>NC_092735.1:6999784-7299784 GCF_047496885.1 Scyliorhinus torazame
CGGCATTCTGTCACTGGCTTGTAATTTGCCGAAAGATACTCTCTTTATCCATCTCTTTACTGTTCCATGTTTATAATAGACTCAAAGGATTCTTGTTGAGGCTGCAGTTACCTGCTGATTAGCTTTCCATTGGGTCCAGCAAGTTGCACACCTATTGTGACCAATTAGATAAGGTTGTGCAATTTTGGTATTTCTGGTAACGGGATCCTTCTGTTCACCATTGTGCAAGCCTGTTTCACCATCAGCTCCATCACCCCAAGAGTCTCCTCGCTGACCATTACCCACTCTGTAAGATCCCAATACCAACATCAGCTGCTCCTTGTCCTCCGCTAACTTTCCCCTCCCTCATCCCCCTCGCCTTCACTCACCCACACTGACTCTCTGCTCCCAATGGATACAACTCAAGTCCTTGACTTTCAGATCCTTTCTCAGCCTTATTTCTGTCTCCCCTGCAATCTTCTTATCTTACTCCGAGAGAGATGATCGCCTGGTGTCAATGAGCAAAGAATCAAAAGGGCCAATGGGATGCTGACTTTTTAACTCCAGGGGAGTGGAATTAAAGACACAGAGGTTCCGCTGCAGCGTTACAATCAGACCCCACTTGGAGTCATTGTGGGCATCACACCTTAGGAAGACTATATTGGCCTCGGAGTGAGTGCAAAGAAGGTTTACAAAAATGATACCTCAACCACAGGGGTTAAGTGACGAAGAAGCCCGGCACGGTGGCGCAGTGGTTAGCACTGCTGCCTCACGGCGCCGAGGACCCGGGTTCAATCCCTGCCCCGGGTCACTGTCCGTGTGGAGTTTGCACATTATTATTATTATTCTTTACTGTCACAAGTAGGCTTACATTAACACTGCAATGAAGTTACTGTGAAAAGCCCCTAGTTGCCACATTCCGGCGCCTATTCGGGTACAGAGGGAGAATTCAGAATGTCCAAATTACCTAACAAGTACGTTTTTCGGGACTTGTGGGAGGAAACCGGAGCACCCGGAGGAAACCCACGCTGACACGGGGACGATGTGCAGACTCCGCACAGACAGTGACCCAAGCCGGGAATCGAACCTGGGACCCTAGCGCTGTGTAGCAACAGTGCTAACCACTGTGCTACCGTGCCGCCCAGCAAAGGTTTGACAAAGAGAACCTAGTGGAGTGGTACAGCGACAACAATCTCTCCCTCAATGCCAGCAAAACTAAAGAGCTGGTCATTGACTTCAGAAAGCAAAGTACTGTACGCACCCCTGTCAGCATCAACGGGGCCGAGGTGGAGATGGTTAGCAGTTTCAAATTCCTAGGGGTGCACATCTCCAAAAATCTGTCCCGATTTGATTCCCGGCCTCGGGTGACTCGGGAGTCTGCACATCCTCCCCGTGTGTGCGTGGGTTTCCTCCGGGTGCTCCGGTTTCCTCCCACAGTCCAAAGATGTGCAGGTTAGGTGGATTGGCCGTGCTAAATTGCCCTAAAGTGTCCAAAAACGGTTAGGTGGGGTTACGGGGATAGGGTGGAAGCTTGGGATTGACTGGGGTGCTGTTTCCAGGGGCCGGTACTGACTCGATGGACCAAATGGCCTCCTTCTGCACTGTAAATTCTATGATTCTATAAACCCAAAAGGATGTGTAGGGTAGGTAAATTGGCCACGCTAAAGTTGCCCCTTAATTGGAAAAACGAAGAATTTTATTTTTTTAAAGTGACGATGAGAGATTATACAAATTAGGCCTGTTAGAATTTAGAAGGTTATGGGGCGATCAGATCAAAGTCTTCAAGATATGTGATAACCCGCACGGGTCTTACGGGGTAGGGATGATTACCTACCCCATGGATCTCACAGAATACGTACTCCCCCAATAAGAGGGAGGGGGACCTTTGACAATGTTCGCTTTGTAAAGAGTAAGGCTAGTAAGGCACTGGGAAGCCCCAGTCGGGAATTACTGGGGCTGTATATAATAGTAATTGTAAAATAAAGTACGTTTTGTTTTTTGACCAACTATTACGGGCCAGGGTTTGGAGAACCCCAAAGTGTATCATGGAGTTCACCTGACCCACAACTTTTAACTGATTTTCGTTATGGAGAGCACACAGCCCACTCTACAGGTGTGATGCAACAGAGATCTAAAGTACTTTTAAAACAAAACAAATGTTTATTAAATGAATCCAGGTAACATTTTATAAACATCTTAGCAACTATCAACTCAAATACTTCCCCCAAAGAATACAGTACTCTATAAGTAACCCTTAATCTTTCCGAGCAACATCCATAAGACAAATACCCTCTTTAACACAGACAGCAGATTTACATTCTCTACTGAGAGCAGTTATCACTTTTAAATTAGCAAGTGATCTGAAGACATTGAGAGAGATCAAAATTACACCTTGTTTGGCTGGATGCAGCTCCAACTCTGAAAATGAAATCAAACACACACTGTAGCTGCCAGCTCAAAAACAAAAGTAAAAGCAGGCAGCCCAGCTCCACCCACACTCTGATATCACTGCAGCTATTTGATAAACATCCATTTCTTAAAGGTACTCTGACATGACACCAACTCCGTGTGGAATCTTCGTGCCTCTTACACAACTGGCGATGAGGATAAAACTGGCTAGCTATCGAGCTGCTGAGCCACTTCCCCGAACTCTATCGGACACATGTTGGATATTTCCTTCAATTATGCCTCTTACCGGACGTTTGGAAGTGTTTGATGCCAGATATGAAGATTTGAATTGATACGTACAGCGGAAGCGATACCTTTTCCAGGTCAACAATACGAGTGTGACCGCCAGGTAGCTATATTGCTCGCTGCCTGCGGCGCGCCTACATTTGGAGTGATACGGAGCCTTACATACCCAGTGGCCCCAGACACTAAAACCTTTGATGAGCTTGTGGCATTGCGAAAAGGATCCCGGGTGGAGTCTGTCACCGAGTTTTTGTCAAGATTACATAAAATTGCAGAATTCTGTGAATATGGTGCCGCCTTGTCTGAAATGCAATGTGACCGCCTAGTTTGCGGTATTAGCAATGCGGCCTCTCAGAAGAAACTGCTCGCCAAGCCTTTCCTAACTTTGCAACAAGGCTATCCAAATGTCCCGGGAAAGCTCAGAGCGATGGGTGCAGGAGATACAGGGCATGGAGGTGAACGCCCCCACCCATCTAGGCGCCCATCCCCGCCTTGCACTGGACCGAACATCATTAAGGCCCAACCTGGTGGCCGAAGGAAGACCCTTCTTGACGGGAGACCTTCGCAGAGTCTGTAGACAGGGAACCAGGTTGATGTTGGTCATCGATCCCGGCATGAACGCAGGCCATGAGTGAACCACAGGTCCAATTACCATGGTAGAGGCCGATGCCAGCCCAGGGCCCGTACTTTCCATCTGGACCAGCCAGACGAGGAGGCCAACTGCATGCACTTGCATTTTGGGTAGCCCTCCCCCGAATGACCCCCATTAAAGTTGTTCTGTGGGTGAATGGGCACCTGCTCGATATAGCGCTGGACACTGGTGCAGCGACCTCCATGGTCGGTCAGCGCACGTTCGTTCAGACCCTGGATTTGACGGACACCCAGGCCAGGTTGGTCACCTACACGGGAGAACTGTTGGGTATCGCAGGTACTACTATGACCCCGGTGGTTTATGGGCGCCACTCGATGCGCCTCCTGCTCATCATGGTAAAGGGTCACGGGCCCAGCCTGTTGGGCCGTGACTGGTTGTGCCATCTGCAGCTACAATGGCAGAACATCCTCCAGACGAGTTCTGGTGGTTTGGGCGGGGTGTGAGGGAAATACCCCAAAGTGTTCCAACCCGGATTGAGGAAGATGCAGGTCTACCCGGAAACCCCTGCTCGATATTTCCGGTCCCCCTATGCCTTGCTGGAAATGTGGAGGCTGAGCTAGGTCATTTGGGGGTCATCAGGCCAGTTTGGTTCGGGGATTAGACACCACCGGTGCTCCCGGTCATGAAGCCGGACAGAACGGTTCGTTAATGCGGGGACTATAAATTAACGGTAAATACGGCTTTGTGGTTGGACCGTTACTCCATGCCCTACATTAAGGATCTCCAGGCGGAGCTTACGGGCGAGCATTCATTCATGAAGCTCGATATGAGTCACATCTATTTGCAGCTCGTATTAGACCCTGCCTCCCACAAATATCAATGCTCACGGGGCCTGTACGAGCATTTGCGGCTGTCTTTCGGAGTCTCCTCCGCCTGTGCCATTTTTCAGAGCGTAATAGAGAACTTCCACGTGTGGCTGTTTATTTAGATGACTGCACTGATCACGGGAACCTCGGAGCGAGAGAACGTGGACAACCTGGAGGCTGTGCTAAAGGGGTTCTCCGAGGCTAGTGTCCACCTACAGCGAGCGAAGTGCGTATTTCATGCGAGGGAGGTGGTCTACCTCGGCTAGGGGGTGGGCCGCGACGGTTTGCACCCCGTTGCAGAGAGGGTGCATGCCATCCAGCAGGCCCCCACCCCGACAAGCGCCTCGGAACTTCGGTCTTTCCTTGGTCTCGTTGACTATTACGGGGAGCTTCTCTCAAACTTGGTTGGTTCCTTTACTCCTTCTTCTAGTAAAAGATTACGTGTGGGCCTGGGGCCAGCTGCAGGAAACGGCTTTTTGGCAAGTGGAAAAGCCGTAGTCATCTTCTGGATTCCTGACCCACAGCGATGAGGTTGACTCTTCACTGCCCATCTGAAATGTCCGAGCAAGCCCCTCCATTCAAGGGATCAATTAGGGATGGGCAACAAATGTGATACCCACAGAAAGAGTTTTTAAAAACCGTCAGTTCTTTGACCCCAGCCTCCTTCAGCAGCACAGTTTTCCAGTTCCTACTTACCCTGTCCTCCTCGCAATAGCCTTACGACGTTCAGCCTTCCTGCCATTTTTCCTCCATGTATTTTGGAATGTTGCGGATTCTGTGGAAATACAGGGGTTCTTGTGGAGCGGAGTCTGGGTGCGTAACTTTGCAGCCACAATACCAAACGTCCAGTGTGAGTACTTCAAAGTTTGGAAGTAATGAACTGGGAATATTCACACAATGAGATAACAACTCAACAGTACTACCACCAGCTGCACGCATTTATGCAAATTCCTCACGTTACATGTAGTTATAGTTACAGGACGAGTTGGCATAAACGGATAGTTCTTTTGAAGTCGAGAAAATTGTACAAACTGTATGACCAACATAGGGAGGGGCGGGGGGGGAGGAGCCATTCAGCCCCTCGAGCTGGTTCCATCATTCAACTAGCTTCCACTTCCGGACCCCGCCTACCCAACCTGGTTCTTAACCCTTGAAATACCATTAACACCCTTTTGTAAGGGCCACGAAGAATCCAGCACGAGTTTTAAGGATACAAAGTAATAACATTTATTTACAATAACATATATATATAACAGCAGCAGCAACTTCCCTTGCTGCTCACTCCTTCCTGCTGGTTCCAAACTGGCCAGCTTTATTTATACTTGGAGTTTACTAATGGTTTCTCTGCCCCCCTCATTGGGGAAGCTCATACTCCCACAGGATTGTGGGATTGTCATTAGTCCCCAGCCAATGGTAAGTAGGCAGGTTATAACATCCCTCCCCCCCCCCAAAGTCCAAGGAATCCACCGAAGACCCTGGCGAAGGAGGGCGTTGGACTCGTTTTGCCGCAGGCCGGACACCATTTGCACGAGGCGCTGGATCGGGCGGCGTGTAACGAGATGGAGACCGGCGCTTCCGTGATGAATGGCGTAACGGTTGTACATCCACGGCCCGTGGGCCCCAGGATTCCCCCTCTGATGCATCCTGTGTCTCCATCTCGGAGTCAGAGTCTGCTGCCTCCGTCATGTCAGCGTCTCCATCTCCATTCGGTCCCGTAACGACCTGCGCAGGCTTTCAGTGAGGCACCAGTGGAAAATTGTGAGGACTACCTTCCCTTGTCTCTGGTCTCTGCGGCTGTAGAAATGAGCTCCGGGGGCGGGGAATCTTTGGAGGGGATAGTCTTCTGGACCGAACGTGGTCTACATGTTTGCGCTGGAGACGACCCTGGGCTTGCACTTGGTACGATATAGGGCCCGTTTGGCGAAAGATTACACCAGGAACCCATTGGGCACCACCAGCAAAATTCCGCACGAATACTGGGTCACCGGGCGCAAACTGCCGAATCGGACGATGCCGAGAAAATCCCTGTCCCTGCCGTTCTTGTGTGCGGCGTACCTTTGCGCCAATGTCCGGGAAAACCATACTAAGGCGGGTGCGAAGACTCCAGCCCACTAGGAGTTCTGCGGGAGCTGCCCCAGTCACCGCATGGGGGGTGGTCCTATACGTAAACAAAAAGCGAGCCAGTCTCGTGTCCATTGATCCGGAAGACTGCTTCTTTAGGCCTCTTTTGAATGTCTGCACTGCGTGCTCTGCCAACCCATTTGAAGCCGGGTGGTAAGGGGCAGTGCGGATATGGCGGATGCCATTCATCTTCATGAGCCTTGCAAACTCCTCACTCGTGAATGGAGTGCCGTTATCCGTGACCAGCACCTCGGGGAGGCCATGCGTACTAAAAGACAAACGCATCTTTTCAATTGTTGCGCAGGACGTTGTCCCCTGCATCTGATGCACCTCTAGTCATTTCGACATGGCGTCGATTAATAGAAGGAACATAGATCCTTGAAAAGAGCCTGCGAAATCCGCGTGCAAGCGTGCCCAAGGCCGCCCTGGCCATTCCCAGTGATGTAGGGGCGCGGCCAGCGGAAGCTTCTGATGCTCCTGGCAAATGGAGCAGTTTTGGGCCACCTTCTCAATGTCGGTGTCGAGGCCTGGCCATCAGACATAACTCCGGGCCAACATTTTCATTTTGGTCACCCCTGGATGCCCGTTGTGCAAGTATCTTAGTATCAGCTCCTGGCCTTTTTCCGGGGCAATCACACGCGTCCCCCACAAGAGGATGCCGTCTTCCACGCTGAATTCTGACAGCTTGGAGGAAAATGCCCGCAACTCGCCTGGGAGCTGTCTATGCTGCCCACCATACAGGACTATGTGTCGAACCTTTGACAGGACTGGCTCCGTCTGGGTCCACTCACGGATCTGTGATGCCGTGACAGGCAAGGTGTCCATAAAATTTAGGGTTGCAACCACCTCACCGGTCGTGGGGGTCGACATGGGGTCGGTCGATAAAGGCAATCGGCTCAGTGCGTCGGCATTCGCTATCTGCGTTCCTGGTTTGTGCTCCAGAGAATACGCATATGCAGCAAGCAACAAAGCCCAGCGCTGGATCCGTGCAGAAGCAATGGGCGGTATTGGCTTATCCTCTCTGAAAAGTCCCAGCAGGGGCTTATGATCAGTCACGATAGTGAAATGGCGGCCATACACGTAATGGTGGAAGCGTTTCACCGCAAAAACCACTGCCATGCCCTCCTTCTCGATCTGCGCGTACTTTTTCTCCGCTGCAGTCAATGTGCGGGAGGCGAAAGCTAGCGGTCGCTCGGTCCCGTTCTCCATCTTGTGGGACAGGACGGCCCCAATACCATACGGGGATGCATCACATGTGACGAGCAAAGGCTTTCCAGGATCATAGTGGGTTAGTAACCCAGACGACGACAATTGTTGCTTTACCCGCCGGAAAGCGGTTTCTTGCGGCTGACCCCAAACCCAGTGTGATTTTTCTTTAGCAGTAGGTGCAACGGGGCAGCATAGTTGCCAGATTGGGGAGGAACTCCCCGTAATAGTTTACAAGACCGAGAAAAGAACGAAGATGCGAAGTGTCAGTGGGGGCGGGGGCCTGTTGAATCGCACGCACCTTCTCTGCGACGGGGTGCAAACCTTTGCGGTCCACCCGATAACCTAGGTAGACTACTTCCTTTGCCTGAAATACGCACTTTGTGCGACGTAAACGGTCTCCAGCCTCCGAAAAGCGTCTAAGGACAGCCTCCAGGTTTTCCAAATGTTCCTGCTCCGACGTCCCTGTGATCAAAACGTCATCTAAGTAGACAGCAACGCGTGGTAAACTTCTCAAAATGCCCTCCTGTTATATCCTGCCTACTTACCATTGGCTGGGGACTAATGACAATCCCACAATCCTGTGCGAGTCTGAGCTTCCCCAATGAGGGGGGGCGGAGAAACTATTAGTAAACTCCAAGTATAAATAAAGCTGGCCAGTTTGGAAGCAGCAGGAAGGAGTGTGCAGCAAGGGAAGTTGCTGCTGCTGTTATATATATATATTGTAAATAAATGTTATTACTTTTGTATCCTTAAAACTTGTGCTAGATTCTTCGTGGCCCTCACAAAACTGGCGACGAAGGTTAAAGTGAATAGCTGTCTACACTGCTGAAGCCACCTCCCTGGATTTTTGTTGGATACAGGTTGGAAGTTGTTTTCTATTATACCATGCCTCTGTACGGACGTTTGGATGTTTTTGATGCTGCGCTGGAAAGCTGGAACCAGTACACACAACGGATGCGTTACTATTTCCGGGCAAACAATATCACCGAAAACGAGCGCCAGGTGGTCATATTGCTCACCGCCTGCGGCCCGCATACGTTTGGGGTGATTAGGAGCCTTACGTACCCAGCTGCGCCGGACACCAAAACGTTTGATGAACTTGTGAATATAGTGGGGCAACATTTTAACCCAACCCCGTTACCGGTTTAATACCGCTGAGAGGACCCCTGGAGAATACCTTGCCGATTTTCTATCCAGGCTACGCAGGATTGCGGAGTACTGTGACTATGGTGAGACCTTGTCATAAATGTTACGCGACTATTTGGTTTGCGGTATTAACAATGCGGCCACCCAGAGAAAGTTGTTAGCTGAGCCAACATTGACTTTTCAACAGGCCATTCAAATAGTATTGTCCCGAGAGAGCGCAGAACGAGGAGTACAGGAGCTACAGGGAATGGAGGTGCATGCCTTGGGGCACAACCCCTTCCGTCCGAAAACGTCCCCCCGCACTCCTGCGGTACCTTGGGCGAGGCAACGTCCGGACCGACGCCAGTGGCCGTCGGACATTCCTCCCCGAAGGGAGCCTTCTCCAGAACCAATGGATGAGGAGCCATGTCCGTGTCAGACTTGTAGGCGCCGACCCCGTCGCGGACTGCGGTCCTGGGGGCGCTAGAGGCGCCGTCGTTCCGACCGAAACTGGGACCAGCCCAGGGGCCGTAACCTGGACCAGCCCAGGGGCCGTACCTTCCATGTGGATTAACCTGCGGCGACTACTCCTGAGGACGTGGAGACGGAGGACGACTGCCTGCAGCTGCATTGTGTGGCAGCTCCCCGTGTGGCCCCCATTAAGGTGACAGTACGGGTCAATGGCCACCCGCTTGAGATGGAGTTGGATACTGGCGCAGCGGTCTCCGTGATCGCCCAGAGGACATTCGACCACATCAAGCAGGGTTTACAGACCCTTCCATTAACCGACTCACAGGCCAGGTTAGCCACCTACACGGGGGAACCACTGGACATTGCAGGAACTACAATGACCCCTGTTGTTTATGGACGTCAGGAGGGGCGTTTCCCACTTATCGTGGTGCGTGGCCATGGGCCCAGCCTGTTGGGTCGGGACTGGTTGCGCCATTTGCGGTTACAATGGCAGCACATCCTCCAAACAGTTTCTGAAGGGTTGACTGAGGTGCTAGGACGAGACCCAGATGTATTCCAGCCTGGTTTGGGGAAAATAAAAGGGGCCATAGCCCACATCCAAGTCGAACCAGGAGCCACGGCGCGCTATTTCCGGGCGCGCCCGGTGCCTTACGCCTTGCTCGAGAAGGTAGAAGGAGAGCTCACTCGTTTGGAGAGTTTGGGTATTATCAGGCCCGTCCGTTTTGCTGACTGGGCAGCACCAATTGTACCTGTAATGAAGCCAGATGCCACAGTTCGCTTGTGTGGCGACTATAAACTTACAGTGAATACGGCTTCCCGACCAGACCGATATCCAATGCCTCGCATAGAGGATCTCTACGCGAAGCTTGCAGGTGGACTCTCGTTCACAAAATTAGATATGAGTCACGCCTACCTGCAGTTGGAGCTGGACCCTGCCTCCCGACCATATGTAACGATTAATACACACCGGGGCCTGTATGAATATACACGGTTGCCCTTTGGAGTATCCTCTGCCTGCGCAATTTTGTGTTATGGAGGGCATTTTGAGAGGTTTACCACGTGTTGCTGTCTACTTAGATGACGTTTTGATTACAGGGACGTCGGAGCAGGAACATTTGGAAAATCTGGAGGCTGTCCTTAGACGCCTTTCGGAGGCTGGAGTCCGTTTACGTCGCACAAAGTGCGTATTTCAGGCAAAGGAAGTAGTCTACCTAGGTTATCAAGTGGACCGCGAAGGTTTGCACTCCGTCGCAGAGAAGGTGCGTGCAATTCAACAGGCCCCCGCCCCGACTGACACTTCGCATCTTCGTTCTTTTCTCGGTCTTGTAAACTATTACGGGAAGTTCCTCCCCAACCTGGCAACTACTCTGGCCCCGTTCACCTTCTGCTAAAGAAAAATCACACCTGGGTTTGGGGTCAGCCGCAAGAAACCGCTTTCCAGCGGGTAAAGCAACAATTGTCATCGTCTGGGTTACTAACCCACTATGATCCTGGAAAGCCTTTGCTCGTCACATGTGATGCATCCCCGTATGGTATTGGGGCCGTCCTGTCCCACAAGATGGAGTACGGGGCCGAGCGACCGATAGCTTTCGCCTCCCGCACATTGACTGCAGCGGAGAAAAAGTACGCGCAGATCGAGAAGGAGGGCCTGGCAGTGTTTTTTGCGGTGAAACGTTTCCACCAGTACGTGTATGGCCGCCATTTCACTATCGTGACTGATCATAAGCCTCTGCTGGGACTTTTCAGAGAGGATAAGCCGATACCGCCCATTGCTTCTGCACGGATCCAGCGCTGGGCTTTGTTGCTCGCTGCATACGAGTATTCTCTGGAGCACAAACCAGGTACGCATAGCAAATGCCGACGCACTGAGCCGATTGCCTTTATTGACCGGCCCCATGTCGACCCCCACGACTGGTGAGGTGGTTGCAACCCTAGATTTTATGGACACCTTGCCTGTCACAGCATCACAGATCCGTGAGTGGACCCAGACGGAGCCAGCCCTGTCAAAGGTTCGGCACATAGTCCTGTATGGTGGGCAGCATAGACAGCTCCCAGGCGAGTTGCGGGCATTTTCCTCCAAGCTGTCAGAATTCAGCGTGGAAGACGACATCCTCTTGTGGGGGACGCGTGTGATTGTCCCGGAAAAAGGCCAGGAGCTGATACTAAGAGACTTGCACAATGGGCATCCGGGCGTGACCAAGATGAAAATGTTGGCCCGGAGTTATGTCTGATGGCCAGGCCTCGACACCGACATTGAGAAGGTGGCCCAAAACTGCTCCATTTGCCAGGAGCATCAGAAGCTTCCGCTGGCCGCGTCCCTACATCACTGGGAATGGCCAGGGCGGCCTTGGGCACGCTTGCATGCGGATTTTGCCGGCCCTTTTCTTTTTATAAAATAATTTTTATTAAAGGTTTTCATAAAATATCAACAACAAAATGAGAAAGAAAAAAGAACCCAACAGGGTTAAGTACAAAACACAATCTAAAAAAGCGACCCCCCCTGTACATAAATAATAAATTTACATTAACACCCCGACTTAACACAACAGGTGTATACACCCGCTCAGACCCTTCAGTGTAGATAACAAAAACAAAAATAAAGTAAACCCCCCCCCCCCCCCCCCCCCCCCGAGCTGCTGCTGCCATTGTCTATCGTTCTGCCAGAAAGTCTAAGAACAGTTGCCACCGCCTAAAGAACCCTTGTACCGACCCTCTCAAGGCAAATTTCACCCTCTCCAATTTAATGAACCCTGCCCTATCGTTGATCCAGGATTCCACGCTTGGGGGCCTCGTATCTTTCCACTGAAGGAGAATCCTTCGCCGGGCTACCAGGGACGTAAAGGCCAGAATTCCGGCCTCTTTCGCCTCCTGCACTCCCGGCTCCTCTGCCACCCCAAATATTGCGAGCCCCCAGCCCGGTTTGACCCTGGATCCTACCACCCTCGACACCGTCCTCGCTACGCCCTTCCAAAATTCCTCCAGCGCTGGGCATGCCCAGAACATATGGGTGTGATTTGCTGGGCTCCCTGAACACCTAACACACCTGTCCTCACCCCCCAAAGAACCTGCTCATCCTTGTCCCGGTCATGTGTGCCCTGTGCAGCACCTTAAACTGTATGAGGCTGAGCCTCGCGCACGAAGAGGAAGAGTTCACCCTCCCTAGGGCATCTGCCCACGACCACTCTTCGATCTCCTCTCCCAACTCCTCCCACTTACCTTTCAACTCCACCACCGAGGCCTCCTCCTCCTCCTGCATCACCTGGTAAGTTCCCGAGATCTTCCCCACTCCCACCCACCCCCCCCGAGAGCACCCTGTCCTGTACTGTGTGTGGCAGTAGCCGTGGGAATTCCACCACCTGCCGTCTGGCAAACGCCCTTACCTGTAAGTACCTGAAGGTGTTCCCCGGGGGGAGCCCGTACTTCTCCTCCAGCTCACCCAAGCTTGCGAACTTCCCGTCCACAAACAGGTCCCCCAACTTTCGTATCCCTGCCCTGTGCCACCCCGAAAACCCTCCACCTATTCTTCCTGGCGCGAACCGGTGGTTCCCCCGTAATGGGGTCTACGCCGAGGCCCTAACTTCCCCCCTATGCCGCCTCCACTGCCCCCAAATTTTGAGGGCCGCCATCACCACCGGGCTCGTGGTATACCTCCTTGGAGGGAGCGGCAGCAGCGCCGTTGCCAGCGCCCCCAGACTCCACCCACACAGGACGCCGTCTCCAGCCTCTTCCATGCAGCCCCTTCCCCTCCATCAGCCACTTGCGCACCATCGTCCCATTGGCGGCCCAGTAGTACCCACAGAGGTTGGGAGCGCCAGCACCCCCCCTATCTCTACTCCGCTCCAGGAACACCCTTCTCACCCTCGGAGTCCCTCGCGCCCACACAAACCCCATTATATTCCTGTTAACCCGCCTGAAAAAAGCCTTCGGGATAAACATGGGGAGGCACTGGAACAGGAACAAAAACCTTGAGAGCACCGTCATTTTGATTGACTGCACCATACCCGCCAAGGACAGCGGAAACGCGTCCCACCTCTTGAACTCCTCCTCCATTTGCTCCACCATGCTTGTAAAGTTAAGCCTATGAAGGGCCCCCCAGCTCCTGGCCACCTGGTCCCCCAAATATCTGAAGCTCCTCGCCGCCCTTTTTAGTGGGAGCTCGCCAATCCCCCTCTCCTGGTCCCCTAGCTGAACTACGAACAGCTCGCTCTTCCCCATATTGAGCTTGTACCCCGAAAAGTCCCCGAATTCCCTAAGGATCCTCATTACCTCTGGCATTCCTCCCACCGGGTCCGCCACATACAGCAGCAGGTCGTCCGCATAAAGCGACACCCTATGCTCCTCCCCACCCTGCACCAACCCCCTCCAGTTCCTCGACTCTCTCAGTGCCATAGCCAGGGGTTCAATCGCCAGTGCGAAGAGCAGGGGGTACAGGGGACACCCCTGTCTCGTCCCTCGGTGCAACCGAAAGTACTCGGACCTCCTCCTATTTGTGGCTACACTCGCCATCAGGACCTCATACAACAGCCTAACCCACCTGACAAACCCCTCCCCAAACCCGAACCTCTTCAGCACTTCCCACAGGTACCCTCACTCTACCCTATCGAAGGCTTTCTCAGCGTCCATCGCCACCACTATCTCCGCCTCCCCCTCCCTCGCCGGCATCATGATAACGTTCAAAAGCCTCCGCACATTCGCGTTCATCTGCCTCCCCTTCACAAACCCCGTCTGGTCTTCATGGATGATCTGCGGCGCACAATCCTCAACCCTCGTGGCTAAGACCTTCGCCAGCACCTTGGCATCTACATTTAGCAAGGGAATCGGTCTGTAAGACCCACATTGCAGGGGATCCTTGTCCCGCTTCAGGATCAAGGAGTTCAGTGCCCGGGACATCGTCGGGGGTAAAGCCCCCCCCCCCTCCCTTGCCTCATTGAAGGTCCTAACTAACAGCGGGCCCAACAGGTCCATATATTTTTTATAGAACTCGACCGGGAAACCGTCCGGCCCCGGTGCCTTCCCCGCCTTCATGCTTCCTATCCCTTTGATCAGCTCCTCCAGCCCAATCGGGGCCCCCAGTCGCAGGCCCTTTTCAGGGATCCATGTTCCTTCTATTAATCGATGCCCAGTCTAAATGGCTAGAGGTGCATATGATGCAGGGGACAACGTCCTGCGCAACAATTGAAAAGATGCGTTTGTCGTTTAGTACGCATGGCCTCCCCGAGGTGCTGGTCACGGATAACGGCACTCCATTCACAAGTGAGGAGTTTGCGAGGTTCACGAAGATGACCGGCATCCGCCATATCCGCACTGCCCCTTACCACCCTAAGCTTTAATGGGTTTTTTTTAATAGTAGGATGTTTCGAATTCCCTTGGTGCGAAGAACCTAATGTGAAGTTGCTAATCTCACCCCTGAATGGCTCCAATTTTAAGATTATGCTGCCTTAATTATTTATTTCTTTAATATAAATTTAGAGCACCCAATTTTTTTTTCCAATTAAGGGGTAATTTAGCGTGGCCAATCCACCTAACCAGCACATCTTTTAGGTTGTGGGGGTGAAACCCACGCAGACACGGGGAGAGTGTGCAAACTCCACACGGACAGTGACCCAGGGCCGGGATCGAACCTGGGACCTCGGCGCCGTGAGGCAGCAGTGCTAACCCACTGCGCCCCCGTGCCCGCCCTATCCTGCCTTAATTATGAGACTCAAGTTGCATAAGCCACAACAGATCCAGGAGCCCTTGCACCCCAGGAGTCACCAATCCTTCATGTTATTTTTTAAAAATCAGTGTGGAATAATAAAGGATACGGGGCAGGGTTCCCCATCCCGCCAGCTCCGTTTGCCGGCGCGTCGCTGCCCCTCCCCCCTCCCCGCCGACAGCGGGATTCTCCGTTCCCGCAGCCGGCGAATGGGGTTTCCCATTGTGGCCACCCCCACTCTTTCGTGGAAATCCGCGGGTGTGGGTGTGCCTCCGCCGAGGAGGAGGGTCCCGCCGACAGAGAATCCCGTAGACAGTTTAAAACAAATATTTTTTGGATGCGCAGAGTTAGCGGACATCAGCTGGGACCTGCCCCTCAATTCTTTACAATTACTCTGAGAGACCAGGTAAGGTAAACCATCCAATGGGATGGGAGTTTTTGACTAAGTTGGCTGCTGACTCTTCCCGCCATATTGGATTGGATTGGATTTGTTTATTGTCACGTGTACCGAGGTACAGTGAAAAGTATTTTTCTGCGAGCAGCTCAACAGATCATTAAGTACATGAGAAGAAAAGGGAATAAAAGAAAATACATAATAGGGCAACACAATATATACAATGTAACTACATAACACCGGCATCGGATGAAGCATACAGGGTGTAGTGTTAATCAGGTCAGTCCATAAGAGGGTCATTTAGGAGTCTGGTGACAGCGGGGAAGAAGCTGTTTTTGAGTCTGTTCGTGCGTGTTCTCAGACTTCTGTATCTCCTGCCCGATGGAAGAAGTTGGAAGAGTGAGTAAGCCGGGTGGGAGGGGTCTTTGATTATGCTGCCCGCTTTCCCCAGGCAGCAGGAGGTGTAGATGGAGTCAATGGATGGGAGGCAGGTTCGTGCGATGGACTGGGCGGTGTTCACGACTCTCTGAAGTTTCTTGCGGTCCTGGGCCGAGCAGTTGCCATACCAGGCTGTGATGCAGCCCGATAGGATATTTGTTGACACTCGGGCAAAAAGAAAACCAGGGGATGCGGACAACACTGGCCCACTGGCGATTGCACCAGTTAACTGATAACTGACAGTCTACTTACCAACCAGCCGCTCTCTTCTCATTCAGTAGAAATTGTTGTCCCCTTTACCATTTGGTATCCTTGTGTATAGTCCTGATGAGTGCAAGACGGAAAACTTCGACAGCACTTTTGTTTTCAGTAATACTCAATGTGGTTGACTGATGAGAAAGATCCCAGTGCTTCACATTCGCTATTGACCCGACAGACTCTAGCCATATCCCAATACTATCCACAAATAGGGTGGTCAGAATTGAACATCAATCTCCAGGACACTGCCGTGTATTCTTTGAATGCTTTTCTTTACCAAATATGAAAAAATATCAAAATTGGGGGATAAAAGGGCTGATGGTCGAGCGTCATCCAATTGGGTAACGGGTCGTTTTTTGCTTTCCGATTGGCCAGGGAAGGCCGTGCGTCACGAGGATGAATGTGTTGGCCGACTAATGGCTGGAGTGTGTAGTGTGTGTATTGGGGGGGGGGGGGGGGTAAGTCATGTGACAAAACCTCCAGGATGACATTTATTCACAGTTGGCAACCCTATCCACCTTCCTGTGCCGTGTCACGCGTTGCTGGCTGCATATATATTCACGATGCAGCAAACCTATCTTTGAAAAACACAGGGGATATTTTGTCCAGTCCACAAATGTCCTGTGGCTACCTGATTACGAGAGTCGGGTCAAAATCGCAGGGTCACGCCAGGTTTTCATAGAATTTACAGTGCAGAAGGAGGCCATTCGGCCCATCGAGTCTGCACCGGCTCTTTGAAAGAACACCCTACCCAAGTCCACACCTCCACCCTATCCCCGTAACCCACTAATCCCCACCTCAACTTTTTGGGACACTAAGGGCAATTTAGCACGGCCAATCCACCTAACTGTTAAGTAATGGGTTAAGAGACATTGCAATTAGTTGTCTCATTTATGTTAAGTATCCATTAATTGACACTGATATGTAAAGGGGCTTCAGGTGGCCTCTGTCAGGTGATGTATAGTTTGAGTTTTGTGCAAAGGTTGTTGGAAGGAAATAAATGTGTGTTTGTGAAAAAGGAACAGAACTTTAGACTCTTCATATCACAGCAACTAAAACGTCTAACAATTGGTAGCAGAGGATGGTTGCTGTGTAAATGTGAAGGATTGAAAGATACAACTTTTCCAGATCAAACCAAGGACTGAGTGAGAAAAGAAAACAAAAAAAGATACATGGCTGAACCCAGGATAAAGATGGCTGGATATGACTATCCTCCCTTATTTTCTGAAAGGGAATCGTACGACCAATGGAGAAGTGCAGTAGTTATGTGGACTAAGGTAACTGCTTTGGGAAAGAGAAAACAAGGTATGACATTGGCTCTTTCTCTACCATATGACAGTAAAATCCGAAACAAAGTGCTTTCTGAGCTGGAATTGGAAGAGTTAGACTCAGAAGAAGGTCTGGAAACTTTATTACATTATATGGATAAGATTTATAAGAAAGATGACTTGTTAAGTGCGTATGAAGCATGGTCGGATTTTGATAAGTTCTGGAAAATGGAGGATATCTCCATGGAAGACTATATAATGGAATTTGGCAGACTATATAAAAGGCCGCAGAAACACAACCTGGAATTTCCACAGTCTGTGTTGGCCTTTAAATTACTTGACTGTGCTAGAGTGAGCAACATGGATAGGCTCCTGGTTTTGACAGGAGTTCAGTTTACTGATAAGGATACCTTATTCGATCAGATGACAAAAGCTTTACAAATGTTTCTGGGGAAACATTCGATTCCGATGGCTCTGATGACCCAAATAGGTCAGCCTGCAATAAGGCAGAATATGGAAGATACACTAGTAACAGGATGGCGAAATCGTATTGCTACGAACAGGGCTCAAGACTATAGAAGGAGACCGAGACAAGGAAATTATGAAGACAGAAACCCAGTTAGAACCTACAATAGGAAGATGAATCCTAGAAATGCACAGGGCATGATAAATCGATGTTTTCGATGTGGCTCTCAATATCATTATGCTTTCAACTGTCCAACTCGTTATGATAGAGTGTTTGAAGCGACACATGACACGGAAGAGTCAGAAGAGGAAAAAGATAGTGACCAGAAAGAAGGCATTGTCCTATTGACTAGCAGTTTTACGCCGGTAATGAGGGCGTTGGTTGCAGAATCCTTCAACTGTGCTGTCTTGGACAGTGGCTGCACATCTACTGTGTGTGGAATTGACTGGTTAAACTGTTACCTGGACTCTTTGAATGCTGAAAATCATAACAAGGTTAAGGAATTTGAAAGTTCCACAAGTTTCAGGTTTGGTGATGATAATACTCTGAAGTCGCTGAAAAGAGTGGTGATCCCTTGCAATATTGCCGGAGTGAATCATTTCATTCGCACGGATGTTGTATCAAGTGAGATACCTTTGCTTCTGAGCAGACCGTCGATGAAGAAAGCACACATGAAACTGGATATGGAACAGGATAAGGCAACAGTTTTTGGGAAGACGGTGGACTTACAATTTACACAGTCGGGACACTATTGTATTCCATTACTGACAAATAATTTTTCAAGTAGAGTGGTTAAGGATGTGTTAATGGCAGTTGAAAATGGGACTTTAGCTGATAAAAAGCTTGTGGTATTAAAACTGCAAAGGCAATTTGCACATCCGTCTCCTCGGAGGCTGAAAAATGTATTAAAGGATGCAGGGGTAAAGGATGCCGACTATACTAAACTAGAACAGGTTAGTGACCGCTGGGAAGTTTGTAGGAAGTACAGAAGGACACCAGCACGACCGATAGTAACCCTACCTTTGGCCAGGGATTTTAACGACATTGTGGCCATGGACCTTAAGATCTGGGGTAAAGCTAATAATATATTTATTTTGCATTTTGCAGATTTAGCAACCAGATTTATTCAATCAACGATTGTACGAAGTAAAGAAAAGAGAGTAATTCTGGATCAAATCGTGGAAAAATGGATAGGGACAGGAATTGTAGCCACCTGGGTTGGCCACTTCCCGACTTAAAATGGAGAACCGCAAAGGCTGAAGGGAAATTCAGCCAACACAGGCAAAGACTAGCAAATACAGAAATCATGTATATTGGAACCTGTAAGAAACCAGATAGCACTAAAACCAGCAGCCATCTACATAATAATGCAGCAGCCATCTGCATAGTAATGAGCGATTCCAGGGCACAATGGCAACAGTTAAGGTGAATAAAGCCAAGCCAGACTCCTCGGCGCCAGCAGGAGCCAAGAGAAAGGAAGGCCAATGGACCGCACAGCGATCAGGGAACCGCTCCAGCATTGGAGAAATCGATCCAAGTGATCGGAAAGTAGTCCAATCACTTGGAACCAGGTACGGGGTCCGCCCCGAAGGGCGGGAAGCCCCTGGGGACTATAAAGTAAAGCCCTCAAGTTCAAATCGTCCTTCTTTGGCAGGGTCACTCAGCAACTTGAACCAACCCTTGACAGTGACCTGCCTCGCTGCCTCCAACCAAGTAAGTCTCAAGTCAACGCTCGCTACGAGATAGGCGCTCCTAGCTACCAGTCCATACCAGCTTTTGAATCCTGCAGACCCAGGACCTGAACGAAAGGCCATTTGTTCCCCTGACCTGGTGGGCCAGTCCAAAGCTAAGTATAGGCCTTTTAGTGATAGGAATAGCCTAGAAAGTAGAGTTTATGCATGAGTAGTGATTTACTGTGTATAATCAATGTGCTTTGATTTGAATCTTACTAATTGGAGTGTTGAATTATTGATCATTACTTGAACTTGAACCTCGTGGCGGTATCATAAAGATACCTGGCGACTCTAGAGCAAAGGTTAAAGAAACAGAGCAAATTACGAATTAAGAGCCAACCAAAAGCTAGCAACAGAATGGGTCCACCGGCAAAATTCCTTGCGGACAATGGGGGAGAATTTGCTAATGATGAGTTTAGGGATATGTGTGAAAATGTGAATATCAGAGTTATGAATACGGCTGCAGAAATCCCATTTAGTAATGGTGTCTGT
This sequence comes from Scyliorhinus torazame, assembly GCF_047496885.1. Classification (NCBI taxonomy): domain Eukaryota; kingdom Metazoa; phylum Chordata; class Chondrichthyes; order Carcharhiniformes; family Scyliorhinidae; genus Scyliorhinus; species Scyliorhinus torazame. The sequence goes on from NC_092735.1 coordinate 7,019,583, forward strand.
GAAAAAAATCATGCTGTCATCGATGACATGCTTTGGAAAATTTTGGCCGATCGACCAAATTGCAGGCTAAATTCAGCTTTAGCATGGGCAGTACATGCAAAGAATTCATTGCAGATGATTGGGGGCTATAGTCCTTATCAATTAGTGTTTGGTAGAAATCCTAAAATTCCGTTCATTTTGGATGACCAGCCTCCAGCTTGAGAGGGGACTACAATTAGCTCTGGTTTTGGAGAACATTTAAATGCTTTACATAGCAGTAGAAAAGCTTTTTTGGAAGCAGAAGTCTCTGAGAGCTTTAAGACATAACGTACGGCCATCAGATGCCGTTTTTCAGCAAGGAGGCATGGTATACTATAAGAAAGACAATTCTAATGAATGGAAAGGCCCAGGGAAGATCATAGGCATGGATGGCAAAACAATTATTTTGCAACATGGTAATCAAACTGTTAGGGTCCATTCATCAAGGATAATGGGAACAGATTACAAATTTTCAAATTTAGACAGAGCAGACAGACATGACGAGGAACCAGAGTCATCTGGTACGCATGTGTTACAGAACTATGAGGACCAATTAACTGATATAGACAGGGTTTCTGTGGAGGAACACAACACTTCTGAGGAATTAGAACAGGCCATTTTTCCAAAAGGGCAAATGCCAAAAGTTGGTACAAAAGTGACATACTTGCCTGAAGGGTCTAGTCAATGGAAGGATGCAACTGTTATTAGTAGAGCAGGGAAGGCCACTGGAAATTATAAACATTGGTTGAATGTACAGCATTCAGGGGAAGGAGTCAAGACAATGGATTGGGAAAACGAAGTTCAAAAATGGAGGTCACAGAAACACAGTGCCAGTTCAGATAGTACATCGGATAGTGAACAGGTCCGCAGGAAAAGGTCGAGAACATTGAAAGGACATCCCACAGCAGATAGGAAAGATCAAGCAGTAGCAGTACAGAACAAGTTACCAGGCGGGAGAGGGGATGTAGTTTATCAAGATCTCGGAACATGAGTAAGACTACGAATACTAATAGGAGTAGAAGCCCACATGCACGTGAGATTTTGGTGGCTTCAAATAAATTAGATGAAAAAGTTATCAAAGAAGCTAAACAGCAAGAATTGCATAGTTGGAGTGAATTTGGGGTATACACGGAAGTACCGGATAGGGGACAAAGAGCTCTATCCCACAGATGGATTTGCACGGAAAAGGTTCTTCCGGATGGAACTTATAAGGCAAAGGCCAGGCTTGTGGCAAGGGGATTTGAAGAAAACTTAGAAGATCAGGATTTAAGGGTAGATTCACCTACAGCAGGAAAGGTTATTTCAAAGATCTTCTTGGTTCTATTAGCCACAAAGGCATGGGAATGCAAATCTATAGATATAAAAGCTGCCTTTTTGCAGGGGCATCAGCTCCAGAGAGACATTTTTCTCCGTCCTCCTAAAGAAGCAGCTAACACAGAAGGGGTACTCTGGAAGTTGAACAAATGTGTATATGGATTAAATGATGCATCTGGAGTCTGGTATTTTTCGGTAAGGTCAGTTTTGTTAAAGTTAGGCTGTTGTCAGTTGAAAGCAGATCCTGCACTGTTTTACTGGCACTATGAAGGAAATCTTTCTGGCATCTTTATGATGCATGTTGATGATTTTTTGTGGGATGGGACTAGTGATTTTGAAGCTATTGTAATCTCTGGTTTGAGGAAAGAATTCAGGGTTGGAAGTCAGGCTTCCGGTGCATTTAAATATATTGGACTGGAAATTGGACAGACTAAGTTAGGGGCAACTTTGCGTCAGCAATCTTATTTGGAAAGCATCAGCCCAATAGCAATTAGTCGTGGCCGAGTTTCACAAAAATACGCAATGGTTTCAAAGATAGAAAAAGAGCAACTGCAAAGTTTAATTGGGCAACTGAACTGGTTAGGTAGACAGACTAGACCGGACGTGAGTTTTTAATGTCTTAGAGTTGAGTACAAAAATGAATGATCCCAAAGTGGAAGACATAATAAGAGCAAATAAAGCGTTGGCCAAGCTAAAAATGCAGGAGTGTGTTTTGAAGTTCCCGGTTTTAGGTGACCGTAGGCACTTGAAACTCATAGTTTATAGTGATGCGTCCTACGCAAATTTATGTGATGGGGTTTCAAGCGCAGGAGGTTTTATAATTTTCCTTTTGGGGAACAATGGTAAATGTTGCCCGCTTGTGTGGGAAACAAAGAAAATAAGGAGAGTGGTAAAAAGCACTTTGGCTGCTGAGACGTTAAGCCTTGTAGAGGCGGTGGATATGGGCTTTTATATAAGTATGATGTTGACAGAAATTTTGGGATTAGGGGATTTGGGTAATATACCTATTGACTGTCACATTGACAATAAGTCCCTGTGGGAAAATGTGCATTCTACAAAAAGTGTCAATGAAAAGAGGTTACGGATAGACATCGCAAGTTTGAAGCAGATGTTGGACAGAAGGGAAATAACTAACCTGCACATCTTTGGACTGTGGGTGGAAACCGGAGCACCCGGAGGGTTGACATGTCTCCCATGCAGACACGGGGCGAATGTGCAGACTCCGCGCAGACAGTGACCCAAGCCAGGAATCGAACCTGGGACCGTGGAGCTGTGAAGCAACAGTGCTAATCACTGTGCTACCGTGCTGCCCCCTGACGTGAGGTACATGGGCTAGTGCATAGAGGATGTATCCCTTTCTAACGCATTAGGTACTCGGTCACAATGTCAACCTACAAAACATTGAGGAGTTGGTAAGCACCCTGCTCCTTAACCGAAAAACTGGAAACTCAAAAGACCAAATGACCCATGGATAAGATCAGCCCTTCGAGGTGACCTCGTAAATTCAATTTGATTTTTTCCTCCATTATTTCAGGATGTCTCTTTGTATCTCGGCTTCTCAATCCGCCTTTCATTTCTCTGTGAAAACTGAAACCCTTACGTAAAGCCTTATTAAAAGAGGTACTTACAGTGAGGGTGCAGAGGGTGTCATGACTTGAGCTGCAGCTGCCCCCAATGTTCTATCAGTTCCCATAAACCGATGAGGCTACAGAAAAGGTAAGGTGTCCTGTTGCTGCTCGAAAGGCTGGGTATTCAGCGATTAATCATCATCTTCTGTTTTCGGCTTCTCCCGTCTTACTTGGGCGTCATCTAAATCATAGAATCCCAACAGAGAAGGAGGCTATTCGGCCCATTGAGTCTGCACTGACCCTCTGAAAGAGCTCCCTACCTAGGACCAATCCCTCACCCTATCCCCGTAACTCCGCCTAACCTTTGGACACTAAGGGACAATTTAACACGGCCAATCCACCTAACCTGCACATCTTTGGACACTAAGGGCAATTTAGCACGGCCAATCCATCTAACTTGCACATCTTTGGACACTAAGGGCAATTTAGCACGACCAATCCATCTAACCTGCACATCTTTGGACACTAAGGGCAATTTAGCACGGCCAATCCACCTAACTTGCACATCTTTGGACACTAAGGGCAATTTAGCACGGCCAATCCACCTAACCTGCACATCTTTGGACACTAAGGGCAATTTAGCACGGCCAATCCACCTAACCTGCACATCTTTGGACACTAAGGGCAATTTAGCATGGTCAATCCATCTAACTTGCACATCTTTGGACACTAAGGGCAATTTAGCACGGCCAATCCACCTAACCTGCACATCTTTGGACACTAAGGGCAATTTAGCACGGCCAATCCACCTAACCTGCACATCTTTGGACACTAAGGGAAATTTAGCACGGCCAATCCATCTAACTTGCACATCTTTGGATATTAAGAGGAAATTTATTGCCTAGCCAATCCATCTTTGGACCCGGGGAAAACCCACGCAGACACGGGGAGAACGTGCAAACTCCACACAGTCACCCGAGGTTGGACTTGAACCCGGGTCCCTGGTGCTGCAAGGCAGCAGTGCTAACCCACTGAGCCACCACGCCACCCCAATTCTGGTTGATCACCCTCCTCCACCCCCTCCTGTCAGTCACCCACTCGCCTTCCAATCCTGCTGGTGCGTTTCAGTCGACCACCATCTTTCCAACTGGTCTTCGGCCTTCCTCCTCTTCTTCGTGGCAGCCTCATCTCCATCACTCGCCTCTCCATTTTCCTTCTCTCTCTTTCTCCGCACCAGATGACTGTGCCATCCCAATCTCTTCTAATGTTATAGGCAGGTTATAGGTAGCCAGCTCTAACCTTTGACCTGGAATTCACGGCAGTGCATTAGTCCATCATTGCGGCCAACAGTATCAATCATATCAGCAATTCGTGATGCATGCACCGCAGAACCTGCGTTCGAATCCCACCGTGGCAGATGGTGAAATTTGAATTCAATAAAAATCTGGAATGAAACCATTGTCAATTGTTGTAAAAACCCATCTGGTTCACTAATGTCCTTTAGGGAAGGAAATCTGCTGTCCTTACACGGTCTGGCCTACATGTGACTCCAGACCCAGAGCAGTGTGGTTGACATCTGAAATGCCCGCTCTGAACAAGGGCAATTAATGTAATCCTAGCCAGCGACACACTCATCCCGTGAACAAATAAATCTGAAAGAGACTTTTATCCTTTTACTCTTCATATTATTCTTTTTTTTTACACCCCTCTTTCCCCTCTGTGTTTGTCTGTCTTGTGTGTAAAGGGTGGGGGGAGTTAAAGAAGGGAGAGGTTGGCAATTAGGTTATCATTAACCAGTAGTATTTGATGTCCAGTTATTGTTATTAATAACAATTAATTGTGTTTAAATTACAAACCGGGTGACTGTGATTATTGGGAAGCCAAGGGCCAAAGACTTTGGTGACCGACATCTGTATATCTTGGCTATCGACCCCTCACCTCATCCCTCGCATATGATTTTGGTGGTTATGTTGAAATGTGTGGTTGTGAGCTCTATCTTTCGTCTTGAAACTTATTGGACAGCTTTGATCTCTCTCTCTCTCTATATAAGCTACAAGAATCTACAAGCACTTCAATAGGCCAGGATTGGCCTTCACTCTGTCTAGTAAAACAAGCTGTGATCTGAGTTTTAGCCAAGGATGCACTGTCCTTACTCTTCAGAGTTTCCACAGAACTCTGTACTCGAGCCTCATGCTTCTCCGTAGCAGAGTCACACCTCTGCTCACTCTCCTGAAATGGAGAGTACCCAATTCATTTATCCAATTAAGGGGCAATTTAACGAGGCCAATCCACCTAACCTGCACATCTTTGGGTTGTGGGGGTGAGATCCACGCAGACACGGGGAGAATGTGCAAACTCCACACGGACAGTGACCCTTGGCCGGGATTCGAACCTGGGACCTCAGCGCAGTGAGACTGCTGTGCTAACCACTGAAATTCTTTCTCAAGCTCTCATTCCATATTTTGTTTTTCTCAAAATCTTTGCAGATCCGCGGTGCCTGGAATTGGCGCACCGGGGCCCGGCCCTCCTGAAGGCTGGGCGTTTACTGAACGAGACAAACAAAGGACGAATGACCATTCATGAACAGACGACTGATTGGTGACAATGTCCGGGTTAACTCTATAATCAGAAGGTGAGGCTCAAAGCTGAGAGTCAGCCTAGAACTTGTGGGAAATTCCTATTCTTATAATATTTCATTGAACAATCATAGAATCCCTACGGTGCAGGAAGAGGCCATTCAGCACAGCAAGTCTGCACCGACCCTCTGAAAGAGCACTCTGCCCAGGCCCACTCCCCCGCCCCATCCCTGTAACCTCACCTAACCTGCACATCTTTGGACTGTGGGAGGAAACCGGAGCACCCGGAGGAAACCCACGCACACACGGGGAGAACGCGCAGACTCCGCACAGACAGTGACCCAAGGTCGGAACCAAACCCAATGATGGGTGTGTCCAGAACCAGGGGTCACAGTCTGAGGATTCAGGGTAAACCATTTTGGACAGAGGTGAGGAGACATTTCTTCACCCAAAGAGTGGTGAGCCTGTGGAATTCATTACCACAGGAAGTAGTTGATGCTAAAACTTAAATATATCCAAGAGGCGGCTGGATATAGCACTTGGGGAGAATGGGATCAAAGGCTATGGGGAGAAAGCAGGTTTAGGCTATTGAGTTGGATGATCAGCCATGATCGTGATGAATGGCGGAGCAGGCTCGAAGGGCCAAAAGGCCTCCTGCTGCCCCTATCTTCTATGTATCTATATAACCCGGGTCCCCAACACTGCAAGGCAGCACAGCTGACCACTGGGCTAACTGCACATGGAGGCATGGTCTCATGGTATCTTGCATGCAGCAACACACCATTATTCCCAGATAGAATGGAGGTGGAGAGGGTAATTCACGGTCGCTCACGGTTGGAAATTGCCCTGCTCTAACTCAATGTTTTTCAAACTTTTTTTTCCGGGGACCCATTTTACCAACCGGCCGACCTTCAGGACCCAACCCGGCCGGCCTTTGCGACCCACATCGGCCGACCTTTGCGACCCACATCGGCCGACCTTCGCGGGCCATGCCGGCCGGCCTTTGCGACCCACATCGGCCGACCTTCACGGCCTATGCCGGCTGACCTGCGCGACCCACCATTTTCTCTTAGCTTCTGACAAAAATGGAAGAAATGGGTTTGGGTCCCTTTGGCCCTCGTACATGCCCCTCCAATGGAACCTGTTGGATGAAGGTGAAGCCTTCTGGTGTCGGAAAGTATGGAGTCTCCATCTGTCCAAAGTTCAGCATTTTTTTCCTGTAAAATTTTATCAAATAAAACCCCCCCCCGAACTTGTAAAAAAAAAAATTTTTTTTAATTAATAAAATAAATGAAAAAAATAAAAATGAAATGAATAAAATGAATAAAAAACCCCCGAACTTGTAAAACAAAAAGTTGCGACCATTAAAAAAAAAGCGGCCGCACTTTGCATGTGTGCCTGATCATCGGTGCGCGTGCGCAGTGCGGCTGTACTTTTTTTACATGTTCGGGGCCATTTTGAAGGTCGCTTGCCGCCGGCGTTATTAACAGCCGACTGCTGCGGCTGTTGCGCGCAGATTTGCGCGATCGGGAGCGTTGCGAGGGACGGCTCCGCGACCCTCCCGACACCCGCCCGCGGGTCGCGACCCCGAGTTTGACAATGCCTGCTCTAACTGACTGGGATGGATTTGTAATACAAGATTTGTATGAATGGAATTCTACCTCGCATTGAGCAGTGCCAGAGAAAGAGAAATCACCCTGATTTCATTATGAGGCATCTCTGCAGTTTCAATCATCAATTCTGTTTGATCTGGTTGCTAAAAATGATTTTCAAATAGACTCTGTAGACTGTTTCCTGTAGTGCGCTATTTAAATAGACTGTCTGCTAAGTAGACGTTGTTTTTGGAAAGTAGACTACTTACTACAAGTCCTGCCATAAGTCCCAGCCTGCCTCCCAACTCATTGGCTGAAGCAGTGATTTCTACTCGCAGGGATTAATTTATCAGGGCAGCATGGTGCCACAGTGGTTAGCACTGCTGCCTCACAGCGCCGAGGTCCCAGGTTCGATCCCGGCTCTGGGTCACTGTCCGTGTGGAGTTTGCACATTCTCCCCGTGTTTGCGTGGGTTTCGCCCCCACAACCCAAAAATGTGCAGGGTAGGTGGATTGGCCGCGCTAAATTGCCCCTTAATTGGAAAAAATTAATTGGGTAATCTAAATTTATAATTTTTTTTAAAAGTGGCAGTCAATCAGTTGTAAGGACCCTTCCCGTTGATTCCCTTGTTTCCTAATTCTTTTACTTTGTCGTCATCATTTTGATCCATGGGTATTTAATGGACAGTCAACTTTTAAGTCGAGCAGAGGAAGTGAGGAACACAAAAGGTGCAAAATAGTGCACTGTGCTATTGGAGATTTAGCTGCTGAACAGAAGGACTCAGACTTTCTGGCCCCCGAGGGCTCGGAGGGGTTTGGTTCGATTGGTTGGCTGGTGGCCATTAATTGGCCAAAGGCCGTATTCTGCCCGGCGACAGCCAGTGATTAGGTTCAGCCAGGTGGAATGTTTTCACAGGACCCAGGAAGATAAGCGAACATTTCTTGGATTCAGATTTGATTTATTGTCACGTGTACCGAGGTACAGTGAAAAGTATTGTTCTGCGTACAGTCCAGACGGATCATTCCATACATTAAAAAAACATTGAACATACAGAAATACACAATGTAAAATACATAGACACAGATATTGGCTGAAGCATACAGAGTGTAGTGCTACTCAGTAGAGAAGATATGTGGAGAGATCAGTTCAGTCCATAAGAGGGTCGTTTAGGAGCCTGGTAACAGCGGGGAAGAAGCTGTTTTTGAATCTGTTGGTACGTGTTCTCAGACTTTTGTATCTCCTCCCTGATGGAAGAGGTTGGAAGAGAGAAAAACCCGGTGGAAGGGGTCTTTGATTATGTTCTTGGTCGTAACGTCAATGTGGGTGGACCAGGTCAGATTGTTGGTGATGTTTACACCTAGGAATTTGAAGCTGTCAACCATCTCCACCTTGGCGTGGATGTAGTCAGGGGTGTATACGATAATTTGCTTCCTAAAGTCAATGACCAGCTCCTTCGTTTTGCTGCTGTTTCTCTCTCTCTCTCTTCAGCCCAGAATAAAAAGAATCAAATTGGAATATGTCCACCTGAAACAGAGATTTTCATCCTTTTGCTCTTCGTATTATTTGTTTTTACAACCCTCTTTCCCTCTGTGATTGTCTGTCTTGCGTGTGTGTAAAGGGTGGGGCAAGTTGAAGAAGGGAGGGGTTAGGAATTAGATTATAGTTAATCAGTTGTATTTGCTGCTATTTAATTACAGTTAATAATAATAATCGCTTATTGTCACAAGAGGGCTTCAATGAAGTTACTGTGAAAAGCCCCTAGTCGCCACATTCCGGCGCCTGTTCAGGGAGGCCGGTACGGGAATTGAACCCGCGCTGCTGGCCTTGTTCTGTGTTACAAGCCAGTTGTTTAGCCCACTGTGCTAAACCAGGCCCTGGTTTAACAACAATTATTGTTATTAATTGTGTTTAAATTTACAGATCTGGTGACTGTAATTATTGGACAGCCAGAGACCAAATACTGTGGGTCTCTTCTAAGAATTAATTGTTAATTTCAATTGTGTTGTGACCCCGGGTCAGGTAGGGCTGGAATAGACCACATACTAGCCCAGGGTGTGTAACACAGTATATTCATTTTATTTTTCAGTATTTTCTGTGTTTCTCTCAGTTTTGAGGGCATTCGAGATCTGCCACTGGTGTACTTTGCTGATCAGACAGGGCACAGACTGCCGAAAGAGACTGAGCGTGGAGCTGAATTGTGTCTATTTGAGTCGTAACCTCAAGTTGTTCTAGTCACAGAATCTTGGCCCTTTTATAACTTGGACTGGTTCCTCCTCTTTGTGGCGTTATCCTGGTGAGGTGATTCTAATCTTAATACCTGCCTCACCCTCCTGAGCCATCCCAAACATAAAAAACAAAACCTTGCGTTGATATCGAACCTTCAATATAGTAAAACGCTTCACGGAGGGCATTGTCAAACAAAACCTCACACTCATCGAATCATTGAATCACTACAGTGCAGGAGGAGGCCATGCAGCCCATCGAGTCTACACCGACCCTCTGAAACAGAACCTTACATAGGCCCCCTGCCCCGTAACACCACCTAACCGTTGGACACTAAGGGGCAATTTAGCATGTACATTTTGGAGGAAACCGCAGTACCTGGAGGAAACCCATGCAAACACTGGGAGAACGTGCAGACTCCACACAGACAGTGACCCAAGGCCGGAATCGAACTCGGGTCCCTGGCGCTGTGAGACAGCAGTGCTAACCACTGTGCCTCCACTATCCAGAGAAGGAAATCTGATCCACAGAAGGAGATATCAGGGACAGATGACCAAAAGCTTGGTCAAGGAGGTAGCTTTTAGTGGTGTCTTAAAGGAAGAGAGAGAGGTAGAGATTTTAGGGAGAGATTACAGAGTTTAGTGCCGAGAGACCTAAAGGAACAGTCACTGATGGCAGAGGGATTAAAATCGGTGATGTGCAAGAGGTCAGATTTTGAGGAGTGCAGAGATTTCCGAGGGTTGGAGGGCTGGAGAAGATTCTCAAGATAGAAAGGCATCTTGGGATTTGAAAACATGGTTGAGAATTTTAAGAACGAGACACTGCCGTTTCACGCTACATCCCCGGGTTGGGAATCATTTGGATTATCACTGGACGTTTCTTGTCAACGTGAGGTATCTTTCCAGCTCCCTGGCTGTGAAAACACAACAGTGATTGGTGGGATTGCCGATGCAGTTCTGTAACAGGCAATCGGGCCGTAAAACTGGCATCAAAGGGACATGAATTCCGTGCCCTGCAGGGGGCGAGCAGGGAGCCGGAGTAGATCTCGCAGCTTTTGCTGCAGATACGGGCCCCTGCACTTCCGGGTCGGAGGCCGCGCATGCGCAGGGCGGTGGCCTCCAGCGACCGCGCCGTGCTCCATGGTGGACTCGGACCGCGGAGCTGGACCCAAAAAGGAAACCCCCCGATCGGCCACGCGCCTAACCCTCAAGGCCCGCACAAACATTTACCGGCCGCCTATAAGGGCCTCCCCTGCCCTCCGACCGGTCCGCCCCCGACCAGGGCGGCCGCGGACTGAGCCCCCGACCAGGGCGGCCACGGACTGAGCCCCCAGCCACCACGGACTGAGCCCCCGACCAGGGCGGCCACGGACTGAGCCCCCGACCAGGGCGGCCGCGGACTGAGCCCCCGACCAGGGCGGCCGCGGACTGAGCCCCCGACCAGGGCGGCCACGGACTGAGCTCCCGACCAGGGCGGCCGCGGACTGAGCCCACAGCCACCGCGGACTGAGCCCACAGCCACCGCGGACTGAGCCCCCAGCTGCCGCGGACTGAGGCCCCCGACCAGGGCGGCCGCGGACTGAGCCCCCGACCAGGGCGGCCACGGACTGAGCCCACAGCTGCCGCGGACTGAGGCCCCCGACCAGGGCGGCCGCGGACTGAGCCCCCGACCAGGGCGGCCGCGGACTGAGCCCCAGCCGCCGCGGACTGAACCCCCAGCCGCCGCGGACTGAGTCCCCAGCCGCCGCGGACTGAGTCCCAGCCGCCGCGGACTGAGTCCCCAGCCGCCGCGCGAGTATCCCGCCCGGCTGGAGCAGGTTTAACTTCCACACCGTCGGGACTCCGGCCGGTCGGGGGTGGAGAATGGTGGAGTGGGGCCCCTGGCAATGGCCCCAGGTAAATCCCAGGCGGCGCGGCGTACTCCCCGAGTACGCTGCCTTTCGGGGCCCGCGGGGAACCAGCGCTGGTCCCGATTCCTTGCTGGAACATGGATTCTCCGCACCCTAACGCCGAAATTGCGGCCGGCGAGGGGGCGGAGAATCCAGCCCACTGTTTTCCCCTTGGGGAATAGTGTGGTAAGTGGTGGATTGATTCCCAAACTGATTAACAGCCCGTTGAACCACAATATGAACGCTCCTTCTGTGGTCAACAAGTCCTGATGTTCAAATCGAACGCAGGGGGCCTCTGGTCCAGCGTTAGGGGCGTTGGCGCTAGACCTTTGCAGACTTAAAAAAATTATTTATTCTTTGATGGGGCGTGAGTATCAATAACAGGGCCCTCATTTGTTGCCCATCCCTAACTGACCTAGCACTGAGTGACTCGCTCTGTCATTTCAGAGGGCATTTAAGAGTCAACCACATTGCTGTGGGCCTGGAGTCACATGTAGGCCAGACCGGGTAAGGACGGCAGATTTCCTTCCCTAAAGGACATTAGTGACCCAGATGGGTTTTGATAATCGATGATAATTAATGGTCACCATTTATAATTCCAGATTGTTGTTTTATTCATTGAATTTAAACTCCACCAACTTCCATAGCAGGATTTGAACCCATGCCCCCTGAAGATTAGGCTGGGTTTTTGGATTACAAGTCAAGTGACATTACCAGTACACCACCATCTCCCCCTCTAAACTTCAGGCGTCTAAAAAATAAGATAAGTGGGGGAGCTATTTGGAACGCTCCAAAGTCCTCTCCCTCCATTTGCAGGACTTTGGGTCCATTACCATTGCTTCCCTGGCTCTAATGCCAACAGGGGGATGTCAAAGGTCCCACAACAATATTTCAGAAATGAGCCAGGGCCCTCTCCCCAGTAGCGTGACCAATATTTATCCCTCAATCAACGTCACTAAAACGGATAATCTGGTCACTCATGTCATTGCTGTTTTTTGGGAAGTTGCTTTACGCCCATTGGCTGCCACTTTTCATACATTGCAACATTGCCTACACTTCCAAAGTCCGTTATTGGTCGTAGTGCACTTTGGGCCATCCTGTGGTTGTGAAGGCCACGACAAACAGGAAATGCAAGTTCTTTCGTCATCACATAGCAGTCTGGGCACACCGTGGCAAATGGGTTTGATGCCCCTTAATTGCCATATTCGGCCTTGTCTAAAATTGGATTGGGGTTGGATCATTGACTCTGGATTGCGCTGTTCTCAATGAAAATTAACAGAAGACTTTAATAGCTAATGTCTCAATGTCATGGAGAAGAAAGGAAACATCTTTCACAACCCCAGGATGTTCAAAAGTCCTTTATATTTTTTAAATATAAATTTAGAGTACCCAATTATTTTCTTTCCAATTAAAGGGTAATTTAGCGTGGCCAACCCACCTCCCCTGCACATCTTTGGGTTGTGGGGGGCAAAACCCACGCAAACACGGGGAGAATGTGCAAACTCCACACGGGCAGTGGCCCAGGGCCGGGATCGAACCCACGTCCTTGGCGCCGTGAGGCAGCAGTGCTAACCACCGTGCCGCTCCCTCAAAAGTCCTTTATAGCCGATGAAGTACATTTTTAGATGTGGCCACTGTTGTAATGCAGGAAATACAGCTGCCAATTTTGACACAGCACAGAATCACACCATAATACAGTGCATAAGAGGCCCTTCTGCCCATCGAGTCATGGCCGACACATGAAAATACACCTGACCTGCCTACCTGATCCCATTTGCCAGCACTTGGTCCTTAGTCTTGCATGATATGACGTGTCAAGTGCTCCTCCAGATACCTTACAGAACCACACCGCCAAATAATTCATCTGAGTGGGTTCATGGATAAATGTAACCAGAACACTGCGGAGATTCGTGCTGATATTCCGTGAAATAATGCCATGGGATCTTTTATGGTCACCTGCGCAGGTAGCTGATGGTTTTGTTTAAATTTTCATCCAAATGACATTTCGTGATTTGGGCTCTGTACTAAATCCCAGAGTAAAATGACTATTGTCGAGGAATAACCAAATTGGCAAAAAGGACAATCACTAATTTAGAATGGAAATTAACAAGATTTATTGGACACTAACCATACTTTTAAAAAAAATAAAGTTCTTTATTGGGTTTTTGAACAAAGTATGTTTGCCGTTATGTACACAGGATATGATATCTATATTATTTAGAAGAAGAGAAGGGCATACACACACAAATCACAAAGGGAAAGAAAAAGAAAAAAGGCAACAACACGAGAGAAATACAAAATCAATTATTTACACACATAAGTAGGCATCTGTTTGTGGGGGCGGCGGAGACCGGAGGGGGGGGCAGATATACATTTGGGTGCCGGAGAGACAATTATGGAGGGCAATACTCGAATGGGTCTGGTGCTGATGTTGTCCCTTGCTTCTCCCGGACGGATTTCGCTGCCGGTCGTCTCGTGCTCACTTCCGCTTCAGCCCTCCCAGCTTCTGCCTGGTTTCTCCTTTTTCTCTGTTCCTGGACACTAACCATACTTAACATTCCATTAGTCAAGCATGGCACCCTACACAAGTTCTTTTTTTAATGTAAATTCAGAGTACCCGATTATTTTTATCCAATTAAGAGGCAATTTAGCGTGGCCAATCCACTTACCCTGCACATCTTTGAGTTGTGGGGGTGAGACTCGCACAGACACGGGGGGAATGTGCAAACTCCACACGGACAGTGACCCAGAGCTAGCATCGAACCCGGGTCCTCGGCACCGTGAGGCAGCAGTGCTAACCACCGTGCCGCCCCACACTACACAGGTTCAACGCGTGGTCAATCTGGATCCCGGGAATTCCGGGGCCCAACCTGATCTCTTAGCCAACTTAACTCTTACGTACAAACAAATCCCTTTGCAGCTTTAAGACTTAAACTCTCGTGGATCATCTTTATTAATGTCACAAGTAGGCTTACATTAACACTGCAACGAAGTTACTGTGAAAATCCCCTAGTCGCCACACTCCTGCGCCTGTTCGGTAACACTGTACACAAGAGAACAGTCCAGGAGTAGGCCATTCGGCCCATCAAGCAGGTTTAAAAAAAAATTAATTTACAGTACCCGATTCATTTTTTCCAATTAAGGGGCAATTTAGCGTGGCCAATCCACCTACCCTGCACATCTTTGGGTTGTGGGGGTGAGACCCACGCAGACACGGGGAGAATGTGCAAACTCCACACGGACAGTGACCCAGGGCCGGGATCGAACCTGGGACCTCGGCGCCGTGAGGCAGCAGGGCTAACCACTGGGCCACCGTGCTGCCCAATACGATCATAGTTGATCTTGGGCTTCAACTCCGCTTTCCCCCAACAATCTGTCTACCCCAGCCTTAAATGTGGTCAACGATGGAGCGTCCACAACTCTCTGGAGTTGGAAATTCCCAAAAATCACATCCCTTTGAGTGAAGAAATGTCTCCTCTTCTCAATCCTAAATGATGGGCCCTCTTATCCTTAGACTGAGTCCCCGTGTTTTGTATTCCCTAAGCGGCGGAAACAATCTCCGTGTCCACTCCATCAAACTCCTGCACAATTTTTTAGGTCAATTTATTTCGCCCCTCGTCCCAATCTTGTGAACATTTACTGCACTGCCTCGAATGCAAGAATAAGAAGCTGTACACTTCGCAGCTGCCTGCTGAATGTTCCCTCTCTCTCTTTCTCTGGTGGAGACAGGTTTCTAACAAACACTGTAACTTCCCTAAAAGCTTCACTCCTGATTCAGCCAAGCTAGACGATGATTTATGTCTGAGTGGGTGCCGCTGGAATATCTAGGCCTCGGGCCATCTTCCTGGCCAATCAGCATTGTAGCTTTGGTCTTCATTGCTTTTATTTAAAAAAATTAGAGGACCCAATTATAGATTCTTTCCAATTAAGGGGCAATTTAGCGTGGCCAATCCACCTACCCTGCGCATCTTTGTGTTGTGGGGTGAAACCCTCGCAAACACGGGGAGAATGTGCAAACTCCACACGGACAGTGACCCAGGGATCAAACCCGGGTGCTCGGTGCTGTGAGGCAGCAGTGCTAACCACTGTGCCACCGTGCCGCCCATCCCATCTCTTCATTGATTAGCTGGACTCACTGGAGCTCAAATGTGCAAATGTGTCATAGCTATAAGACACAGGAGCAGAATTAGGCCACTCGGCCCATCGAGTCTGCTCCGCCATTCAATCATGGCTGATATTTTTCTCATCCCCAATTCTCCTGCCTTCGCCCCATAACCCCTGATCCCCTTATTAATCAAGAATCTATCTATAACCTATCACAGAATTTACAGTGCAGAAGGAGGCCATTCGGCTCATTGAGTCTGCACCGGCCCTTATAAAGAGCACCCTACTGAAGCCCACGTATCTACCCTATCCCCGTAACCCCCACTTTTTGGACACAGAGCAATTTAGCATGGCCAATCCACCTAACCTGCCCATCTTTGGACTGTGGGAGGAAACGCACGCAGACATGGGGAGGATGTGCAAACTCCGCACAGACAGTGACCCAGCCGGGAATAAAACCTGGGACCCAGGAGCTGTGAAGCAACTGTGCTAACCACTATGCTACTGTGCTACCTATAACTTCAGTTCACGCCCAAAGGACCCATGCGTTATTTCTTAAAGCTATATCACAGTATTTTGCACTTAAGGGAGCCTTAAAGTTTGTACCTCTTTAACAATGTATTCATGCATGCTATAATTCATGAATTGCCATTGAGGTGAAGTCGAACAGACAGTGAAGCACTCCCACGGTATTGCATTGGGGTGTCAGCCCAGATTTTGTGGTTCAGTCTCTGGAGTGGGACTTGAACCCACAACTATCTGGCTCTGATGTAAGAATGTATTAACAGAAATACTACTGAGATATGGATGTAGAAATACTAAAATCAGACTGGTCAGGCACCAGTAACTTTTTGTTTAAAGTAGAGAAAGTTTGAAATCCCAATTAACCATTCGGAACATAAAGCCACAAGAACCACAGTTTTAAAAACCAAAATGAACACTACAAAGTCAGAAAAGTGAAATAATTTTTAATATCAATCTTATACTCCATGTTCAGAATTAACAGAGATAAATATTAATTAACAGGAAAACTGTGGTCGAATGCACCACACTGAACAATAATTGGCAGAAGCGACAAAGAACATGGATTTCTTAACATCCCACCCAGACGTCAGTGACCAATGTGAGTCACAAAATCTCATTCAAACTCCCTCATGAGAGATTTCAGCTCTTCACTTTCAAAGATCTAGCCTCTGAATTCCCACAAAAGCCGTTCAGACTCCGATTGCCTGAACGAATGCTCACCTCCCGGTGGTTCAATCTCTTCTCCCGAGACCGTGTTGCACAGGAACGCAAAGCTGCACTCCCGATTCTAATTACCGGCACACTTCCTACTCTTTCGCTGGCTGCTAGCTTTACTAAGCTGGCACTGCCCCAGGGTTTCTCCGAACTGAAGTCTCCCAGCCATAAATGGCTCTCAGGGTTCCTCTGAGCCATAACTGTCTGGCACAGAACCAGTGACCTTCCACCAGCTTCTCATGTCCCAGGGCTTCCCTGAGCCCTCACTACCTGGAGCCGGCCAACCGCTCCCAGAGATTCTCTGTGAGCCGCCAAGCGCACCAGGGTCCAAACTGCAACCTGGACCTCCCTCTTCCAGAAAACAACAGATAAATTGAAACTAGAGAACTAAATAAAGTCCCACCCTTCTCCGTGACATTGTCGCATTTTAGATTTACTGAATGCTTTTAAACTAACCTAGTTCCTGGGCAGCACAGTGGTTAGCACTGCTGCTTCACGGCGCTGAGGACCCGGGTTCGCATCCCGGCCCTGGGTCACTGTCCGTGTGGAGTTTGCATATTCTCCCCGTGTCTGCGTGGGTCTCACCCTCACAACCCAAAAGATGTGCAGGTTAGGTGGATTGGCCACGCTAAATTGCCCCTTAATTGGAAAAACAATAATTGGGTACTCTAAATTTTTTAAAAAACTAACCTACCTCCAACACCCAAAACAAAACATCTCTTTCGAAGCAGTGTCGACATTAGACGCGGGATTCTCCGGGCTCATGTTTCCTGGCGGCGAGGGGCAATGCGCCGTTCGCTGGTGGCAGGGTTCTCTGCTCCCGTTGCTGTCAATGGGGATTCCCATTGAAACCACCCCATGCCGTGAGGAAATCCGCGGGTGGGGGTGCGCTGCGGGCGGGATCAAAGAATACCACTGCCAGCGAACGGACGGGGAATTCATCTTCACATCTTTGGACACGAAGGGTTAATTTTAGCACAGTCAATCCACCCTAACCTGCACGTCTTTGGACTGTGGGAGGAAACCGGAGCACCCGGAGGAAACCCACGCACACACGGGGAGGACGTGCAGACTCCACACAGACAGTCACGCAAGGCTGGAATCAAACCCGGATCCCTGGCGCTGTGAGTAGCACGGTGGTTAGCACTGTTGCTTCACAGCGCCAGGGTCCCAGGTTCTATTCCCGGCTTGGGTCACTGACTGTGCGGAGTCTGCACTTTCTCCCCGTGTCTGCGTGGGTTTCCTCTGGGTGCTCCGGTTTCCCCCCCACAGTCCAAAGATGTGCAGGATTGGCCATGATAAATTGCCCTTAAGTGTCCAAAAAAGGTTAGGTGGGGTTACGGGGATAGGGGGCTCTTTCCAAGGGCCGGTGCAGACTCAATGGACCTAATGGCCTCCTCCTGCACTGTAAATTCTATGAAAAGACAACCAACAATAACAAATACAGTATCAATCCCTCAAACAGCATCGCCATTGAAACCCAAACATCACCCATACATTCCAAACAAAAAGACCAAAAGAAAATTAACGGTCATCCCATATAGAGTGTGCTCAACCCCACCAATAGCCCCCCACCCACTTCCCGCCGCCCCCCCTAATGTTTGATGGCATCCAATTCTTGAAAGTGCAGGATAAACAATGCCCCTGAATTGTAGAACCCTTCCATCCTCCCCATCAGCTCAAACATCACCTTCTCGAGCGTCAAAAACTCCAACAGGTCCCCCCGCCATGCCAGGGCACAGGATGGAGAAGCTGACCTTCGGGCAATCAGCAAGGCGAAGGCTAAAACATCTGCGCCCTGCAGCACAGGCCGGCTCGACATCCCGAAAATGGCTTCCAGGGGCCCCGGCTCCACCAGCACGGGTTGGCCTGAAAAACCTCCAAAACCCCTCCAGCCTCGAGCAGGACCAAAACATGTGAACATGATTTGCGTGGCTCCTCCCACAGCGCTCATCTTTTCTTTTATAAATTTAGAGCACCCAATTTTTTTTTCTTCCAATTAAGGGGCAATTTAGCGTGGCCAATCCACCTACAAGTTACAGAGGGACATAGATAAGCTGCAGCGCTGGGCTGAGAGGTGGCAAATGGAGTTTAATGCAGAAAAGTGTGAGGTGATTCACTTTGGAAGGAATAACAGGAAGACAGAGTACTGGGCTAATGGTAAGATTCTTGGCAGTGTGGATGAGAAGAGAGATCTCGGAGTCCATGTACATAGATCCCTGAAAGTTGCCACCCAGGTTGAGAGGGTTGTTAAGAAGGCGTACGGTGTGTTAGCTTTTATTGGTAGAGGGATTGAGTTTCGGAGCCATGAGGCCATGTTGCAGCTGTACAAAACTCTGGTGCGGCCGCATTTGGAGTATTGCGTGCAATTCTGGTCGCCGCATTATAGGAAGGATGTGGAAGCATTGGAAAGGGTGCAGAGGAGATTTACCAGAATGTTGCCTGGTATGGAGGGAAGATCTTATGAGGAAAGGCTGAGGGACTTGAGGCTGTTTTCGTTAGAGAGAGGAAGGTTAAGAGGTAACTTAATTGAGGCATACAAAATGATCAGAGGATTGGATAGGGTGGACAGTGAGAGCCTTTTTCCTTGGATGATGTCGTCTAGCACGAGGGGACATAGCTTTAAATTGAGGGGAGATAGATATAAGACAGATGTCAGAGGTAGGTTCTTTACTCGGAGAGTAGTAATGGTGTGGAATGCCCTGCTTGCAACAGTAGTGGACTCGCCAACAGTAAGGGCATTCAAATGGTCATTGGATAGACATATGGACGATAAAGGAATAGTGTAGATGGGCTTTAGAGTGGTTTCACAGGTCGGCGCAACATCGAGGGCTGAAGGGCTTGTACTGCGCTGTAATGTTCTATGTTCTACCCTGCACATCTTTGGGTTGTGTGGGGGGGGGGGGGGGGGGTGAGACCCACGCAGACACGGGGAGAATGTGCAAACTCCACACGGACAGTGACCCAGAGCCAGGATCGACCCTGGGACCTCGGCGCCGTGAGGCAGCAGTGCTAACCACTGCGCCAACGTGCCACCCTCAATCGCCTCACATTCACAACATTAATCTCCCCAGGACTAAAAATGACTTCTAAACTATTAACATGAAGCATGGACTAGATGTTGTGTCCAGTTCAGAAGTGGGAAGGGCAGCAGTACCTCTGCCATTATTCTTGACTTCGCAAAGAGAAGATAAACAGTGGCGGTTTCTCAAGTAAAATAGAAATTCATATTTCTCCTGATTCCTGCAGGCAATTTTGAAAATATCCCTCTCCGGCTTGTTCCAGAGCAAGCGACTTGGGATTGGGGGTCGGGTTCCGCAGCCTCCCAGTTCCCCGTCCGAGTGGCTGTTCTTTGTGCAATGCAGTTGACAGCTTATTTCACCTCGGAGTACACCAGTGTCGAGACTGAAGCTTACCCGTGTCCACGTATGTGTTTCCCAGTGCTGGGTTACTTGTTAGCTCTCACAAGCAGGACTGATGACAGATTCCCTCCTCCCTCTTCCAATTCTGGTGCCTTTTACCTGAGATATACTCAAGACTCTTAATCTTTTGACTCGGCAGTTGTCTATTGTACGATTCCCTACAAAATAAAGTAGCGTACATTTGTCCACTAATGCCATTCGTGAATCCTGGACACAAGTTTGAATTTCATTTCTGAATCGTTAAAATGGTAGGCACCAATTTTGTAACAATTGGTAGATTTGGTCACTTTTCGAATTATTACAGTGCAGAAGGAGGCTGTTTGGCCCACCAGGTGAGCACTGGCCCTCCGAGGCCCAATCCCCCTCCCTATCACCGTAAAACCGCAGCCTTTGGACACTAAGGGGCAATCTAACATGGCCAATCCACCTAACCCGCACATCTTTGGACTGTGGGAGGAAACCGGGGCACCCGGAGGAAACCCACGCAGTCACGGGGAGAACGGGCAGCACTGTGGTTAGCACCGCTGCTTCACAGCTCCAGGGTCCCAGGTTCGATCCCCGGCTTGGGTCACTGTCTGTGCGGAGTCTGCACGTCCTCCCCGTGTCTGCGTGGGTTTCCTCCGGGTGCTCAGGTTTCCTCCCACAGTCCAAAGATGTGCAGGTTAGGTGGATTGGCCGTGATAAATTGTCTTGTAAGTGTCCAAAAAAGGTTAGGTGGGGTTACGGGGATAGGGTGGAGGTGTGGTCTCAGGTAGGGTGCTCTTTCCAATACCGGTGCAGACTAGATGGGCCGAATGGCCTCCTTCTATACTGTAAATTCTATGATTCCACACAGTCACCCAAGGCCAGAATTGAACCCGGTCCCTGGCACTGAGGGGCAGCAGTGCTAACCACTGCACCGCCCCTCAAATCACTTTAAATCTGTGCCCTCTCGTTCTCGCTCCTTTTACGAGGGGGAACAGTTTCTCGCTATCTACTCTGTACAGCACCCCCCTCATGATTTTGACCATCTCTATCAAATCTCCTCTTAGCTTTCTCCGCTTCAAGGAGAATAGGCCCAATCTCTCCGATCTATCATCCTAACTGAAGTTTCTCATCCCTGGGACCATTTATGTAAACCTCTTGTGCGTTCTCTCTCCAATAGGTTCACGTCCTTCCTACACTGTGGCACTCAGAACTGTACACAATACTCCAGCTGTGATCTATCAAGTGTCATTTTCAAGTTCAACAGAACCTCTGTAGCCTATGCCCCTATTAATGAAGCCTGCCCATGAGCTCAGCTTTACTTTACAGAAGAACCATAGAATCCGTATAGTGCAGAAGAAGGCCATTCGGCCCATCGAGTCCGCACCGACCCTCGGAAAGAGCATCCTACCAGGGCCCACGCCCCCACCCTATTCCCATAGCCCCACCCAACCTTTTGGACACTAGGGGACAATTCTTTTTTTAAAAAATAAATTTAGAGTACCCAATTCATTTTTTCCAATTAAGGGGTAATTTAACGTGGCCAATCCACCTACCCTGCACATCTTTGGGTTGTGGGGGCGAAACCCACGCAGACACGGGGAGAATGTGCAAACTCCACACAGACAGTGACCCAGAGCCGGGATCGAACCCGGGTTCTCGGCGCCGTGAGGCAGCAGTGCTACCCTCACTAGGGGATAATTTAGCATGTCCATTCCACCCAACCTGCATATCTTTGGACACTTAAGAGGCAATTTATCATGGCCATTCCTAACCTGCACGTCCACAGGTCACTGAAAGGGCAACACAGGTGGAGAAGGTAGTCAAGAAGGCATACGGCATGCTTGCCTTCATTGCCTTCATTGGCCGGGGCATTGAGTATAAGAATTGGCAAGTCATGTTGCAGCTGTATAGAACCTTAGTTAGGCCACACTTGGAGTATAGTGTTCAATTCTGGTCGCCACACTACCGGAAGGATGTGGAGGCTTTAGAGAGGGTGCAGAAGAGATTGACCAGAATGTTGCCTGGTATGGAGGGCATTAGATATGAGGAGAGGTTGAATAAACTCGGTTTGTTCTCACTGGAACAACGGAGGTTGAGGGGCGACCTGATAGAGGTCTACAAAATTATGAGGGGCATAGACAGAATGGATACTCAGAGGCTTTTCCCCAGGGTAGAGGGGTCAATTACTAGGGGGCATAGGTTTAAGGTGTGAGCGGCAAGGTTTAGAGTAGATGTACGAGGCAAGTTTTTTTTTACACAGAGGGTAGTGGGTACCTGGAACTCGCTACCGGAGGAGGTGGTGGAAGCAGGGACGATCGTGACATTTAAGGGGCATCTTGACAAATACATGAATAGGATGGGAATAGAGGGATACGGACCCAGGAAGTGTAGAAGATTGTAGTTTAGTCGGGCAGCATGGTCGGCACGGGCTTGGAGGCCCAAAGGGCCTGTTCCTGTGCTGTACATTTCTTTGTTCTTTAGACACGGTCAATCCACCTAACCTGCACATCCTTGGATTGTGGGAGGAAACCGGAGCACCCGGAGGAAACCCACGCACACACGGGGAAAAAGTGCAGACTCCGCACACAGACAGTGACCCAAGGTCGGAATCGAACCCGGGTCCCTGGCGCTGTGAGGCAGCAGTGCTAACCATGCCGCCCACGATTGTCAGTTGAACCAAACTGATCACTGGCATCTCAATTCACACACATTCAATTCCTAGAAAAAGGTTCCCCTGGATGCTGGAGTGACTTGTTTCAATGATCTTGATGCCAGGTGCAGTTGGCACCATTCTGGCTTCCAGGTTGTAGATGGTCAGGCTTGAACATATAATGTGTGCCCTGATGGTACCAGGACAGTCATCCAGACTTGCCCTCCACTTCTGAACTAAAGTCAGTGATGAGCTAATATTGATCGCGTCTGTTCATACCAGAGCCAATGCTGTTGGGCTGACAATGATAATTGCTGGAAGTATCACTGGTTAATCACTGTCCTGTTGGGAGATGTATTTGGGAGGAGCGATGTGCAGTTCCTGAGTGTCCACCTATCCCAGCTGGATTCTATTTCCCGATTCATTTCACTGTCATTAACGGAGTGAGTTTTATATTCCTTGTTTAAATTGTAGTCTTTTTCCAAATTCCGGAATACGGTCATGCGAGGTTGTGACTGTAGACATGCAGTTATATTTGAGATTGTGCTGCTATTTATAACACGAATTGTCTGCACAAATAGATATCTCCACGTCTATTTATTTTGTTACTTTCACTATTCTCACGTCTATTAATATCACAATTACAGCGTAATTTATGAATTGTAATATTTCTTATGTTAAATTAGTATTTAAGACTGTGCAATAATTTGAAAAAGAAACTTTCTTTGACATATTTCGTAACTCTCCTTTGGCATTGATTGACCTCTTGCTGAGCTATTTGAGATTGTAAGGTACAGTTACAGTTTCAACTCAACTGTGTGTTCACCTGCGAGATTTACCAAGCTCATAGGATCAGAGCACAGCCCAGGTTCCTCCTCTTCTGATGTCCACATAAATGGACGAGGATGCTGGACAACGATGAAGACAGGAAACGTAACTGATTTATCTTCCTCCTTCTGAACCTAGGAGGTCCCACGGCCAATTACGATTGCTCCACTAAGATCAGATATTTTGGAATCCTCAACATCTGCATGGCTCGTCGCTTCACTGGATAAACTTGGAAGACCACCCCGTTTGTGGTGCTCATATATTAGTTCCTCAAGAATGTGTGCTTTTCAGGGCAGCACAGTGGCGCAGTGGTCAGCATTGCTGCCTCACGGTGCCGAGGTCCCAGGTTCGATTCTGGGTCACTGTCTGTGTGGAGTTTGCACATTCTCCCCGTGTCTGCGTGGGTTTCACCCCCACAACCCAAAGATGTGCAGGGTAGGTAGATTGGCCACGCTAAATTGCCCCTTAATTGGAAAAATGAATTAAGTTCTCTAAATTTATTTCAAAAATTTTTTTTAAAAAAAAGAATGTGTGCTTTCCATTGATCATGGATTATAATGTGCGACTGGGTCAGTTTATTTCTGTGTTTTCCCTATGCTTGTTAATTACTGCAGTGTATTTGGAAAATATGAAATAAAATCCCCTTTTTAATCATTACATTGCAGTAGACGTACTTGCTATGATGTGAACTACTGCATACAATGTCAGTAGTTCCTATTGAAAGAACTATTTGTTTCTACATACAAACATTACACGTTGATATTCTTCTATCTCGGCTGTTCTTTTCCCATAGAATCCCTGAGGTGCAGGAGGCCATTCGGCCTATCGAGTCTGCATTGACCCTCTGAAAGAGCACCCTACCTAGGTCCACTCCCCGCCTAAGCCGCTCATCTTTGGACACTAAGGGAGAATTTTAGCGTGGCCAATCCATCTAACCCGCACGTCGTTGGGCTGTGGGGGGAAACCAGAGTGCCCGGAGGAAACCCACGCAGACACGGGGAGAAAGTGCAGACTCCGCACAGGCAGTCACCCAAGGCTGGAATTGAACCCGGGTCCCTGGAGCTATGAGGCCAGTGCTAACCCCTGTGCCACCATGCCTTCCCCCCGCCTCCCCTCCCTGCGCCCCGCTACCAATATACATGTGTATGTATATAGATACATAATGTGATATAGGAATTAAATGTTAAAAGTTGACAAACCTGTAGAATCAGGCATTTTATTTTGTGTGTATGTATAATCTATACAATATGTGATACAATAGGCATGAAACGTTATTCTAATGGATAGGGCGATCTCTGCTTTTCATTTTTACCCCCTGTTTGACAAAGTTTTTTTTGAGAGTGTGTGTGTGACAGAGGCATGGATTGCGATTCTGTGCCTGGACCAGAAAGGGAATCCCTCCGTAATTCTTTGTTCAAATCCTAGGTGTGATGGAAGGGAAGATGATAATATAGGATCCCTACAGTGCAGAAGGGGCTATTCGGCACATGGGGTCTGCACCAACCCTCTGAAAGAGTACCCTACTTCGACACCCTAACCTCGTTCTAAAATTTACGGGGCAATTTAGCGTGGCCAATCTACCTACCCTGCACATCTTTTTTGGGTTGTTGGGGTGAGACCAACGCAGGCACGGGGAGAATGTGCTAACTCCACATGGACAGGGACATGGGGCCGGGATCGAACCTGGGTCATCGGCGCCGTGGGGAAGCAGTGCTAACCCCACCTAACCTGCACATCCCTGCATGCTTAAGATGCAATTGAGCGTGGCCAACCAGCCTGACCTGCGCATCTTTAGGACTGTGGGAGGGAAACTGGGACTCCCGCAGGAAACCCATGAAAATGAAAAGATAATCGCTTATTGTCACAAGTAGGCTTCAAATGAAGTTACTGTGAAAAGCCCCTAGTCGCCACATTCCGGCGCCTGTTCGGGGAGGCTCGTACGGGAATTGAAGCGTGCTGCTGGCCTGCCTTAAAAGCCAGCTCTTCAGCCCTGTGCTAAACCAGCCCCTTATAAATGACCTTTTATTGTCACGAGTATGAAATTACTGTGAAAAGCCCGCATTCCGGCGCCTGTTCAGGTAAGCTGCGGGAATTGAACCCGCACTGCTGGCCTTGTTCTGCATCACAAACCAGCTGTCTAGCCCACTGAGCTAAACCATGCCAGACACGGGGAGAATGGGCAAACTCCGCAGACAGTCACCCAAGTCTGGAATTGAACCTGGGTCCCTGACGCTGTGAAGCAGCAGTGCTAACCACCGTGCCGCCCTTTGTAAGCCTATTTGTGACTATGACAATAATAAAGATGATTATTATAATAATTTAGCACGGCCAATCCTCCTAACCCGCACATCTTTGGCCCCTGGAAGGGAAAGCGAGGGAACCCATACCGAGTGCGGCAATGTCTGCGTCAACGGTCGCCCGAGGCCGGGCCCCCGTGTTGTATACGTTGGAGAGACCACCCCGAAACTGTCTGTCTGCATGCAATGCAGCACGGCGGTGCAGTGGTTAGCATTGCTGCCTCATGGCGCCGAGGTCCCAGGTTCGATCCCGGCTCTGGGTCACTGTCTGTGTTGAATTTGCCCAATCCCCCCCGTGTCCCCGTG
This sequence comes from Scyliorhinus torazame, assembly GCF_047496885.1. NCBI lineage: Eukaryota > Metazoa > Chordata > Chondrichthyes > Carcharhiniformes > Scyliorhinidae > Scyliorhinus > Scyliorhinus torazame. The sequence goes on from NC_092735.1 coordinate 7,045,575, forward strand.
GGTTTTGCCCCCACAACCCAAAAATGTGCCGGCTAGGTGGATTGGCCACGCTAAATTGCCCCTTAATTGGAAAAAATGAATTGGGCACTCTAAATTTTTTTTGTAATGTATGTAATGTATGCACGCACCCGTGTATGTATGTAATGTATGTATTTTTAAAAATAAATTTAGAGTGCCCAATTCATTTTTCTCCAATTAAGGGGCAATTTAGCGTGGCCAATCCACCCACCCTGCACATCTTTGGGTTGTGGAGGTGAGACCCACGCAGACACGGGGAGAACGTACAAACTCCACACGGACAGTGACCCGGGGCCGGGATGGAACCTGGGACCTCAGCGCCATGAGGCTGCAGTGCTAACCCATGTCATGTACGTATGTCATGCATGTGATGGGCTGGTTTAGGCATGGGTTTAGGGCTGGTTTAGCTCAGTGGGATAGACAGCTGGATTGTGAGGCAGAACACGGTAGCATTGTGGATAGCACAATTGCTTCACAGCTCCATGGTCCCAGGTTCGATTCCGGCTTGGGTCACTGTCTGTGCGGAGTCTGCACATCCTCCCCGTGTGTGCGTGGGTTTCCTCCGGGTGCTCCGGTTTCCTCCCACGGTCCAAAGATGTGCAGGTTAGGTGGATAGGCCATGATAAATTGCCCTTAGTGTCCAAAATTGCCCTTAGTGTTGGGTGGGGTTACTGGGTTTATAGCGATCAGGTGGAGGTGTTGAGCTTGGGTAGGGGGCTCTTTCCAAGAGCCGGTGCAGACTCGATGGGCCGAATGGCCTCCTTCTACACTGTAAATTCTATGAAACAAGGCCAGCAGTGTGGGTTCAATTCCCGCAGCTTACCCGAACAGGCGCCGGAATGCGGGCTTTTCACAATAACTTCATACTTGTGACAATAAAAGGTTATTTATTATTTTTTAATGCACGCGTGCAATATATGCCATGTATGTATGTGTGTGTGTGCATGCATGTATGTACAGCACAAGCAGCCCCCCCCGTCCCCTCTCCTGTTGCAGCAGCCTGGGGAGTGGAGGGTTAAATGACGTAATGCGGTCAGGCCCGGCGACCAATGGGAGGGCGTCGGCGGCGGTCACGTGGGGGCGGGGTTCGGGCGTTTCCGTCAGCCGGGCGCCGAGCGCGGCCGAAGGGGGCGGTGTATGTGTGAGGAGGGAGGCCGGCTCCGGGTCCTCCCACACCCCCCCCCCCCCCCCCCCGGTCTGCCTGCCTCCCTCCCCTCACGTCGCTGCGCTTCGCCGAGAGAACAACAAGCCGCCATTTTGTTTTGAGGAGAGGAGACGGAGAGAGAGAGAGAGAGAGACAGATAGAAAGATAGATAGAAGGAGAGAGAGAGAGGGAGGGGGGGAAGGAAGGAAGAAAGAGAGAGAGAGAGGAGGGTGGGAGAGAGAAAAAAAAGAGAGAGAGACCGGCAGACAGAGAGAAAATCGTTCGCTTGCAGGGATTTGAAGAAGGAAGAGGAGGAGGAGGGTTGAAGAGAAGAACAGGAAAAGAAAAGGGGGAGGAATATCAGCTCCAAGAAAATATATATTTTTTTTAAATTAAACCTCAAAAAAATTAAAAAAAAAGAGAGCCCCCCCTCCTCCCCAAAAAAAACATTATTTTTTTTTTTTTGAAAAAAAAACGGTTCCTCACCCATTCCCCCTCCCGCGGAGGAGCCGGGCAGCTTGGGGGGGGCTCTCCTCCGAGGGCCAGGCTTGGATCTGACGGGAAAGAAGTGGAGCGGGGAGGGGGAGAGAGAGGAGGTAGGGTTCGGAGGACCGCCGCCGCCGCCACCCCGCGCTCTGGCTGATTGATGGAGGCGGACGCCCGGAGCCGGGACGGTGGGAGGAGAGGCGCTTGCTGAAAGCCCGGGCCAGAGAGAGAGGGGGGGATGCGCTCGCCGTCCGACAGCCCGTCCCAACTTTAAACCGTATCCGCCCCCTCCTCCCCCCGAACCGGCCCATCTCCCCCCACCTCCTCCTCAATTTATTTTTTGGGTGGTTGAGCGGCAGAGGGGGGGGGGTCCTGTCGCCCATGGACGCTCGACCGAATAGGCCCGGGCCTTAGGCCTCAGGCTCTGAAGACTTGAGAGGAGGAGGAGGAGGGGGGAGAACGAGGCCGCGAGAGGAGGATAAATATCCCCCTCCGTGCGTTTTTATTAAATTATTATTTTAGTTGTTCTCCGGCGGCGGGGGGGGAGGAAGGAGAAGAAATCCGGACTCTCCCTCTCTCTCCCTCCTCCATCACCCGGCTCCCCAAGCTGCCGGCTGCGATTTGTCTTTTTCCGGCCCCATTCCGGGGAGCAATGGCAGAGAATCTCCTGGACGGACCGCCCTCAGCCAAGCGGCCCAAAATCTCCTCCCCGGCTCTCTCGGCCAGCGATGGCACAGGTACTGTAACCCATTTTAAAACGGCATGGGTGTGAGTGTGTTTATGGTGATTTTTTTTTAAACTCTCTTCCCTCTTCCCCCCCCACTTTCCTCTTCCCCCCCCCCCACTTTCCTCTTCCCCCCCCCCCACTTTCCTCTTCCCCCCCCCCCACTTTCCTCTTCCCCCCCCCCCACTTTCCTCTTCCCCCCCCCCCACTTTCCTCTTCCCCCCCCCCACTTTCCTCTTCCCCCCCCCCCACTTTCCTCTTCCCCCCCCCCCACTTTCCTCTTCCCCCCCCCCCACTTTCCTCTTCCCCCCCCCCCCCCCCACTTTCCTCTTCCCCCCCCCCCACTTTCCTCTTCCCCCCCCCCCACTTTCCTCTTCCCCCCCCCCCACTTTCCTCTTCCCCCCCCCACTTTCCTCTTCCCCCCCCCACTTTCCTCTTCCCCCCCCCCACTTTCCTCTTCCCCCCCCCCCCACTTTCCTCTTCCCCCCCCCCACTTTCCTCTCCCCCCCCCCCCACTTTCCTCTTCCCCCCCCCCCACTTTCCTCTTCCCCCCCCCCCACTTTCCTCTTCCCCCCCCCACTTTCCTCTTCTCCCCCCCCCCCACTTTCCTCTTCCCCCCCCCCCCACTTTCCTCTTCCCCCCCACCCCACTTTCCTCTTCCCCCCCCACCCCACTTTCCTCTTCCCCCCCCACCCCACTTTCCTCTTCCCCCCCCACCCCCACTTTCCTCTTCCCCCCCCCCTTTCCTCTTCCCCCCCCCCCTTTCCTCTTCCCCCCCCCCTTTCCTCTTCCCCCCCCCCCTTTCCTCTTCCCCCCCCCCCCTTTCCTCTTCCCCCCCCCCCTTTCCTCTTCCCCCCCCCCTTTCCTCTTCCCCCCCCCCACTTTCCTCTTCCCCCCCCCCACTTTCCTCTTCCCCCCCCCCCCTTTCCTCTTCCCCCCCCCCCACTTTCCTCTCCCCCCCCCCACTTTCCTCTTCCCCCCCCCTTTCCTCTTCCCCCCCCCCTTTCCTCTTCCCCCCCCCCTTTCCTCTTCCCCCCCCCCTTTCCTCTTCCCCCCCCCCCCTTTCCTCTTCCCCCCCCACCCCACTTTCCTCTTCCCCCCCCACCCCACTTTCCTCTTCCCCCCCCACCCCACTTTCCTCTTCCCCCCCCCACCCCACTTTCCTCTTCCCCCCCCCACCCCACTTTCCTCTTCCCCCCCCCCTTTCCTCTTCCCCCCCCCCCTTTCCTCTTCCCCCCCCCCTTTCCTCTTCCCCCCCCCCACTTTCCTCTTCCCCCCCCCCCACTTTCCTCTCCCCCCCCCACTTTCCTCTTCCCCCCCCCCCCTTTCCTCTTCCCCCCCCCCTTTCCTCTTCCCCCCCCCCCCTTTCCTTTTCCCCCCCCCCCCTTTCCTCTTCCCCCCCCCCACTTTCCTCTTCCCCCCCCCCCACTTTCCTCTTCCCCCCCCCACTTTCCTCTCCCCCCCCCCACTTTCCTCTTCCCCCCCCCCACTTTCCTCTTCCCCCCCCCCCACTTTCCTCTTCCCCCCCCCCCACTTTCCTCTTCCCCCCCCCCACTTTCCTCTTCCCCCCCCCCACTTTCCTCTTCCCCCCCCCCCACTTTCCTCTTCCCCCCCCCCCACTTTCCTCTTCCCCCCCCCCCCACTTTCCTCTTCCCCCCCCCCCCCACTTTCCTCTTCCCCCCCCTTTCCTCTTCCCCCCCCTTTCCTCTTCCCCCCCCTTTCCTCTTCCCCCCCCTTTCCTCTTCCCCCCCCTTTCCTCCCCCCCCTTTCCTCTCCCCCCCTTTCCTCTCCCCCCCCCTTTCCTCTCCCCCCCCCCCACTTTCCTCTCCCCCCCCCCACTTTCCTCTCCCCCCCCCCACTTTCCTCTCCCCCCCCCCACTTTCCTCTCCCCCCCCCCCACTTTCCTCTCCCCCCCCCACTTTCCTCTCCCCCCCCCCACTTTCCTCTCCCCCCCCCACTTTCCTCTCCCCCCCCAACTTCCTCTCCCCCCCCCACTTTCCTCTCCTCCCCCCCGTTTCTTCCCCCCCCCGTTTCTTCCCCCCCGTTTCTTCCCCCCCCCGTTTCTTCCCCCCCGTTTCTTCCCCCCCCGTTCTTCCCCCCCGTTTCTTCCCCCCCCCGTTTCTTCCCCCCCCGTTTCTTCCCCCCGTTTCTTCCCCCGTTTCTTCCCCCCGTTTCTTCCCCCCGTTTCTTCCCCCCCGTTTCTTCCCCCCCGTTTCTTCCCCCCCGTTTCTTCCCCCCGTTTCTTCCCCCCGTTTCTTCCCCCCCGTTTCTTCCCCCCCGTTTCTTCCCCCCCGTTTCTTCCCCCCCCGTTTCTTCCCCCCGTTTCTTCCCCCCCCGTTTCTTCCCCCCCGTTTCTTCCCCCGTTTCTTCCCCCCGTTTCCTCCCCCCCGTTTCTTCCCCCCCGTTTCCTCCCCCCCCCGTTTCCTCCCCCCCGTTTCCTCCCCCCCCGTTTCCTCCCCCCCCGTTTCCTCCCCCCCCCCCCCGTTTCCTCCCCCCCCCCCCCCCCGTTTCCTCCCCCCCCCCCGTTTCCTCCCCCCCCCCCCCCCGTTCTCCTTCCTCCCCCCCCCCCGTTTTCCTCCCCCCCCCCCGTTTCCTCCCCCCCCCCCCGATTCCTCCCCCCCGATTCCTCCCCCCCCCCGTTCCTCCCCCCCCCCCCCGTTTCCTCCCCCCCCCCCGTTTCCTCCCCCCCCCGTTTCCTCCCCCCCCGTTTCCTCCCCCCCCCGTTTCCTCCCCCCCCGTTTCCTCCCCCCCCCCGTTTCCTCCCCCCCCCCGTTCCTCCCCCCCGTTTCCTCCCCCCCCCGTTTCCTCCCCCCCCCGTTTCCTCCCCCCCCGTTTCCCTCCCCCCCCCGTTTCCTCCCCCCCCCGTTTCCTCCCCCCCCGTTTCCTCCCCCCCCGTTTCCTCCCCCCCCGTTTCCTCCCCCCCGTTTCCTCCCCCCCCCCCCCCGTTTCCTCCCCCCGTTTCCTCCCCCCCCGTTTCCTCCCCCCCTTCCCCCCCCCCCCGTTCCCCCCCCATTTCCTCCCCCCCCGCTTCCTCCCCCCCCGCTTCCTCCCCCCCGCTTCCTCCCCCCGCTTCCTCCCCCCCCCCCGCTTCCTCCCCCCCCCCGCTTCCTCCCCCCCCGCTTCCTCCCCCCCCCCGCTTCCTCTCCCCCCACTTTCCTCTCCCCCCCCCCCGTTTCTCCCCCCCGTTTCCTCCCCCCCCGTTTCCTCCCCCCCCCGTTTCCTCCCCCCCCGTTTCCTCCCCCCCCGTTTCTCCCCCCCCGTTTCCTCCCCCCCCCGTTTCCTCCCCCCCCGTTTCCTCCCCCCCCCCGTTTCCTCCCCCCGCCGTTTCCTCCCCCCCCGTTTCCTCCCCCCCCGTTTCCTCCCCCCCCGTTTCCTCCCCCCCCGTTTCCTCCCCCCCCCCGTTTCCTCCCCCCCCCGTTTCCTCCCCCCCCCCGTTTCCTCCCCCCCCCCGTTTCCTCCCCCCCCGTTTCCTCCCCCCCCCGTTTCCTCCCCCCCGTTTCCTCCCCCCCCCCCGTTTCCCCCCCCCCGTTTCCCCCCCCCGTTTCCTCCCCCCCCCGTTTCCTCCCCCCCCCGTTTCCTCCCCCCCCCGTTTCCTCCCCCCCCCGTTTCCTCCCCCCCCCGTTTCCTCCCCCCCCCGTTTCCTCCCCCCCCCCGTTTTCCTCCCCCCCCCCGTTTCCTCCCCCCCCGTTTCCTCCCCCCCCCGTTTCCTCCCCCCCCCCGTTTCCTCCCCCCCCCCGTTTCCTCCCCCCCCCCGTTTCCTCCCCCCTCCCCGTTTCCTCCCCCCTCCCCGTTTCCTCCCCCCCGTTTCCTCCCCCCCCTTTTCCTCCCCCCTTTTCCTCCCCCCTCCCCCCTTTCCCCGCCCCACACCCCCTTTTCCTCCCCCCGCCCCACACCCCCTTTTCCTCCCCCCGCCCCACACCCCCTTTTCCTCCCCCCGCCCCACACCCCCTTTTCCTCCCCCCGCCCCACACCCCCTTTTCTCCCACAGCCCCTTTTCCTCCCCCCGCCCCACAGCCCCTTTTCCTCCCCCGCCCCACAGCCCTTTTCCTCCCCCGCCCCACAGCCCCTTTTCCTCCCCCGCCCCACAGCCCCTTTTCCTCCCCCGCCCACAGCCCCTTTTCCTCCCCCGGCCCCACACCCCCTTTTCCTCCCCCCGCCCCACACCCCCTTTTCCTCCCCCCGCCCCACACCCCCTTTTCCTCCCCCCGCCCCACCCCCCCTTTTCCTCCCCCCGCCCCACCCCCCCTTTTCCTCCCCCCGCCCCACACCCCCTTTTCCTCCCCCCCGCCTCCACACCCCCTTTTCCTCCCCCCGCCCCACACCCCCTTTTCCTCCCCCCGCCCCACACCCCCTTTTCCTCCCCCGCCCCACACCCCCTTTTTCCTCCCCCCGCCCCACACCCCCTTTTCCTCCCCCCGCCCCACACCCCCTTTTCCTCCCCCCGCCCACACCCCCTTTTCCTCCCCCGCCCCACACCCCCTTTTCCTCCCCCCGCCCCACACCCCCTTTTCCTCCCCCCGCCCCACACCCCCTTTTCCTCCCCCCGCCCCACACCCCCTTTTCCTCCCCCCGCCCCACACCCCCTTTTCCTCCCCCGCCCCACACCCCTTTTCCTCCCCCGCCCCCACACCCCCTTTTCCTCCCCGCCCCACACCCCCTTTTCCTCCCCCGCCCCACACCCCCTTTTCCTCCCCCCGCCCCACACCCCCTTTTCCTCCCCCCGCCCCACACCCCCCTTTTCCTCCCCCCGCCCAACACCCCCTTTTCCTCCCCCCGCCCCACACCCCCTTTTCCTCCCCCGCCCCACACCCCCTTTTCCTCCCCCCGCCCCACACCCCCTTTTCCTCCCCCGCCCCACACCCCCTTTTCCTCCCCCCGCCCCACACACCCCTTTTCCTCCCCCCGCCCCACACCCCCTTTTCCTCCCCCGCCCCACACCCCCTTTTCCTCCCCCGCCCCACACCCCCTTTTCCTCCCCCCGCCCCACACCCCCTTTTCCTCCCCCCCGCCCCACACCCCCTTTTCCTCTCCCCCGCCCCACACCCCCTTTTCCTCCCCCGCCCCACACCCCCTTTTCCTCCCCCCGCCCCACACCCCCTTTTCCTCCCCCGCCCCACACCCCCGTTTTCCTCCCCCCGCCCCACACCCCCTTTTCCTCCCCCCGCCCCACACCCCTTTTCCTCCCGGCCCGCCCCACACCCCCTTTTCCTCCCCCGCCCCACACCCCCTTTTCCTCCCCCCCGCCCCACACCCCCTTTTCCCGCCCCACACCCCCTTTCCCCCCCCCCACACCCCCTTTTCCTCCCCCACACTCCCCTTTTCCTCCCCCCACACCCCCTTTTCCTCCCCCACACCCCCTGTTTCCTCCCCCACACCCCCTTTTCCTCCCCCCACACCCCCTTTCCTCCCCCACAACCCCCTTTTCCTCCCCCACACCCCGTTTCCTCCCCCCACACCCCCTTTTCCGTCCCCCTCACACCCCCTTTTCCTCCCCCACACACCCCGGTTTCCTCCCCCCCACACCCCCTTTCCTCCCCCCCACACCCCCTTTTCCTCCCCCACACCCCCTTTTCCTCCCCCACACCCCCTTTTCACTCCCCCACACCCCCTTTTCCTCCCCCCCGCCCCACACCCCGTTTTCCTCCCCCCCGCCCCACACCCCCTTTTCCTCCCCCCCGCCCCACACCCCCTTTTCCTCCCCCGCCCCATACCCCCATTTCCTCCCCCCGCCCCACACCCCCTTTTCCTCCCCCCCGCCCCACACCCCCTTTTCCTCCCCCCACGACCCCCTTTTCCTCCCCCCACACCCCCTTTTCCTCCCCCCACACCCCCTTTTCCTCCCCCCACACCCCCTTTTCCTCCCCCCACACCCCCTTTTCTCCCCCCCACACCCCCTTTTCCTCCCCCCACACCCCCTTTTCCTCCCCCCACACCCCCGTTTCCTCCCCCCACACCCCCTTTTCCTCCCCCCACACCCCCTTTTCCTCCCCCCACACCCCCTTTTCCTCCCCCCGCCCCACACCCCCCTTTCCTCCCCCCGCCCCACACCCCCTTTTCCTCCCCCCACACCCCCTTTTCCTCCCCCACACCCCCTTTTCCTCCCCCCACACCCCCTTTTCCTCCCCCACACCCCCTTTTCCTCCCCCACACCCCCTTTTCCTCCCCCCACACCCCCTTTTCCTCCCCCCACACCCCCACCCCCTTTTCCTCCACCCGCCCCACACCCCCTTTTCCTCCACCCGCCCCACACCCCCTTTTCCTCCACCCGCCCCACACCCCCTTTTCCTCCCCCACACCCCCTTTTCCTCCCCCACACCCCCTTTTCCTCCCCCACACCCCCTTTTCCTCCCCCACACCCCCTTTTCCTCCCCCACACCCCCTTTTCCTCCCCCACACCCCCTTTTCCTCCCCCACACCCCCTTTTCCTCCCCCACACCCCCTTTTCCTCCCCCACACCCCCTTTTCCTCCCCCCACACCCCCTTTTCCTCCCCCCACACCCCCTTTTCCTCCCCCCACACCCCCTTTTCCTCCCCCCACACCCCCTTTTCCTCCCCCCACGCCCCCTTTTCCTCCCCCCACGCCCCCTTTTCCTCCCCCCACGCCCCCTTTTCCTCCCCCCACGCCCCCTTTTCCTCCCCCCACGCCCCCTTTTCCTCCCCCCACGCCCCCTTTTCCTCCCCCCACGCCCCCTTTTCCTCCCCCACGCCCCCTTTTCCTCCCCCCACGCCCCCTTTTCCTCCCCCCACGCCCCCTTTTCCTCCCCCCACGCCCCCTTTTCCTCCCCCCACGCCCCCTTTTCCTCCCCCCACGCCCCCTTTTCCTCCCCCCACGCCCCCTTTTCCTCCCCCCACGCCCCCTTTTCCTCCCCCCACGCCCCCTTTTCCTCCCCCCACGCCCCCTTTTCCTCCCCCCACGCCCCCTTTTCCTCCCCCCCACGCCCCCTTTTCCTCCCCCCACGCCCCCTTTTCCTCCCCCCACGCCCCCTTTTCCTCCCCCCACGCCCCCTTTTCCTCCCCCCACGCCCCCTTTTCCTCCCCCCACGCCCCCTTTTCCTCCCCCCACGCCCCCTTTTCCTCCCCCCACGCCCCCTTTTCCTCCCCCCACGCCCCCTTTTTCCTCCCCCCACGCCCCCTTTTCCTCCCCCCACGCCCCCTTTTCCTCCCCCCACGCCCCCTTTTCCTCCCCCCACGCCCCCTTTTCCTCCCCCCACGCCCCCTTTTCCTCCCCCACGCCCCCTTTTCCTCCCCCACGCCCCCTTTTCCTCCCCCACGCCCCCTTTTCCTCCCCCACGCCCCCTTTTCCTCCCCCACGCCCCCTTTTCCTCCCCCACGCCCCCTTTTCCTCCCCCACGCCCCCTTTTCCTCCCCCACGCCCCCTTTTCCTCCCCCACGCCCCCTTTTCCTCCCCCACGCCCCCTTTTCCTCCCCCACGCCCCCTTTTCCTCCCCCACGCCCCCTTTTCCTCCCCCACACCCCCTTTTCCTCCCCCACACCCCCTTTTCCTCCCCCCACACCCCCTTTTCCTCCCCCCACACCCCCTTTTCCTCCCCCCACACCCCCGTTTCCTCCCCCCACACCCCCTTTTCCTCCCCCCACACCCCCTTTTCCTCCCCCCACACCCCCTTTTCCTCCCCCCACACCCCCTTTTCCTCCCCCCACACCCCCTTTTCCTCCCCCCACACCCCCTTTTCCTCCCCCCACACCCCCTTTTCCTCCCCCCACACCCCCTTTTCCTCCCCCCACACCCCCTTTTCCTCCCCCCACACCCCCTTTTCCTCCCCCCACACCCCCTTTTCCTCCCCCCACACCCCCTTTTCCTCCCCCCACACCCCCTTTTCCTCTCCCCGCCCCACACCCCCTTTTCCTCCCCCCCGCCCCACACCCCCTTTTCCTCCCCCCCGCCCCACACCCCCTTTTCCTCGCCCCACACCCCCTTTTCCTCCCCCCGCCCCACACCCCCTTTTCCTCCCCCCCACACCCCCTTTTCATCCCCCCCCACACCCCCTTTTCCTCCCCCCCCCACACCCCCTTTTCCTCCCCCCGCCCCACACCCCCTTTTCCTCCTCCCGCCCCACACCCCCTTTTCCTCCTCCCGCCCCACACACCCTTTTCCTCCCCCCACACCCCCTTTTCCTCCCCCACGCCCCACACCCCCTTTTCCTCGCCCCACACCCCCTTTTCCTCCCCCCGCCCCACACCCCCTTTTCCTCCCCCCGCCCCACACCCCCTTTTCCTCCCCCGCCCCACACCCCCTTTTCCTCCCCCGCCCCACACCCCCTTTTCCTCCCCCGCCCCACACCCCCTTTTCCTCCCCCGCCCCACACCCCCTTTTCCTCCCCCCCACACCCCCTTTTCCTCCCCCGCCCCACACCCCCTTTTCCTCCCCCCGCCCCACACCCCCTTTTCCTCCCCCCGCCCCACACCCCCTTTTCCTCCCCCGCCCCACACCCCCTTTTCCTCCCCCCCACACCCCCTTTTCCTCCCCCCGCCCCACACCCCCTTTTCCTCCCCCCGCCCCACACCCCCTTTTCCTCCCCCCCCACACCCCCTTTTCCTCCCCCCGCCCCACACCCCCTTTTCCTCCCCCACACCCCCTTTTCCTCCCCCCACACCCCCTTTTCCTCCCCCCACGCCCCCTTTTCCTCCCCCCACACCCCCTTTTCCTCCCCCCACGCCCCCTTTTCCTCCCCCACGCCCCCTTTTCCTCCCCCACGCCCCCTTTTCCTCCCCCACGCCCCCTTTTCCTCCCCCACGCCCCCTTTTCCTCCCCCACGCCCCCTTTTCCTCCCCCACGCCCCCTTTTCCTCCCCCCCACGCCCCCTTTTCCTCCCCCCACGCCCCCTTTTCCTCCCCCCACGCCCCCTTTTCCTCCCCCCACGCCCCCTGTTCCTCCCCCCACGCCCCCTGTTCCTCCCCCCACACCCCCTGTTCCTCCCCCCACACCCCCTTTTCCTCCCCCCACACCCCCTTTTCCTCCCCCCACACCCCCTTTTCCTCCCCCCACACCCCCTTTTCCTCCCCCACACCCCCTTTTCCTCCCCCACACCCCCTTTTCCTCCCCCGCACCCCCTTTTCCTCCCCCCACACCCCCTTTTCCTCCCCCCACACCCCCTTTTCCTCCCCCACACCCCCTTTTCCTCCCCCCACACCCCCTTTTCCTCCCCCCACACCCCCTTTTCCTCCCCCCACACCCCCTTTTCCTCCCCCCACACCCCCTTTTCCTCGCCCCACACCCCCTTTTCCTCGCCCCACACCCCCTTTTCCTCGCCCCACACCCCCTTTTCCTCGCCCCACACCCCCTTTTCCTCGCCCCACACCCCCTTTTCCTCGCCCCACACCCCCTTTTCCTCGCCCCACACCCCCTATTCCTCGCCCCACACCCCCTTTCCTCGCCCCACACCCCCTTTCCTCGCCCCACACCCCCTTTCCTCGCCCCACACCCCCTTTCCTCGCCCCACACCCCCTTTCCTCGCCCCACACCCCCTTTCCTCGCCCCACACCCCCTTTCCTCCGCCCCACACACCCCCTTTCCTCCGCCCCACACACCCCCTTTCCTCCCCTCCCCCCACAACCCCTTTCTCCCCTCCCCCCACAACCCCTTTCCTCCCCTCCCCCCACAACCCCTTTCCTCCCCTCCCCCCACAACCCCTTTCCTCCCCTCCCCCCACAACCCCTTTCCTCCCCTCCCCCCACAACCCCTTTCCTCCCCTCCCCCCACAACCCCTTTCCTCCCCCCCCCCCCCCAACAGCCCCTTTCCTCTCCCCCCCCCCCCCCCCGAAATGTCCAGAAATGTGAGGAATCTTGGGTTTTTAGATTTTACAAAAATGAAACTTCCGTTTGAAGCCTGTTTGTTCAGTATGTTTAAATGAGGGTTATGCTTTTATTTGAATTGAAGTCTTGGTTGTGTATTTAAAAGAATATATCTTTTTAAAAAGATCTGGTGTGGGTATTTTGCCTTTAGAAAATGCATGACAATGCTCTGCTTGGTTTCTGCTGTGTCAACACGCATTTAAACAAAGAAACACACTGATTTTGGATTAATTAGATTTTGTTCTTCTGCAGTCAAATGTAATTATGAAAAATTGAACTTGTAATATTTAGCCCTGTGTGGAAAGTTCAGGTTGATCATATTGGCTTCATACTTCATAGACTTCTAACTTGTGAATAAGTTTATACTCTGCATTTTGGATAGAGATAATTTAGTTGTTTATGAATGGTTCAATCTGCAAGTTTCATTCGAGATTATTTTAAACGCCACTGTTAAAATTGAACTTGAGGGCCAACAAAAAAAGCACTGGTGTGCATTGAAAACTGAATTTGGCAAAATCCAGGCCCGTCTTTCGCAGGTGCTCTGACCAAATAATTGGTATGTTACATTTTAGGTGCTTGCCCAGGTTGTTAATTTTCTTAAAAGTGTTTATATGAATGTAATACTTTGGTTCTCTTTTATATGGTTCTGTTTTTGATCTTTCACTTTGCAGCAGTAGTACTTGATGCTTTGTGGTGAGACAAACTGGACCCCTGTTCTTTCAGTTGGAATTGACTTTTAAACTTACTAAAACTAAAAATAGAGGACACTTTAACTGAGATATTTCCTTTTATTTGACAACTCAAAAACCAGTTGCAAATTATTTAAGTTCAGTCTCATCAAATTAAATGAAAATAGCATTCTGTAGTTCTCTGCATAGTTTCTTGGAGGAAACAAATAGATGTGAGTGTAGTAGTTAAAGCTCTGTTGTGACAGAGAATGACTAGCATGTTATTTGGTCAACTCACTTGCGAAGGTGTTGGGTAACTTTCTTGACCTGCTTCATGATGCACTGTCACTTGTAGAAGAGCTGTATTCCATTCCAATGCTTGCTGTATTGCTGTGCTACAGTACAAAGAATGAGTGTTCCATCCACTTCGAATCATTCGCATCTCAAATTTTCTCACTCCGCAGAGGTGTATATCAAGCTTGACATCACTACCACATGACTTATTCTGTATTTTAACGGTTTGTAGTGTCCTATACTATCCCATGAGACTTGTCTCATCAAAGCCCTATCTCTAAGTACGTAAACTCCTCCCAAGAAAAATTATGTAAAATCTTTAACTTCTATAGATATAGGATTTATAGCTAAATCTGGCATCCAAAAGAGCTCGATCTAGAGGTTTCAATGTACCAATGTAATTCAATTTGTTAATTCCAGCTGAAGTATTTCTCCCAAATAGGGATACCTCCCAAATAGGGATACCAAGGTATATTACATGTTAACTAGCTGCATTTATCTTTCAATGGCCTGTTCATACATTGGTGTTTCTGCTTTCCCGTATTAGTCCGCAATAATGCAGGCAACAATGAGTTTCTGCGATATAGAAACTCAGTATCTGGAAATAATCTGTTTAATAATATATTTACACTGGAGATCAAAATTAAGTGCAATATATCGTTTGAGTGTCTAATTTCACTGCATGTATTTATTTAATGTACAGCATTCCTTTGCAATAATCAACTTCACAACATCAAAACCACCGAATGTAATCATTATTTTTTCAGGTATTTAAATTTGAATATGCAGATCATACTTATATGTAACAGCATGGCTTGTTTCAAGCCCAAAGCGGGCAAACCATGGTCAAAATGGTGCAAACCCTCTGTGTGCTGTTTTTGGATTTTTGCAGTTTTGAGATGCATGTGCATAAGCACACATACACATTCTTAAAATAATCTGTCTCCTCTTCATTCTTTCCCAGTCTTTTGGTGTAGTTTGTTTGAATTCCAGTCTGTCGTGTCTGATTGCCATGTTAGGTTACAGGCAGCTGATTTGATTTAATAAGTTGGTGTCCTGGCTAATATTTATCCCTGAACCAACAGCACTAAGAACCGATTATTTGGTAATTACCACATTACTGTTTGTGGGACTTTGCTAGTGGAAATTGACTACTATTCCTACATTGTGGCCAACAGTCATTATACTTAAAAAGTACTTCATTGGCAGTAAACAACTTTTCTGCATCCTCTGGCCCGGACAGGTGCTATATAAATGCAAATTCTTTCTCATAGTTATTTTACCTCTAGAATTTATCTTCCAGTTAGTTCTCTGCCTTCCCTTGTGCTGGATACCTTTTCCCATTCAAGAGTGTAAACTAAGAACCAATCATTGACCCACATGTTATTTTCCCTCCCTCTTTGGATGTTCCATTGTCTCCTTTGCTATGGGAGTTGAGACAGGTTTTTTTTTCAATTTTGTTCTGAGTTCCTACAGGTTGCTGAAACAAAAGCAGAAAATACTGGGCAATCTCAGCAGGTCTGACAGCATCTGTGGAGCGAAAAGGGAACTAATGTTTTGAGTCTGGATGACCTCTGTCGGTGGGAAAAGGTGAACTCCTTCCCCCAGCTTTGACATAGAGTCATCCAGATTCAAAACGTTAGCTCCCTTCTCTCTCCACAGGCGCTGTCAGACCTGCTGCGATTGTCCAGTATTTTCTGTTTTTGTTTCAGATTCCAGCACCTGCAGTAATTTGTTTTTATGCTTTGGGTTGCTGTTCGGCTTCAAAAATGACTGAGCTGTTGAATGTCTGGATCTGAATGCTTCCCACATGCAGTCCTAGGATCAACAGTTGCTTTTGTGCTTTTTGTTAAAAATGTTAAAAATAATTTAAAATCCCCATTTATTAGCTAAGACTTTCAAGGGGAACACCATGGAATGACGGGTAGGTAGAGTGCAAAGCTGCTGGAGGTCTTATTAAAATAGGAAGCATAGTGGGGCTGGGGCGAGATGTTCTGGCTGCTCATGTTGATGGGATCTTCCGGTCCTTCCCACGGCGCACCCCTGCCGTGTATATCCCAGCAGTATGGGGTGGATTCAGTGGGAAATCCCATTGACAGCCGGGGGGGAGCGGGGGGCAGAAGACCCCGCCACCACCATTAGCGGGCTGCCTCTCACTGCTGGGGAACATGTCGCAGGGAGGCCAGAGAATATTGCCTGTGTTCTTTCAAAATCTTTTTGATCTCGAGCAAAGATGTGTGAGCCAGTAAATTTTAGAGTTAGTGAAGCCAATTTCATGGCAGAATATGTGGTCCATGTTGAAAACTATTCGAGATGGTGTGTAATCACGCTGGTTCTTCGGCTTGGTAAAGAAATGACTGTTACAAGTCTCGTGTGTTAAACCCAGTTTTGTTGTCAGCAGCGATTGATTATTTAAATGAGTTTACTACGAATTTTGAACTGTTGCTTTGATTACTTTGTTTGTTTTAGAAAGTTAACCAGCTGTCTTAAAGTTGTCATTCGTTTAACCTGGACAAATATGTCGTCTCATTTTTGAGAGAAATGCTGTAGTTGCAAATCTGCATGAATATGGGCAGATTTGTGGGCATTCTAAAATTTCCCACATCTGAGGGACGGCACGTGTTGGATTTGAGCATTGGCATTGGCTCCCCAATTCAAATGCTATTAGCAAGACTGGAGAAAAGAGGGTAGAGAAGTAATTTTTACATTGGGATTAATCCTTTTGGGTTGAATTTTGGTGCAAGCCCAACTTATTATTTCTGAGCAGTCTTTATTCCCGCCTCACCCCCCACTCTATTAATTTGTGCCCCCCTTCAATTCCACTGGAGAGAACCTACTCTCTTAATAATAATTTATTGCTTGCAGGGGTGATTTTGTTTGCCTATCAAGATATAAAATGTTATAACCATTTATCATGTTGGGGGAAAAAATAGTAGCCTGTTGCATTTGCATAATCCAGTACATTGCACAATATTTTGTGCTTGTGTACAGGTTATTTCCTGGTAATCTACCAGCAGCAAAGGTATTGAAATATTACAACTATCGTGACAATTGTTAAATAATTCAACCCCCCACTTTGCATTCAGTTTTGAATTTGATTGAATCAAATTAAAGGTTAGAACACACAGAACATAGAAAATACAGTGCCGAAGGAGGCCATTCAGCACATCGAATCTGCACCGACCTATTTAACCCCCACTTCTACCCTATCCCCATAACCCAAAAAACCCTCCTAACCTTTTCAGGACACTAAGGGCAATTTAGCATGTCCAATCCACCTAACCTGCACGTCTTTGGACTGTGGGAGGAAACCGGAGCAATCGGAGGAAACCCATGCAGACACGGGGAGAACGTGCAGACTCCGCACAGACAGTGACCCAGCAGGGAATCGAACCTGGGACCCTGGCGCTGTGAAGCCACAGTGCTAACCACTGTGCTACCGTGCTGACCACTAGGTTACTACAGCTGACCTTTTTTCACCATTTTGAGTTGGTTAATCTTTATGTACATCACTTGCTAGTTTCTAAGTCTGTGCCATGTTCGCCAGAGTGCCATAGAACTAATTGAACTTCAGCAACTTTTTGCAAATTCTCTTGCTTAATTAGAATATGCTGTGGCTGCTGTAAATTAGCTCATGCCTATGGTGCTCATGAGTTATTTAGTCAGTGCATTTGCAGCTTATTTCCCAAAAGCCACAAGTCTCCCAGTGTGTATTCTCTGTATAACTTTGCAACCATTTCTCATCCATGTTATCGTGTGTTCAATAAACCATAGAACAAAAGACATTTATGACTCGGAAGGAAGCCATTTGGCCCATTTTGTCTATGCCAGCTGTTTGCTACAGCAAACAAAATCTGATCCCAATGCCTGTGTAACTACAGCCTTAAATCTTTCTCTTCAAACTTTATCCAGTTTTACCTTAAAGGATGCAGTGGTTGATGCGTCAAAATACTCCAGTGGCAAAGCACTCGATGATCCAACAACCCTGTATAAAGACATTTTTCACGGCCCCCATTTTCTGGTCGTCTTTGAGATGACTTGTTGATGACCCTTCATCACTGATTCCCTAACTGGAAGAAATAACGTATTTCTCTATGTCAGAACTCAAGTTTGAAAAATAAGCACATTTTTGCTTTCTCTGATTCAATCCCAATAGCTTATGCCCCTCATTTTAGTTATAGTTTTTCCATTCTTGGCATTGTCTATATGAATGCATGCTTTCTGCAATAGGATGTCTAAAACATCACACATTCTCTGTGACCTAACCAATATTCTGTACTATTGTTGTGGTGAAATTTCTGGTCTAATTTTGCATTTTATCGATCCACGTCAACGACTACAGAGCAAAGTCTACTCAAGATCACCCCTCCTCTTCCCACTCTCCATAGCGGCATTGAAATTAGAACTTAGCAGCAGACCATTCTGTCCAGCCAGTATGTGTGTGTGTGAGCACATAGCGCTAATCACATTTTACCCACTCTCTCTCACAATGTATCCCTTCAACCCGTTTTCACTAATTTCCCCCTTTCCAGCCTTGAATGATGACCCAGCACAAACCTTTGAAATTAATTCTACAGGCTCAATTCTGGAAGGAAGTTGCTCCTGCCCCCTGTTAATCACTTGAATTTAATCTTGTATTTATGATCCCATAATTACAAAAATAGTCTGGTTCTATCTCCCTTGTCCCAACCTTTCAAGATTTTAATGAAGGAAGAAAAGGGAGAACCAATTTGTCCTGTATTTGGATTTTCAAAAATCATTTGATAAGGTGCCATGCAGGAGGTTCTAACATAAAATGATGGCTTCCAGAAATTTGAGAAAATATATCAGCATGGATTGAGGGTAGGCTAATGGTCAGATTAAGTGGTTCATTTTCAGGATGGCAGCTTTATGGAACTAGTTGGATGCCACAGGGATCAGTGCTAGGCCTCAGCCATTTACAATCTGCATCAGTGACTTGTGGGAAGTGACCAACTAAAACATGTTCCAAGTTTGCTGACAATACAAAGTTAGATGGGAAGGTAAGCTGTGAGGAGCACACAGGCTGCAGAGAGATATAGATGGGCAAAGTGAGTAGACAAGAGAATGGCAAATGGAACATAATATGGAGAAGCACAAACTTATCCACTTTGGTAGGAAAAGTAGAAAACAGAATATTTTTTAAATGGTGAGAGACGGGGAGATATTGGTGTTCATGGTAATTTTAACACAAATTACAAAGTTCACATGCAGCTACAGTAATCAATTAGAAAAACAAATGGTTATGTTATCCTTCATCACAAGGGGTTGGAATCTACTATTGTACAGGACCTTGATGTAACCACACCTGAAGCGCTGCATACAGTTTTTGGTCTTATTACGTGAGAGGGTATATGTGTCTTTGAGGGTGTTCAACAAAAGATTAATGGACTGTTTGCTGGGATGAGAGGATTATCCTATGGTTGATTAGACTAGGCCTATATTCCCTTGACTTTTGAAGAAAGAGAGGTGATCTCATTGAAATCTACAAAATGTGTAAGGGTCCTGGCAGGATCTTTTTCCTGGTTGGAGTGGCTTGAACTCTGGATCAGTGTTTCAGGATTAGGGGGCAGCCATTTAGGATTGAATGAGAAATTTCTTATTCAAACAGCTGTGAATTTTTGGAATTCTCTATCGCAGAAAACTATGGATGCTCTGTGTACATTTAAGAAGGTGATAGAATTTTTGAAATGAAGAGATAAGGGAAGGTTGAGGCAGATGATCAGCCGTGATTCTGAATTGTGGAGTTTCAAAGGGTCTCCTGCTCTCATTCGTATGTTATAAATTTCTGTCATCACGCCCATGTATTGTTCTAATGGGAAAATAAAGACCATTTTCAAGCTTATTTGTATTCATGGTGGCAATAAGTTTTTTTTTTAATCAAGGGGCAATTTAGTGTGGCCAATTCACATACCCTGCACATCTTTATGGATTGTGGGGGTGAGACCCACGCAGACACGGGGAGAAGGTGCAAACTCCAGAGGATCAGTGGGCCGGGATCAATTACTCTGCATTAATATTTTTTAGTAGCAAAATCTTTGCCATCTAAGCTGAGATGGTTTAACAGTACAGAATTAGACTGAGGGGAGGGGGTTGTTAATAAAAATTGACACCAAGGAAGCTTTACATTATTTAATAACAAGTGCTGAATATTTTTGTGTAAATATATTTTGCAATTTTGGGTTGAAGCTCTATCAAATTTGAGAAATTAGCTCACTGTTGTAAAAGGCACCTTGTTGAAAAGTAGTCTGTTACAAATATGATGGGGAAATGCATAAAATCCCATTAAGTTCTCAATGGCCTGTACATTCTGAAACCGTCTTCAGTGATAATGATATTTGTATTGATATGAGAACTTAAAAGATCAAATTCCTTAATATGCTTCAAAACAATGTAGTATATGTTTAGTTGTTTCCATTTTCAGAGTAAACATTCATAAAGGATGAATTGCACAGAGAAAACTTTGTATGGACCGTGGTCTCTTGGCAGTTATTGTTTTGTGCATGTAGTGGCCAAATGAGGCAAGTTAGCAGCAATTCACAGCTTAATTATGGAGACACTTTCAAAGTTTATCCTTTATAATTGGAAATTGAGCTCTAGCAGATTATTGCCAGTGTAAAAAGGGCTGACTTGTATTCCATCTGAATAATTTACAGATCCTTGCAATATCTAAAACTTGGACTTTGATGACCACCATTGCATTGAACCAGTGTGCTGTTAATTACCCAGATTTAATGGGAAGAGTTTGAGCCAACTGGAATTGTGATAAATTCTATAATTGAATAGTTTATTTTAGTTGTTTGAGCTAAATATCTATTACTGAGCACAATTCAATTTTTAAAGAATTAAGCATAAGATTGTCCACAAAGGACTATAGACATCTCTCTCCATTGGTTTTATGTATAGCTTGAAGGGCACAAGTGTGGGGCAAGGTGAGCAGATGTCTATGTGAACGACCACAGCCGGTATGGGGTTTGAACCCATGCTGTTGTCATTCTGTGCCGCCAATTGAGTTAACCGACCCCAGGGCTTTAAATGTTTTAACTATCTCAAATGAATCAATTAAATCTGAGTATCGGTGTCTGAGGGAGCGATATGAATGTCAATATGTGGTATTTAAACAACATTGCTTGTAGAATCTTACCATGGCATTTGGTGCCCAGGAAATGATGCCAAGCCATTTATGTATATTGAGTGTGGGGATCAGTTCGCTCAGATGGCTAGAGTGCGATGCAGAGTGAATCCAATGGTGCAGATTCAATCCCCTTACCAGTGTAGTAGCTCATGGAGGCCTCCTACCCTTGTCCATTGCTTGGGAATACCGCCCCCCGAACCGATTATAAAACCAATTGTCTGTCTCTCTAATGGAGAGAAATGCCAGTGACCCTTTAATGCCTGTGGCTGGTTATCTTGTCATATATCATAGAATCATAGAATATACAGTGCAGAAGGAGGCCATTCGGCCCATCGAGTCTGCACCGACCCACTTAAGCCCTCGCTTCCACCCTATCCCCGTAACCCAATAACCCCTCCTAACCTTTTTGGACACTAAGGGCAATTTATCATGGCCAATTCACCTAACCTGCACGTCTTTGGACTGCGGGAGGAAACCGGAGCACCCGGAGGAAGCCCACGCAGATACGGGGAGAACGTGCAGACTCCGCACAGACAGTGCCCCAGCGGGGAATCGAACCTGGGACCCTGGCGCTGTGAAGACACAGTGCTATCCACTTCTGCTACCGTGCTGCCCTCAGTGGAAGAAAGTTATTTTTATGGTCTAATTCTAGGAAGTGAGAACAGATGAAGTCAGTATCACGCAAGATTTAACAACAAAGATGTCAATCTTAAAGACTATGAAATCCAAGAGCTTTTCACACCGGGGCTGGAGGAGGCACAGGGACACATGCACACTTCATGTCATAGCTTGCAATGTGCATCAGGTAGAATCGCAAGTTTACATCCCTCTGCCTTGACGGAGAAGTCAAAGAATTGGAGGAAATAAAAGCTGTCAAAGACAGCGATGGGCAAACAGTTAGCCGCTCTATAGCACCAGGGAAGTTGCTCTGAGGGCAAGGGAATCATAGAAAGGTTACAGGATAGGAGGCCATTTGGTCAGTCATGTCTGTGCCAGCTTTCAGCCAGAACAATTCAGTTGGGGCCAGTCGATCACACTTTCCTGTAAGCCAACATTTTTAAAATCAGGTGCTCACCCAATTCTCTTTGAAAGCCACATCTCAATTCGCCTCCACCACCCTCTCAGCAGAACCTCCACTTCTCCAATCTATCCCCGTAACATAAGTTCCACATTCCTGGAACTATTTCTTAATCTTTCTTGCATCCTTTCCATTCACGGGAATGCTTCAAGCAGGATGAATGGGCGGCACAGTAGCAGTGTTGCTTCTGTTGAGAGCACTTTTGTTCCTCTTTAATCTGCATGAAGTAAGAAAAATAATTGCTTAGATTTTTAGGTATATGTGACATTCTGTACATAAAATTAGAAGGAAGGTGATGGTCATACATTTACTTGCATCAGAAAAGCTGTTTACTGACGCAAATTCAAAATGTGACATTCAATATATTGCCTAATGTTCCCCTACGCCAGCAGTGAAAATCAGCTAATAAAGCCTTGAGATTTGAAAAAACTCAATTGAAAAATAGGTAATTATTGAGCGTTATTTCCTCAATAGTTGGGAGTTGTGCTATTCCAGTGAAATTCTCAATTGTGAAGTCATTTTGCAAACATTTTTAATGTGCTGCAGGACACACTAAAACAAATTAACGAAAATGTGAGCATATTGCACAATAACATCAAAGCTTCAATTTAAAAGTACAAAAAAAGTATTTGTTTATGAATTTGCAAGGAAATTATGAAATATTCTGTAAAATGTGGATAGTGACTAATTGGATATATTTAAATTTTTAAAATCAAAATATACTTCAGCAATTTTTGGTTGTATTTGGAAGCAACAGTTTCACTAGCATAGCATTGTTTGCTTGTGTTGAGCAGTTTTTTTCAGAGTGCAATGATTCTTAAACACAGAAGGATGAATAACTGTTTTAAGTTTCAGTAAAGTTTTACAGTTTGTTGCAATTTTTGGTTTAAGAACATGGGGCTGAGGTGAATTCAGTTTTGCAGCAGTTCAATGTAGAATCTTAATGTAGCAACTTTCAACTGCAATAGCTGTGTGTCAGTTGAAAATATTTAAGCTGAGCTTTCGGTTATACTGATCACAGTTTAAAAAGCTGTTTAAATCTATATTTGGAACATTTTCCCGAAAGACTTTTTAAAATTTGTTAAATGGTAAAAGAAAACTTGCATTTATATAGCATCTTTCTTGATCACAGGCCATCCCCAACACTTTACAACCAATGAGTATTTTTGAAATGTAACCGCAGTTGTAGTAAAGGAAACACGGCAGCTAAGGATCCCACAATGAGTAACGGGATAATGATTGAGGTGTACAAAATGAGGGACACCACTCCTTTTCAAATTAGTGCCGTTGGATTTTTGTGTCCACGTCAGAGGACGAATCGGCTCTGAGCTGAAAGAAAGCATCTCTGAAGTGTAGTGCTCCCTCAGCACTGCATTGGAGTATCAGATTACTTTTTGTGCGGAGTCCTGTAGTAGAACTTGAACCTTCTGCCTTGGAGCCAGAGTGCTACCAACCTGAGCCCTGGCAGAATATTGGAGTGACAAATGTTTGATATGGGATAAAAACAAATTTGAGATTTTGACAATTAACCTAATAGATTAAATTATCAATAATGTCTTTCATGATTGTTCATTGTCCCAGTCCTTTAATTGGATTGAACAGCATAAATTAAGTTACATTTTTCATGATAGCAATATTGCACATTGGTCTCCTAGATTATCGTAGAATTTACAGTGCAGGAGGAGGCCATTTGGCCCATCGAGTCTGCACCGGCTCTTGGAAAGAGCACCCTACCCAAGGTCAACACCTCCACCCTATCCCCATAACCCAGTCTCTTGCCTATTACCAGTGCTTCAGTTAGTAACTTGCATAATAAATCTTGACTTTGCTATGTTCGATGTTCTATGAATTTTAAGGCGTAACATGTATCCACATTGCTCATTAGAAGTTAGTGCGATATTACAAGTTAGTGTGATCAGGGAATTTCAGTTATCACAAAGCATTGGAGTACAGAAAACGGCCATTTGGTCCAGTGGAAACATCTTTTCCAAGTTCATAAGTGTAAAGGCCTCTATCAGGCTTCCCTCGCCCCACTTTTTGTGCAGAAAAGAGCCTCCGCTTGTTCCATTTTCCCTGAATGGTATAACCATTCAGTTATAACTATAATAAATGTAGAAAACTGCCAATTCGATTAATAACATCACTTAAAGATCTATAGAGAGATGGGATTAAAGGTAAATTATATGAAGCTCATATTTGTTTTCAAGGACACTACTGTTAGCGATGCTGGTGGTTACAATGATGAATTCATCATATTACTGTCTGCTCTTTCCAGCTTTTTCTTGGAACTGATGTTCATTTGACCTACCTCTTGCTCTCTAGACCCCTTTCCCACTAAACTGTTGACAACCTAACTTACCTTCTTGGCTTCTTTTGCTAGCTGATCAAAAATGGTTCTCTTACATGGTTCCGTTGCCCTCTCTTAAATCGTCTATCATCATCCCTCAAAAAACAACCCTGAACTTTCTGTCCGTGCAAATTACTGCACCTTTTCCAATCTCCCTTTCCTCGCCCAAATCCTTGACTGTGCTGTTGCCTGCTAAATTTGTACCCATCATCCTCAACTCCATGCTTGAGTCCTTTCTATCCCTTAATAATGTCTCAAAGGATATACTGGCTGAGTGTGAGAATAACGAGCTTTCTCTCCTCGTCCTCCTTGACCAGGTTGACCAGATCTCCTCCCTTAACACCTCTCCACTATCATCATAGAACATTACAGCGCAGTACAGGCCCTTCGGCCCTCGATGTTGCGCCGACCTGTGAAACCACTCTAAAGCCCACCTATACTATTCCCTTATTGTCCATATGTCTATCCAATGACCATTTGAATGTCCTTAGTGTTGGCGAGTCCACTACTGTTGCAGGCAGGGCATTCCACGCCCTTCTCTCTGAGTAAAGAACCTACCTCTGACATCTGTCCTATATCTATCTCCCCTCAATTTAAAGGTATGTCCCCTCGTGCTAGACATCACCATCCGAGGAAAAAGGCTCTCACTGTCCACCCTATCCAATCCTCTGATCATTTTATATCCCTCAGGCTGGGTGAAATTGCACTCCCCTGGTTTCATTTGTATCTATTCAGTGGCAGCCAAATATTTACCTGCAATGGTGTTATAACCTGCCTGCTTACCATTGGCTGGGGACTAATGACAATCCCACAATCCTGTGGGAGTATGAGCTTCCCCAATGAGGGGGGGCGGAGAAATCATTAGCAGACTCCCTGTATAAATATTCTTCGTGGCCCTCACAAAACTGGCGACAAGGGTGAAAGTGAATAGCTGTCTACACTGCTGAAGCCACCTCCCTGGATTTTTGTTGGATACAGGTTGGAAATTGTTTTCTATTACACCATGCCTCTGTACGGACGTTTGGATGTTTTTGATACTGCGCTGGAAAGCTGGAACCAGTATGCACAACGGATGCGTTACTATTTCCGGCAAACAATATCACTGAAAACGAGCGGCAGGTGGTCCTATTGCTCACCGGCTGTGGCCCGCATACGTTTGGGGAGATTAGGAGCCTTACGTACCCAGCTGCGCCAAACACAAAAACATTTGATGAACTTGCAAATTTATTGGGGCAGCATTTTAACCCAGCCCCGTCCACGATAGTCCAACATTACCGGTTTAATACCGCTGAGAGGACCCCAGGAGAATCCCTTGCCGATTTTCTATCCAGGCTACGCAGGATTGCGGAGTACTGTGACTATGGTGAGACCTTGTCAGAAATGTTACGCAACCATTTGGTTTGCGGTATTAACAATGCGGCCACCCAGAGAAAGTTGGGCGAGACGACGTCCGGATCGACGCCAGTGGCCATCAGACATTCCTCCCCGAAGTGAGCCTTCTCCAGAACCAATGGATGAGGAGCCATGTCCGTGTCACACTTGTAGGCGCCGACCCCGTCGCGGACGCTGGTCCTGGGGGTGCCAGAGGCACCCGACCAAAACTGGGACCAGCCCAGGGGCCGTACCTACCATGTGGATGAACCTGCGGCGACTACTCCTGAGGACGTGGAGACGGAGGACGACTGCCTGCAGCTGCATTGTGTGGCAGCTCCCCGTGTGGCCCCCATAAAGGTGACAGTACAGGTCAATGGTCACCTGCTCGAGATGGAGTTGGACACTGGCGCAGCGGTCTCCGTGATCGCCCAGAGGGCATTTGACCGCATCAAGCAGGGTATGCAGATCCTTACATTAACCGACACACAGGCCAGGTTGGCCACCTACACGGGGGAACCATTGGACATCGCAGGAACTACAATGACCCCTGTTTATGGACGCCAGGAGGGGCGTTTCCCACTTATCATGGGCCCAGCCTGTTGGGTCGGGACTGGTTGCGCCATTTGTGCTTGCAGTGGCAGCACATCCTCCAAACAGTTTCTGGAGGGTTGACTGAGGTGTTAGGACGATACCCAGATGTATTTCAGCCCGGTTTGGGGAAAATAAAAGGGGCCGTAGCCCGTATGCAAGTTGAACCAGAAGCCACGCCGCGCTATTTCCGGGCGCGCCTGGTGCCTTACGCCTTGCTTGAGAAGGTAGAAGGGGAGCTCACTCGTTTGGAGAGTTTGGGTATTATCAGGCCCGTCCATTTCGCTGACTGGGCATCACCAATTGTACCTGTAATGAAGCCAGATGCCACAGTTCACTTGTGTGGCGACTATAAACTTACAGTGATTACGGCTTCCCGACCCGACCGATATCCAATGCCTCGCATAGAGGATCTCTACGCAAAGCTTGCAGGTGGACTCTCATTCACAAAATTAGATATGAGTCACGCCTACCTGCAGTTGGAGCTGGACCCTGTCTCCCGACCATATGTAACGATTAATACACACCGGGGCCTGTATGAATATACACGGTTGCCCTTTGGAGTATCCTCTGCCTGCTCTATTTTTCAACGCGTTATAGAGGGCATTTTGAGAGGTTTACCGCATGTCGCTGTCTACTTAGATGACGTTTTGATCACAGGGACGTCTGAGCAGGAACATTTGGAAAATCTGGAGGCTGTCCTTAGACACCTTTCGGAGGCTGGAGTCAGTTTACGTCGTCTTTCAGGCGAAGGAAGTAGTCTACCTGGGTTATCGGGCGGACCGCAAAGGTTTGCACCCCGTCGCAGAGAAGGTGCGCGCGATTCAACAGGCCCCCGCTCCGACTGACACTTCGCATCTTCGTTCTTTTCTTGGCCTCGTAAACTATTACGGGAAGTTCCTCCCCAATCTGGCAACTACGCTGGCCCCGTTGCATCTTCTGCTAAAGAAAAATCACACATGGGTTTGGGGTCAGCCGCAAGAAACCACTTTCCGGCGGGTTAAACAACAATTGTCGTCGTCTGGGTTACTAATCCACTACGCGCAGATCGAGAAGGAGGGCCTGGCAATGGTCTTTGCGGTGAAACGTTTCCACCAGTATGTGTATGGCCGCCACTTCACTATCGTGACTGATCATAAGCGTCTGCTGGGACTTTTCAGAGAGGATAAGCCAATACCGCCCATTGCTTCTGCATGGATCCAGCGCTGGGCTTTGTTGCTCGCTGCATACGAGTATTCTCTGGAGCACAAACCAGGAACGCAGATAGCAAATGCCGACGCACTGAGCCGATTGCCTTTATCGACCGGCCCCATGTCGGCCCCCACGACCGGTGAGGTGGTTGCAACCCTAAATTTTATGGACACCTTGCCTGTCACGGCATCAGAGATCCGTAAGTGGACCCAGACTGAGCCAGTCCTGTCAAAGGTTCGACACATAGTCCTGTATGGTGGGCAGCATAGACAGCTCCCAGGCGAGTTGCGGGCATTTTCCTCCAAGCTGTCAGAATTCAGCGTGGAAGACGGCATACTCTTGTGGGGGACGCGTGTGATTGTGTGATTGTTCTGGAAAAAGGACAGGAGCTAATACTAAGAGACTTGCATAATGGGCATCCAGGTGTGACCAAAATGTAAATGTTGGCCTGGAGTTATGTTTGGTGGCCAGGCCTCGACACCGACATTGAGAAGGTGGCCCAAAGCTGCTCCATTTGCCAGGAGCATCAGAAGCTTCCGCCGGCCGCGCCCCTACATCACTGGGAATGGCCAGGGCGGCCTTGGGCACGCTTGCATGCGGATTTTGCTGGCCCTTTTCAAGGATCCATGTTCCTTTTATTAATCGACGCCCAGTCTAAATGGCTAGAGGTGCATAAGATGCTAGGCACAACGTCCTGCGCAACAATTGAAAAGATGCGTTTGTCTTTTAGTACACATGGCCTCCCCGAGGTGCTGGTCACGGAGAAGGGCACTCCATTCACAAGTGAGGAGTTTGCGAGGTTCATGAAGATGAACGGCATACGCCATATCCGCACTGCCCCTTACCACCCGACTTCAAATGGGTTGGCGGAGCGCGTAGTGCAGACATTCAAACGAGGCCTAAAAAAGCAGTCTTCCGGGTCAATGGACGCGAGACTGGCTCGCTTTTTGTTTTCGTATAGAACCACCCCCATGCGGTGACTGGGGTAGCTCCCGCAGAACTCCTAATGGGCCGGAAACTTTGCACCCGCCTTAGTGTGGTTTTCCCGGACGTTGGCGCAAAAGTGCGCCGCACACAAGAACGGCAGGGACAGGGATTTTCTCGGCAACGGCCAATTCGGCAGTTTGCACCCGGTGACCCAGTGTCCGTTTGAAATTTTGCTGGGGGTGGCCAATGTGTCCCTGGCGTAATCTTTCGCCAAACGGGCCCTAAATCTTACCAGGTGCAAGCCCAGGGTCGTCTCCAGCGCAAACATGTAGACCACGTTCGGTCCAGAAGGCTATCCCTGCCAAAGATTCCCCGCCCCTGGAGATCATTTCTACAGCCGCAGAGACCAGAGACAATGGAAAGTAGTCCTCACAATCTTCCTCTGGTGCCTCACTCAAAGTCTGCGCAGGTCGTTACAGAACCACGCGGAGATAGAGACACCAAGATGACAGAGGCAGCAGACTCTGACTCCGAGATGGAGACACAGGACGCATCAGAGGGGGAATCCTGGGGCCTATGGGCCGTGGATGTACAACCGTTACGCCGTTCATCACGGAAGCGCCAGTCTCTGTCTCGTTACACGCCGCCCGATCCAGCGCCTCGTGCGAATGGTGTCCGGCCTGCGGCAAAACGAGTCCGACCCCCTCAAAACTGTCAGACCGCCTGCTCGTCTTGGAGCAGAAATGCCCTCCATTTAAATTTTAGAAGACAGGCACCACTGTCTTTGGTCCCAGTCACAAATTGCATTTCCTTACCACTGACTCCATCACCATTCCCTGACAGCTATCTGGCTATTCATAACTGTGGTGTTATATTTGATCTCAATATGAGTTTCCCACCTTGTATCTGCAGCATCACCACTAAACCACCTATTTCCACCTCTCAAATCACCTGACTCTGCCCTTTCCACAAATTCTCTGTTACTGAAACCTTCATACATGCCTCTACCTCTATTCCAAGGCATCCTGGTCGACCTACTCTGTCTTTAGGGGGCAGCACGGTAGCATAGTGGTTAGCACTATGGCTTCACAGCGCCAGGGTTCCAGGTTCGATTCCCGGCTTGGGTCACTGTCTGTGTGGAGTCTGCACGTTCTCCCCATTTCTGCGTTGGTTTCCTCTGGGTGCTCCGGTTTCCTCCCACAAGTCCCGAAAGACGTGCTGTTAGGTGAATCGGACATTCTGAATTCTCCCTCTGTGTACCCGAACAGGTGCCGGAATGTGGCGACTATGGTCTTTTCACAGTAACTTAATGTAAGCCTACTAGAGACAATAAAGATTATTATTATCACATTACTATTGGTCATCAAAATTCTACTGCCAGTGTCCTTTGTCTCTCAAAATCCTGCTCACCCATTTCCCCTGTGCTCGCTGACCTACATTTGGGTCCTGTTTTCTGCCATGCTTTACCTTTTATTACATTCTCACCTTTTTTGAATCCTCTACCCATGGACTTGCCCTTCCCTATTTCTCTCATCTCCTGAGGCCTGATAGCACGCCCTCCCAAGATCTGTGTGTTCTGCCAATTCTGGCCACTTGTGCATTTCTGATTTTTAAAACTCCCAACGTCAGCGGTTGTGCCTTTAGCTGCCAAAGTCCTACAGTCTAGCATTCCCTCTACATCTCGCCACCTCTTCACCTCCCCTCCTTTAAGACACTCACCAAAGTTTTAATCATCTGGCGTAATATCACTACATGGCTCTGTATCCATGCGCTAAAGGCAATATATAAATGCAAGTTGTTGTTGAACTACTATTCTGGTTGTGTTTTTTTGAAAGTTACATGCACTCTGGCTTTTAGAAGAATGAGGATATTGAAGCATAGGTTCTGAGAGGGCTTGAATGGTTGGAAGTTGAGAAGATGTTACCTCATCGGGGGAATCTGGAATGCGGGGGCACATATACAAAATTATGAGTCTCCCATTTAAGAAGGGAATAAGGAGGAATTTCTTTTCTGAGGGCTATTATTAGTATTTGGAATTCTCCCCAAAGAGCACCAGAGGCTGGATCATTCCTTCTACTTAAAGCTGAGATTGACCAACACTAGCAGAATCAAGGCCGTAATTCGATCAGCCCAATGGGCTGACTGATTTTCAGACTCTATGCTGCTCCCTAGTTCTAGACTATCCAACTAGCAGAAATAGTTACTAGCCGCCCTGTCTGTTGCCCTTCATGTCATGAAAACTTGGATCAAGTCACTAGTTAACATTTGTGGGATTGCCGGTAATATGATTAAAATGTGGGGAAAGTTTCGCAAATGTGAATTAATTAAGGAAGACAACCTGATTTGTTCAAGACAAATTGTATTTTAACCCAATTGTAATTTATTTTTTTGATGTAAAGGAGGGTTGAAGAGGTTGATGTAGGTTGGAAAAGGTGCAAATGAATAGTTCCAGGAATGTGGAACTTATGTTACGGGGATAGATTGGAGAAGTGGAGGTTCTCCTGAGAGGGTGGTGGAGGCGAATTGAGATGTGGCTTTCAAAGAGAATTGGGTGCGCACCTGATTTTAAAAATGCTGGCTTACAGGAAAGTGTGATCGACTGGCCCCAACTGAATTGTTCTGGCTGAAAGCTGGCACAGACTTGACCAAATGGCCTCCTATCCTGTAACCTTTCTATGATTCCCTTGCCCTCAGAGCAACTTCCCTGTTGCTATAGAGCGGCTAACTGTTTGCCCATCGCTGTCTTTGACAGCTTTTATTTCCTCCAATTCTTTGACTTCTCCGTCAAGGCAGAGGGATGTAAACTTGCGATTCTACCTGATGCACATTGCAAGCTATGACATGAAGTGTGCATGTGTCCCTGTGCCTCCTCCAGCCCCGGTGTGAAAAGCTCTTGGATTTAATTGTCTTTAAGATTGACATCTTTGTTGTTAAATCTTGCGTGATACTGACTTCATCTGTTCTCACCTCCTAGAATTGGACCGTTAAAAAAACTTTCTTCCACTGAGGGCAGAACGGTAGCAGAAGTGGATAGCACTGTGTCTTCACAGCGCCAGGATCCCAGGTTCGATTCCCCGCTGGGGCACTGTCTGTGCGGAGTCTGCACGTTCTCCCCGTATCTGCATGGGCTTCCTCCGGGTGCTCCGGTTTCCTCCCGCAGTCCAAAGACGTGCAGGTTAGGTGAATTGGCCATGATAAATTGCCCTTAGTGTCCAAAAAGGTTAGGAGGGGTTATTGGGTTACGGGGATAGGGTGGAAGTGAGGGCTTAAGTGGGTGGGTGCAGACTCGATGGGCCGATTGGCCTCCTTCTGCGCTGTATGTTCTATGATTCTATTGTTCTCTTTGGTCATTCCTTTATTCTGGACTAGATGCAAAATTATGACTTTGATTCAGAGCTTCGAAGCACATGTATTTTAAAAAATTTATAAATAAAGGGGCAATTTAGCTTTGCCAATCCACCTATCCTGCACATCTTTAGGTTGTTGGGGTGAGACACACGCAGACATGGGGAGAATGTGCAAACTCCACGCGGACAGTGACTCGGAGCCGGGGTCGAACGTGAGGCACTAATACTAACCAGTGCGCCACCATGCCGCCCTATTGCTGTTCAATTTCGGATCCACATTTCAATCTCTAAATTTGATGATTTAATTCGCCTCATTTTACATTTCTCAAAACATCAACTTGCCCAAAATGCATCTGTCATATCCTTTCCAGCACCTGCCCATCCCTCCTGACCTCCTTTTACTTAACTTTACCCGGGCTCTCTGCTTCTTTTGGCTTCTCCCATTTTGCTTGGTTAATCACCCTCTCTAATAGTGTAGATGGGCTTTTGAGTGGTTTCACAGGTCGGCGCAACATCGAGGGCCGAAGGGCCTGTACTGCGCTGTAAAGTTCTATGTTCTTCTCCATCACCTGTCAGTCACCCATTCCTTTTCCACTCCCGCTGTGTTGAAGACTCTCAGCACTGTAATTTTTCATTTGGCTGTCTCCTCCCTCACAGTCCCACTTCCATCTCTTGCTTCACCCTATTTCCTTCACTTTCTTTCTATCTTCTCTGCAATAGGTGACCATACCATTTCACTCTCTTCTAGGCTTCTTTATTAAAGTGCCCCCACAATCTTCATTTAGTCCTGCTGTACTGGTTCCTGATTTTGTCATTTCTCATCACTGCACGCATCCACCTCAGCATCTGATCTCATTAGTATCCAGTTGTTTCTCTCATTGACATTACCAAAATTCCCACTATTTAACAAGGCTGGTCTCTCAGCTGGCTTGTAGGTGCTTCCCTTCTGTTTCAGTGATATACTTTCCTGTCACATATCTGCACTTCTTCCAATTACTCCAATCTGTTGCTTAATTCCATTTCCATATCTCCCTATCTGCAGTTTATTAAATGAGAATGTGTCGTCGTCTTATCTCCATAACTTTCTCATTCTTACCTCTCTTTTAAGCATTTCACCCCTCTTTTTGAAGACTGTTATTAATGATAGAGGTATTTTTTTGTCTGTCCTCATTTAAAACCTTTCTCAAAAACCCTGATCTTTTGATTAATTTTGTAACCTCTCAATCTCTTCCTGAGTAGTTAGGTGTACATTTGCCTAACTTTCCATTCAGAAAAGATTTAGGACGCCTGGTATATATGCTGGATACGGTTTGTTTTATTCCTTTCTGTTTGAATGTATTTTTGTCATTCCAAGTGCTTGCAATAAGAACTTTATGTTGTAATCTGCTAAAGTTTTCATAGCATTTTATTTTCTGTTCTACCCATTGTTACTTTTCATTTGCAATTGTGAAACAACAAAGGTCGCCCCTTATCTGTAAATCTCTCTCGCATATCACCTTATTGACATGCCAGTGTCAGGGAAATTTCTAATAGTTAGACCTAGTTTGTATGGATGCACCAGTAGTCACCAAGATTTCAGTCAAGTGTAATATGTGTTTGAAATTTTTAGTCCTTTTCTATTTATACTGTGAACATGATCTAGTGGTAAATATAGATTTTTGATCTCAAACCTGGGTAGCAGCTGGAGAGAGCATTTTGAATTATATAGCACACTAGGTTGAGTTGAGGGGTCAAGAGGCATATTGGCCCGAAGTAAACTTGGGAATGACCCTGGCGATACTCGTATTGAGATTCTGGTGGCCCTACGAGCCTAAATTGTGTTATTAAGGACTTGTGTAAATCCCAAGAATTTTCCTACATTGATAACAGCTCTGTGGCGTTGTTTTGAAAAGCTGAAAGTTGAAAAGCAAATCCAAAATTGAACTTGAACTGTTTGAATTTGGCCAATCTGCCTATCCTGCACATCTTTGGGGGTGAGACCCACGCAGGCAAGGGAGATTGTGCAAACTCAGTGACCCGAGGCCGGGATCGAACCTGGGTCCTCGGTGCCGTGAAGTAACCACTGTGCTGCCCTACCTTTTTAATATTTATGTATAATATTTCTGAGACTCCTTAAAAGGATTCCAGCATGTCTGTCATTTTTTTATTGTTGCCAAATCATGTATTTACTATAAAACCGTATTTCTATCTAGTTCTTGTTGAGGGTTTTTCCAACATTTATTGTTATTTACAATAGGAATAGTTTTACTGTAAAGTTGCTCTTGGCTACCTGTGTGGCGACAAGGGGATTTTCACAGTAACTTAATTGCAGTGTTAATGTTAGTCTACTTGTGTCACCAATAAAGATTATTATAAAACTTTGTTGGAGAACAAAATTCATGTCATCTTGTGTATCTTGTTTTAGGTTATGCTGATCAGGGTTAGATGAAGAGGTGTGAGAGGAAGCCTGTGTAGAGCACAAATGCTGGCATGGACTATTTTGGCCAAATGGCATGTTTCTGTGCAAATTGTTCTATGTATATATATATATGTCCACAGAGTTATAGGTTTTACGCACAAATTAATTTTTCTTGCTAAAGTAAGATGTAGCATTGGCTGTGTTAGTGGACTAATAATCCAGAGAATGCCAATGAATAGTAAAAGTGACTGCGAAGATGTCAGATTGTCATGAAAGCACCAACTGGTTTATTGATGAGGAAAAAATCTATTCTGTCTACCATTTTATGTGACATCAAACCCACACTAGGCGTGATTGAAACAAAAACAAAAAATAATGGACAATCTCAACAGGTCTGATAGCATCTGTAGAGAGAGAAGGGAGCTAACGTTTTGAGTCTGGAAGACTCTTTGCCAAAACATTTTGTGATTGCCCTCTGAAGTGGCCTTGCAAATACCTAAGATGTATGGGCTGAAGTAGGCCATTCGACCCATCAAGTCTGCTCCGCCATTCACTATGATCATGACTGATCTTTTTTTTAAATTTAGAGTACCCAATTAATTTTTTCCAATTAAGGGGCAATTTAGCGAGTCCAATCCACCTAGACTGCACATCCTTGGGTTGTGGGGGTGAAACCCACGCAAACACGGTGAGAATGTGCAAACTCTACATGGACAGTGACCCAGAACCGGGAGACCTCGGCGGCGTGATGCAGCAATGCTAACCACTGTGCCACCGTGCTGCCCTGATCAAGACTGATCTGATGTGATAATCCTCAACTCCCACCTTATCCCCATAACCCTTGATTCCCTTGCCGATTGAAAACCTGCCTATCTCAGCCTTGAAAATACTTAACGCCCTAGCCTCTACAGCACTCTGTGGTAAAGACTTCCACAGATTCACTACCCTCTGAGAGAAGAAATTCTTCCTTATCTCTGTCTTAAATGGGCGATCCCTTGGTCTGAGAGAATGCCCTCTGGTCATATATTCTCCCCAAGGGGAAACAACCTCACAGCATTTACGTCCCCTGAGAATCCTATTAGATTACCTCTTGTTCTTCTAAACTCCAATGAGTACAGGCCCAAACTACTCAACCTCTCCTCATAAGAAAATCCTTCCATACTCTGGATCAGCCTAGTGAACCTTCTCTCGACTGCCTCCAATGCCGGTATATTTAATTTTCATTTAATTTCATTTCATCTCCCCTTGGATAAGGGGACCAAAACTGCTCTGTGGCTTGTATAGTTTTACACTGGTGAGTCAGCAGTAGGCTGTGCATGTGTGGGGTTTGGATGTCTGCTATGTGGTCTCAAAATTGCTTTGCATTTTTCAGTTTTTTTTGTGCATTTATGTAGAAAATTCAGTACTCTACAGCCAAAACTGATTTAAGAAAAGGAACAT
Organism: Scyliorhinus torazame; assembly: GCF_047496885.1. Lineage (NCBI taxonomy): Eukaryota > Metazoa > Chordata > Chondrichthyes > Carcharhiniformes > Scyliorhinidae > Scyliorhinus > Scyliorhinus torazame. The sequence goes on from NC_092735.1 coordinate 7,080,563, forward strand.
TGGTACAGAACCCTGTGTTCACGGGATATGTTTGTTCTTCACATTAAATCAATTTTTAAAACCACTGTTCGAACCATAGAAAAGTTACAGCACGGAAGGGGCCGTTCAGCCAATCTTGTCCATGCCAGCCCGAGGACACCCAGGTCCCCTTTCTAATCCCACCTTCCTGCACCCCACCCAAGTGTCCCCTCTACTCTTGTCATTTATCTTAAATCTATGCCCCCTGGTACTTGAATTCACCAAGGGAGACAATTTGATCCTGTCCATGCTTATCTCTTCCCCTCAAATTTTTTACAATCAAGTCACCCCTCAGCCTTCTTTATCCAAGGAAAATAACTCCACCCTATCCAGTCTCTCCTCCTGGCTACACTTTTCCAGCCCTGGCAATATTCTTGTAAACCTCCTATTCACTCTCCAGAGCAATAATGTCCTTCCTGTAATGTGACAACCAGAACTGCGCACAATACTCCAGTTGTGGCCTCACCAGTGTTTAATAGAATTCCAACATTATATCCGTACTTTTATATTCCAAGCTTCTGCCAATAAAGGAGAGCATTCCATATGCTTTCTTTACAGCTTGTCTACTTGAACGGCTGCCTTTAGGGACCTGTGTACTTGTACGGCAAGATATTTCACTTCATCTACCCCTTTTAGTATATTCCCATTTATTGTGCACTCCCTATAACTATTTGACCTCCCTAAATGTATGACCTCGCACTTTGTGTTAAAATCCATCTGCCGCTTTATCGCCCACTCCACCAACCCATCTATATAGTTTTGAGATTGTAGCTATCCTCTACACTGTCCACGACTCGACCAATCTTTGTGTCATCTGCAAATTTCCCAATCATGTCCCCCAAGTTAGAGTCTAAATCGTTAATATATAACATAAACATTAAGGATCCCAGTAAGAGAACACCACTTGAAACTACTTTCTAGACTCAACGGTAACCATTGACAATTACCCTTTGTTTCCTGTTACTAAACCAACTTTTTATTCATTTTGCCACATTGCCCTGTATCTCATGGATGTTTACTTATTTGACCAATCTGCCCTGTGGGACCTTGTCAAATGCCTTGCTAAATTCCATGTACACCGCATGTTACTGCAGTACCTTCATCAACCCTTCTTGTCACTTTCTCAAAGAATTCGATCAAATTTATGAGACAAGACCTTCCTTTAACAAATCCATGCTGACCATCCCTGACTAGTCCATGCCTTTCTACGTAACAATTAATCCTGACTAGTCCTTGCCTTTCTACGTAACAATTAATCCTGACTCGTCCATGCCTTTCTATGCGACAGTTAATCCTTGATCCTGCTAATTTGCCCACCATCGACGCAAGACTAACTGGCCTATAATTGTTTGACATTTCCTTCAGTCCGTTTTTTAAACAATAGAACTAAGTTTGTATTTCTCCAGTCCTCCGGTACCTCCCCTGTATCAAATGAAGTTTGGAAAATCATCTTCGGAGCATCTGTTATCTCAGCCCTGACCTTCAGTAAATACTTCCAAAGTGACTTGAAGAATTAAATGATTTCTTTTTTAAAAATTCATGTTTGGTTTGGATATATTTTTGCCATCTTCTGTGAAGTAGGGACTACATACATAGAACATAGAACATTACAGTGCAGTACATTCCCTGTAAACTTCAATATTAAGTTATATACTGTAATTTAGGAATAACATTGAAATGAAAAACTTTCTTGATCCTGTTTGTGCTGTTTCCATTTTTGACTGCATTTGGGTAGGTGCTCTCTATTCTAGGTTTCATTTTTTCCAAAATTCATGTTCAATAAATCACCTGGAAACGCCAAGTTAAAGAAAAGTAAAGAATAGTTTTTGAAGAAATTTGTCTTTACTGTGTATTTAAAAAAAAAAAAAATTTTTTAAGAGTACCCAATTATTTTTCCCCAATAATGGGCAATTTAGCGTGGCCAATCCACCTACCCTGCACATTTTTGGGTTGTGGGTGTGAAACCCACGCAGGCACGGGGAGAATGTGCAAGCTCCACATGGTCAGTGACCCAGGGCCATGATTCGAACCCAGGTCCTCGGTGCTGTAGGCAGCAGTGCAAACCACTGCTCCACCGTACGCCAGCTTCCCAATTTCAAAGGGAACGGAGACTGAAGCTGGAAACCAAGACTTCTGGGAGGTTAAAGCTGGTTGGAAGCATTATTAATAGGAGAAGGCCATTCGAATTCAGATGAAGATGATCCCATGCAGGCAGACTGAGGCAGACGAGAGACTTGAGACAGGTAAAGCTACAGTTGATGCAGCTGTTTGTTACTGGAAGGTAGCATTGGATCTATGCCATCCAAACCGTCATAAGCAGATTGAGGATCTGCAGACGTGTGCCATTTTTGGTGAATATCGTGTGCATGGAATTCTAGTTGATTGTGCGCTACTGTTGGCTAGGAATCAGGCTAAATCTCTAAAAGAGGAGCTAAAATTTAACATGGGGAAGATAGTTTTGGGGGACTTGGTGACAGAGGTGGTTGACATACATGCTGGGTGGACTGTTGTGCCAATTTGTAAGATCTGTCTTGGTTGTACCTGTCATTTAATGTATCATTTATAGTTTAGAAGTTGGTTAATTCTCTGGGCACCACGGTGGTGCATTGGTTAGCACTACTGCCTTACGGTGCGGAGGACCCGGGTTCGATTCTGGTCCCGGGTCACTGTCCATGTGGAGTTTGCACATTGTACCCGTGTTTGCGTGGGTCGGGCCCCACAACCCAAAACGAAATGCAGCATAGGTGAATTGGCTGCGCTAAATTGCCCCATAGTTGGAAAAACAAATTTGGTACTCTAAATTTTTTTTTAAAAAATTGATCAATTCATATTTAACTTGTGGTGGTTACCCATGATGGTATTTAATGTTTGTTTTGTTTGACTCTTGTATAGTAAAATGTCTTTTATTTTAAACTCTGGAATCCTGTGACTTCATTCTTTCAATTAATATCTTTTTCCAATTAAGGGGCAATTTAGCGTGGTCAATCCACCTATCTGGCACATCTTTGGGTTGTGGGAGTGAGACCCACGCAGACACGGTGAGAATGTGCAAACTCCACACAGACCATGAACCTGTTCCTCGATGCCGTGAGGCAGCAGTGCTAACCACTGTGCCACCGTGGCCGCCTTATTCTTTCAATTAATAACTGCGGTATCGGATTTCTTTTTTTTTTAAAGTGACTTGACGATCTGTACAGTCCACTGGTTACTGTCAGTTCATATGTACATTATTTTGGGCTTCAATGTTTCTGGTAGTTTTTGGATTTAACCCTAAAATTAGAATGCTTGAAACTTAAAATGGATCAAATTCCTGCAAAGCCTATTTTTGCTTGCAGTTGTGAATGAGCAAGCAAACATTTTTTTTAAAAATGGCCTTTTGTGTTCCATGTTCCCTGTACTTTTTTCAGAAACCCCATAGGTGGTATTCTGGAAATTGCACCTTTTTCAAGCATCTGTTTTTTTTTTAAAAAGTTAAAACCTGCATTTTTGGTGCATCTGACAACTGCTCTGAATTAGAAGTTTAATGACATGTCAGAAAATAATGTGCCCTAGAAAAAAATAATTTACTAATTGTGGTGAAATCTGTATTCATTGGTTTAGTTACTAGGGATCCAATCTGGCAGTTTAAGCCAGGTTACATTTTTGGCATAAATCAGTGGTGTGCTGCAATAACTGTTCAAAGCCCATTGCCATTTCCTTTCACTCATTACTTTTCCTGCTTATTAATTTAGGAATGTTACTATTTCATGGGCTACATTTGTTGAGGAGGCAAAAAGATCTGATTCCTAAAATCTAAGGAAAACAGATTCATTAATTTACAGTGCCACACCTCACCCAAGTTCAGGGATTTCCTGCAACAGATATTTTTTAAAAACCTGACCACTGCTCAATTCCAAGTTCAGCAGATGTTACTGGAGGTGCTCTTTCTTAGTTTGGTTGTCTGCTTAGTGCAGTGCAGACAATTTTCTTTCCTGCTGTCTCCGCCAACTCATCAATAGATGATAATTTTGTTAAGTCTGATAATCAGTGATGAGCCAGGTCCTTCCTCAGAAATGCAAAATGAAATTTGGCTGAAACGGATACTAAGTTTTAGCACGTGGCACATACACTTCATTATGCATCAGGCAACACTACTCGCTGTACTTGCACTGTTGGATGCATAGTCCGGAGGATTTCACTCTTATTGCCAAACTCAAGTTTAACCATTGTATTAGATAACAGCAAATTACTGTGGATGCTGGAATCTGAAACACAAACAGAAACTGCTAGACAATCTCAGCAGGTCTGACAGCATCTGTGGAGAGAAGGGATCTAACGTTTCAAGTCTAAATGCAACCTTAATATAAATAACAGGATGACATCGGACCCCTATCTTGCAAACTGTTGATTCCTATTACTCCCTTCTGGTAAGAGTAATTGATTTAGAAATATGGCAGAAAGGAAAGTTTATACAGTGAGTGGCTCACAAGGCCGTTGCCCCTGCAGGACTTCATTATTTAGTGTAGAAGAATTTAAGGTGCCTACTGGGGAGCAAAGTAGAAGGAGCGTGAGTCTTTTACTCAAAAACCTGTTCATGCAGCAAAACCTCTGCCTTGGTGTGACAGATGTGTGATGTAGGCAGATGCTTGGTAAACTTTATAGGGGTGCATTGTTGTATGAATCATTTGTCAGAAGAAACTTAAACAGATTTTTGTCTTAGTACCTCCCTTGTCTCTGCCCGTCACAGAACATTTGGATAGGTTGACAGTGCATATTGGCATTGAGGGGCTCAGTGGATTGGAAATTCTCGGAATTAAGTTTGGGATATAATTTCCAAATGCTTCCAGTTGGATATTATTCTGTCATGCTCTCTCTGTTGCACGGTAGCATCGTGGTTCGCACTATGGCTTCACAGCGCCAGGGTCCCAGGTTCGATTCCTGGGTTGGATCACTGTCTGTGCAGAGTCTGCATGTTCTCCCCCTGCCTGCATGTGTTTCCTCCGGGTGCTCCGGTTTCCTCCCACAAGTCTCAAAAGACATTCTGAATTCTCCCTCTGCGTACCCGAACAGGTGCCGGAAAGTGGCAACTAACGGCTTTTCACAGTAACTTCATTGCAGTGTTAATGTAAGCCTACTTGTGACAGTAAAGATTATTATTATCTGTTTTAGGAAAGTTCTTGAGCTGAGGTTTCAGTTATATAGTTGTATTTAAATGATTTGATGATATGGGTGGCACGGTGGTGCAGTGGTTTGCACTGCTGCCTCACGACGCTGAGGACCCTGGTTCGACCCTGGCCCCAGGTCACTGTCCATGTGGAGTTTGCACATTCTCTCCGTGTCTATGTGGGTCTCACCCCTACAATCCAAAAAGATGTGCAGGGTAGTTGAATTGGCCATGCTAAATTTCCCCTTAATTGGAAAAAAAAAAGTTGGATATTCTAAATATATTGAAAAAATAAATGATTTGATATGGGTTAAATATGAAAAACCTCAGCTAACTACCACCTTGACCTGCAGTTCATAAGAGAGCTGTTATTTCTGCCAGTGTGGGAGTTTAACAAAATATGAGAGAGCAATGACCTAGGGGATAGGGATAGTATGGGAAAGTGGTGTTGATGTTTAAGTTCAGCCATTAACCTTTTGAATTAGGAAGCAAGCTTGAGGGCCATTTATTGCCTTTCCTTGCTCCTTTTTCTTGTGTTCTTAAATCCATGTAATATTCTCTCCCCCTCTTCCCCAACTACTATTTGTGGGGGCTGGTTTAACTCAGTTGGCTGGACAGCTGGCTTATGATTCCGAGCGAGGCCAACAGCGCGGGTTTAATCCCCGACCCGGCTGAGGTTATTCGTGAATGTCCCGCCTTCTTAACCTTGCATGAGGTGTGGTGATCCTCGGGTTGAACAAACGCCAGTCGGCTCTTCTTTCCCTCTCTCTCTCTCTCTCTCTCTCTCTCTCTCTCCTCTCTATCTCTCTCTCTCTCTCTCTCTCTCTCTCTCTCTCACCCCCCCCCCTCAAAGGAGAAAGCAGCCTATATAATAATCTTTATTATTGTCACAAGTAGGCTTACATTAACACCGCAATGAAGTTACTGTGAAAATCCCCTAGTTGCCACACTCCGACGCCTGTTCAGCTTCACTGGGGGAGAATTCAGAATGTCCAATTCACTTAACAAGCACGTTTTTCGGGACTTGCGGGAGGAAACCGGAGCACCCGGAGGAAACCCATGCAGACACGGGGAAAACGTGCAGACGCTGCACAGACAGTGACCCAAGCGGGAATCGAACCTGGGACCCTGGTGCTGTGAAGCAACAGTGCTAACCACTGTGCAACCGTGCCGCCCAGCATCTGGGACTGTGGCAACTTTACTACATATGGAAATGTTATTTAACACCCTTTGAATAAAGGGTTTTCTTCTGAATTCCTTATTGGATTGCTTGGTAAATATTTTATATTTATGACTCTTAGTTTTATCTCCTTCACAGTTGGAGGCATCCTCTCAACATCTTCCGTAATCTGTCTTCACTTTTCAGGACAAAAGACCTCCAATCAGTTCAACCTTTCCTGACAGATGATAACCTCTCAGTTCTGGTATCATCCCTGTGAATCTTCTTGCCTCTCCTCCAGTTACTCTATATTTTACAATATGGAGTCCAGAACTGCTGAGTTCTCCGAAGTATGGTTCTATGCAAACTTCTCTGCTTTTCAATTCTGTCCTCTACCGTTAACCCCAGTCCTTGTTTCTTCTCTTGGCTTCTTAACCTGTCGTTACTTTTAGTGATTGTACTCATAAATTCCTTTGCTCCTTTACACTTTCCTAATATTGTATGACTTCTTTCTATTCTTCCTACCAAAAATGAGAAAGAGCGTTAGATCCGCGTGACTGGAATTCACAGGAAATCTGCAATTTTGTGCAGTTCAGAAGATGTTTCTCTCAATTCTATTTAATATGGAGAATATCTTGGAAATGAGAGGGGTGCTGCATGCATCTGAAAGTGGTTTCTACTTCAGGAAAACAGGCTGAATATCCTAATAGAAAAATTGTTGTTTGAATTGAACCTTTTCATTAATTTATTCACGGAATGCTACTGGTAAGGCCTGCATTTATTTTCCATCCCTGATTGTCAAAAAACAATACAGCACAGGAACAGGCCCTTCGGCCCTCCAAGCCTGCGCCGATCACGTGTCCTATCTAGACCAACCGCCTGTATCCTTCTATACACCGTCTGTTCATGTGCCTATCCAGATAAGTCTCAACGGTTGCTAATGTATCTGTCTCAACTACCTCACTTAGCAGTACATTCCAGGCCACCACCACCCTCTGTGTTAAAAAAACTTCCCCTGCACATCTCCACTGAACCGTTCCCCCCCCCTCACCTTGAACTTGTGCCCCCTTGTAATTTCCAATTCCTCCCTGGGAAAAAGCTTCCAACTGTTCACCCTATCTATACCCCTAATAATTTTATAAACGTCTTATCAGGTCGCCCCTCAGCCTCCGTCTCTCTAGGGAGAACAATCCCAGTTTATTCAATCTCTCCTCATAGCTAATACCCTCCATACCAGACAACAACCTGGTAATCTTTTCTGTACTCTCTCCAAAGCCTCCACGTCCTTCTGGTAGTACGTTGACCAGAATTGGGCACAGTATTCCAAATGTGGCCTAACCAACGTTCTATATAACTGTAACATAGGGACTGTTTAGCACAGGGCTAAATCGCTGGCTTTGAAAGCAGACCAAGGCAGGCCTGCAGCACGGTTCGATTCCCGTAACAGCCTCCCCGAACAGGCGCCGGAATGTGGCGACTAGGGGCTTTTCACAGTAAATTCATTTGAAGCCTACTTGTGACCATAAGCGATTTTCATTTCATTTCATTTCTAACTTTATACTCGATACACCGTCCTATGAAGGCAAGCATGCCATATGCTTCTTTACCACCATTTCCACCTGTGCTGCCACTTTTAAGGTTCTGTGGACCTGCACGCCCAGATCTGTCTCTATGCTCCTGATGGTTCTGCCATTTATTTTATACCTCCCACCTGAATTGGATCTACCAAAATGTCCTTGAAGGTGTTTCATGAACTAGTCGTGTGGTGAAATTACTTCCTATTATAGAGTCGCAGATGTTTACAGCATGGAAAAAGGCCCGTTGGCCCAGTTTGTCCATGCCGCTCAGTTTCTATCATTAAGCTAGTCCTATTTGCCCGCATTTGGCCCATGTCCCTCTCTACCCACGCTGCCCATGTAACGGTCTAACTTTTTTAAAGGAAAAAATCATACCCGCCTCTATCACTGCCTCTGGCAGCTCGTTCCAGATGCTCATCTCCCTCTGTGTGAAGAAATTTCCCCTCTGGTCTTTTTTTGTATCTCTCCCCTTAAACGTATGCCCTCTTGTTCTAGACTCCTCTACCTTTGGGAAAAGATGTTGACTAGCTACCTTATCTATGCCCCATATTATTTCATAGACCTCTAGAAGATCACCCCTAAGCCTGTTGTTTGATGGGATGTTCCAGGATTTTGACTGAGCGATGGTGAAGGAAAGGACATATATTTCCAAGTCAGGATGGTGTGACTTGAAGAGTTGGTGGTGTTCCCATGCACCTACCCTCCTAATTGACTACTGTATTTAACATTTCTGCTTGTATAACACTTCTAAGTAGCAAATTGGCAGTTCCCAACATGTGCTTGGCTTCTTAAACCTCTGCACGCATTATACGTTTCTCCAGTTGGGCAGCATGGTGGTGCAGTGGTTAGCCCTGTTGCCTCACGGCACCGAGGTCCCAGGTTCGATCCCAGCTCCGGGTCACTGTCGGTGTGGAGTTTGCACATTCTCCCGTTGTTTGGTGGGTTTCGCCCCCACAACCCAATGATGTGCAGGGTAGGTGGATTGGCCATGCTAAATTGTTCCTTAATTGGAAAAATGAATTGGGTGCTCTAAATTTATTTTTTAAAAGATAAAAGTTTCTCAAGTTAATTTATGCAAAAATAAATTTATGTTGAGTTTTATGCAACAAATTAGTAAAAATGGTTCAAATAGTAAAAATGAACACTTTTTTTTTTACAAGAGCTGCATTATTTAACAGTACCATCACATTTTCTTATGCGCATGTCAATTCCAATACAGTTTCTTCAAACAAGACAAAAGAGAGGTGTGTTTGATGCTTTTTCATGACTGGATTTGATTTTGCCTTAAACATAGCTAGCTGATGGAATGATAATGTAATGGGACGATGCAAACGTTGCCCAACTTGTGGATTTCCCTCTTGTTGCTTTCCCTTTCCCCAAAAAAGTAAAATAACCTGCAAGTGCTTGTTAACATTGTTGGCTGCTGAAAAAACAAATAGTCAGATGAGGGTGACAGATGCAATTAAAGGCTTTTGCAAGCATATATGCTGCAAAAGAATAATGGGAGAGGGTAGGATTATCCAGCAATGAAGGAACCTGCCAATGTAATGTGGTGGTGATTTTAATTAAATGTTTTTAATTTTAAAAATAATTTTCCAAGATGTGGGCGTCACTGGCTAGGCCAGCCTTTATTGCCTATCTTTAATAGCCCCTGAATTTGCTGATAGGGCTCCTTTCTTGAACCACTGCAGTCCATGTCGTACAGCCATGCATTGAGCAGCACGGTAGCACAGTGGTTAGCACTGTGGCTTCACAGCACTAGGGTCCCAGGTTCGATTCCCCGCTGGGTCTGCACGTTCTCCCCGTGTCTGCGTGGGTTTCCTCCCACAGTCCAAAGATGTGCAGGTTAGGTGGATTGGACATGCTAAATTGCCCATAGTGTTCAAAAAGGATAGGAGGCGTTATTGGGTTACGGGAGCAGGGTGGAAGTGGGGGCTTAAAGTGAGTCGGTGCAGACTCGATGGGCCGAATTGCCGCCTCCTGCACTGTATGCTCTATGTTCTAAGTCTGGCTACTGGTTTATTGGCAAGTGGACTATGATGTAATAATAATTGTTTTTAATAGGATATTTTTCGGAGGAAAAGGAGAGGTGAAGGGAATGCTGTAGATATTGCAGTATATGGATTATCAAAAGGTATTCAATATGGCGAAAGATTAAAGCTCGTGTAAAAAGAGGAAATGTAGTAACATGGATTTAATATTTGCTGAACAACAGGAAATCTAATTTGGCTGAATGGTATTGCTATGATTGGAAAGGGCTAAAAGCAGTATGCCCCAAAGTTCAACGCTGAGTCTTGTTTTCTTCCTGTATTTAAATCTTTTCGTTTTGGGCATAGGGAATACAAACTCAAAAATTGCCTGACAGCAGAAAAGAAGGATGTTTGATAACGAGAGAAACTGGAAAAGATTTCAGGTAGACCGCTTTAGCAGAGATTTGGAATGCAGTTTAATAAGGCTAAGTGTCAGGTAATGCATTTTGAGAGGAATATTGAAGAATGGGTACACTGAATGGAAAGATGATGGGTGTGGATAAACAGACAATATATTTCTGAAAAAGTGATGTTTGGGTTTTGTTAGTAGAGGAAAGTATTAGAGCAAAGGAATAATAACTTTGTACTAGAGCAGTTAGGTGACACCTAGGCATCATAGTTTTAGGTGCTTAATCATCAAAAGGTATTAAATTAAGTGGGCAGATGTCATGGATTCACCACAGTGATATTAGGGATGGGAAACTATTCGAAAAGAGAATTGAGATTTGGGTCTATTTCCATTGAAGCACAAAATCCGAAGATGTAATTTATTAGTTTTTTTAAATTATGAAGAATTTTGACAGCGAATAAGGAAGTCTCTTTTGCTGAGGGACTCGTCACACTGAAGAGTCATTTAAAATAGCCACTAGTGGAGCAAGAATAGCACTTATGACGAGTATATACAGAGGGATATTGTGCTGTGCCCAAGACTATGTTGGAGCAGAGACCATAACATTTTCAGGGAAAATTAGATAGATTTTTAAAATGCATTTTTATAGGGTCTGGGTGTCGCTGGCTAGGCCAGCATTTGTTTCCCATCCCTAATTGCCCTTGAGAAGGTGATAGTGAGCTGCCTTCTTGAACCTGTGGGTATATATTTAGGTACACCCACAGTGCTGTTAGGGATGGAGTTCCAGGATTTTGACCCAATGACAGTGAAGGAATGATGTGGAGATGCTGGCATTGAATTGGAGTGCGCACAGTAAGAAGTCTTAGAGCACCAGGTTAAAGTCCAGCAGGTTTATTTGGAATCACTAGCTTTCGGAGAGTACAGTGAAGGAATGGCGATATATTCCCAAGTCAGGATGGTGAATGACTTTTGAGGGGAATTTGCAGGTGATGTTGTTCTCATGTATTTGCAGCCCGTGTCCTTCTAGATGGTAGTGGTCGTGGGTTTGGAAAGTGCTGCCTAAGCCTTGGTGAGTTTCTGCAGTGCATCTTGTAGATGGTGCACACTGCTGCTACTGTGCACCGGTGGTGGAGGGAACGAATGTGGATGGGGTGCCAATCAAGCGTTGAGCTTCTTGAGTGTCGTTGAAGCTGCACTCATCCAGGCAAGTAGGGAGTATTCCATCAGAATTTGCAGCAGAGAAAGATAATGGATCAGGTGGGAGACCAAAATATTGCAATTTAGTTTTGGATTATTGTAGGCACCCTTATGATGGGCCAAGAAATGTTTTTTTGTGCTGTGAACCTCTGAGTCTATGCATAGAATCTGTACAATGCAAGCTGAAATTCTGAAGATTAGCATAATCTATTGATTGATTTATTGTCACATGAACCGAAGTACGTGAAAAGTATTTCTCTGCGGCCAAGGGAACGTACACAGTACGTTCACAGTAGACAAAAAAGAATAATCGACAAAGTACATCGACAAATAAATAATTTTTAAAAATATATATATTTTATTGAAGTTTTTCAAACAAAAATGTTCCATTTTTACAACTTAATAAAATGCACATTAACCATTATTTAAATAATATATTAAACTAACAACAAATGAGAAAAAAGTATTACACAAGAAGTAATTATCCACAACTAGCATAAAGAGAGAAAGAAAAACACAACACAAATTAACCCCCCCCCCCGGGTTGCTGCTGCTGTCTGTTCTGTTTTTCCATTATCGTTCCGCGAGATAATCAAGAAACGGTTTCCACCGCCTGGTGAACCCCTGAGCCGATCCTCTTAACGCATATTTTATTTGCTCCAGTCTTATGAACCCTGCCATGTCGTTTATCCAGGCCTCCACGCCCAGGGGCTTCGCTTCTTTCCACATGAGTAGAATCCTTCGCCGGGCTACTAGGGACGCAAAGGCCAAAACGTCGGCCTCTTTCGCCTCCTGCACTCCTGGTTCTTCTGCAACCCCAAATATAGCTAACCCCCAGCTTGGTTTGACCCGGACCCCCACCACCTTTGAGACCACTCTTGCCACACCCTCCCAGAACTCGTGCAGTGCCGGACACGACCAGAACATGTGGGTGTGGTTCGCCGAGCTTCCCGAGCACCTCCCACACCTATCCTCCACCCCAAAAAACCTGCTCAGTCTTGCTCCCGTCATATGCGCCCTGTGTAGCACCTTTAATTGAATCAGGCTGGCACATGAGGACGAGGAATTTACCCTGCTTAGGGCATCTGCCCACAGCCCCTCCTCAATCTCTTCCCCCAGCTCCTCTTCCCATTTTCCCTTCAGCTCCTCTACCATCGTCTCCCCCTCATCTCTCATCTCCCTGTATATTTCCGACACTTTACCTTCTCCAACCCATGCCCCCGAAATCGGAAAGCATTCCCTGGTGGCAACTTATATTTTTCTTCCAAAGCTCCCAAACTCACAAACGTCCCGTCCACAAACAGGTCCTTCAGCTTCCTAATTCCTGCTTGCTGCCAACATTGAAATCCCCCATCTATCCTCCCCGGGATGAACCTGTGGTTATTCCTTATCGGGGACCACACCGAGGCACCCGTCACTCCCCTGTGTCGTCTCCACTGCCCCCAGATCTTCAAGGTCGCCACCACCACTGGATTTGTGGTGTACCTTTTCGGGGAGAACGGTAGCGGCGCCGTCGCCAGCGCTTTCAGGCTTGTTCCCTTACAGGACGCCATCTCCAGCCTTTTCCACGCCGCACCTTCCTCTTCCCTCATCCACTTACGGACCATCGACACATTGGCGGCCCAATAGCAGTCACTCAGACTCGGCAGTGCCAATCCCCCTCTGTCCCTACTGTGCTGCAGGAACCTCCTCTTTACCCTCAGGGTCTTTCCCGTCCATACAAAGCTCGTAATGCTCCTATCTATTTTTTTAAAAAAGGCCTTGGTAATCAGGATGGGGAGGCACTGAAACACGAAAAGAACCTCGGGAGGACCACCATCTTGACCGCCTGCACTCTGCCCGCCAATGACAGGGGCACCATATCCCACCTCTTAAAAGTCCTCCTCCATCTACTCTACCAGTCGCGTCAGGTTAAGTTTGTGTCGGGTTCCCCAGTTCCTGGCCACCTGAATCCCCAGGTATCGAAAATTCCCTGTCACTCTCCTCAGCGGCAGAGCATCTATCCCCCTGCCCTGTTTCCCGGGGTGCATCACAAAAAGTTCGCTCTTTCCCATATTTAATTTATATCCCGAGAACTCCCCAAACTCCCTGACTATCTGCATTACCTCTGGCATCCCCTCTTCTGGGTCCGCCACATATAGCAGTAAATCGTCTGCATATAGTGACACTCGATGTTCCTTTCCCCCTCTAAGCACCCCCCTCCACTTCTGAGAGTCCCTCAGCGCTATGGCCAATGGCTCAATTGCCAACGCGAACAGTAACGGGGACAGGGGGCACCCCTGTCTTGTACCCCTATGTAATCGGAAGTAACCCGATCTTTGCCTATTTGTAACAACGCTTGCCACCGGGGCCCCGTGCAGGAGTCTAACCCATCTAATGAACCCCTCCCCGAACCCAAATCTCTTCAGCACTTCCCACAAATAGTCCCACTCCACTCTATCGAATGCCTTCTCTGCATCCATCGCCACCACTATCTCTGCCTCCCCCTCCGGTGGGGGCATCATCATCACCCCCAGCAACCTTCGTATATTGGCGTTCAATTGTCTCCCTTTAACAAACCCTGTCTGGTCGTCATGTACCACCCCTGGGACACACTCCTCTATCCTTGTCGCCATCACTTTGGCCAGCAGCTTGGCATCTACGTTTAGGATGGAGATGGGTCTGTATGACCCGCACTGCAGCGGGTCTTTGTCTCATTTCAGAATTAACGATATCGTCGCCTCTGACATTGTCGGGGGTAGTGTCCCCCTATCCTTAGCCTCATTGAAGGTTCTCGCCAGAAGCGGGGCCAGCAGGTCCATATACTTCCTATAAAATTCCACCGGGAACCCATCTGGTCCCGGGGCCTTCCCTGCTTGCATATTCCCAATTCCTTTGATCACCTCCTCCACCTCAATCTGCGCCCCACGACCTGCCACCTCCTGCTCCTCCACCCTTGGGAACTCCAGCTGGTCCAAAAAGTATGTCATTCCCTCTTTCCCCTCCGGGGGTTGGGACTTATACAGCCTCTCATAAAATGTCTTGAACACCTCGTTCACTTTCCCTGCTCTCTGCTCCATCTTTTCCGTTTCATCCCTAACTCCTCCGATCTCTCTCGCCGCCCCCCTCTTTCGAAGTTGTTGGGCCAGCAGCCGGCTCGCCTTTTCCCCATATTCATATTGTATTCCCTGTGCCTTCCTCCACTGCGTCTCCGCCTTTCCCGTGGTCAGCAGGTCAAACTCCGTCTGTAGTCTTCGTCTTTCCCTGTATAGCTCTTCATCCGGGGCCTCCGCATACTGCCTATCCACCCTCAGAATTTCCCCAACCAATCTCTCTCTTTCTTTACCCTCTTGTTTCCTCTTGTGGGCTCTAATGGAAATCAGCTCTCCTCTAACCACTGCCTTCAGCGCTTCCCATGCTACCCCCACCTGGACCTCCCCACCATCATTGACCTCCAGGTATCTTTTGATGCATCCCCTCACCCTTCCGCATACCCCCTCGTCCGCCAGTAGTCCCATGTCTAATCTCCAAAGTGGGCGCTGCTCCTTTTCCTCTCCTAGATCCAGATCCACCCAATGTGGGGTGTGATCTGAAACGGCTATAGCCGTGTACTCCGTTCCTGCCACTTTCTGGATCAGCGCCCTTCCCAGGACAAAAATGTCTATCCAGGAGTATACTTTATGGACGTGGGAGAAGAAGGAAAACTCTTTCCCCATCGGTCTGGCAAATCTCCACGGATCTACCCCTCCCATCTGCTCCATAAATCCCTGAAGCACCTTGGCCGCTGCCGGCCTTCTCCCGGTCCTGGATCTGGACCGGTCCAGCACTGTGTTAAAATCCCCCCCCCCCCCCAATTACCAAGCTTCCCGCCTCCAGGTCCGGGATACGTCCCAGCATTCGCTTCATGAATCCCGCGTCATCCCAGTTCGGGGCGTATACGTTCACCAGCACAACCGCCTCACCTTGCAATCTGCCACTCACCATCACGTACCTGCCTCCACTGTCCACCACTATGGTCTTAGCCTCGAACGATACCCGTTTCCCACCAGTATTGCCACCCCTCTGTTTTTCGCATCTAACCCTGAGTGGAATACCTGCCCCACCCATCCTTTCCTTAGTCTAACCTGATCCGCCAATTTCAGGTGCGACTTCTGGAGCATAACCACGTCCGCCTTCAGTCTCTTTAAGTGCGCAAACACCCTTGCCCTCTTAATCGGCCCATTTAAACCCCTCACATTCCATGTGATCAGCCGGGTTGGGGGGCCATTTACCCCCCCCCCCCCCCTCTCGTCGACTAGCCATCCCCTTTTTTAAGCCAGCTCCTCACCCAGGTCCCACCCACCCGTCTGTCCCCCAGACGGCGCCCTCCCGTCCCGACCACCTCGTCTCGTATCAGCTCCCCCTTACCCTCAGCAGCAGCAACCCAGTTAATCCCCCCCCCCCCCGCCCCCGCTAGATTCCCCTGTAGCTTGATTGCTCCCCCATATTGCTTCCGGGAGTCAGCTAACTCTGGCTGACCTTGGCTTCCCCCGTTTATCCTTTGACCTCCCTGCGTGTGAGGCCTCCTTCCTTCCTGCGCCCTTTTTCCCGCCTCAATTTCCATAGCGCGGGGGAAAACCCGCGCTTCCCTCTCGGCCCCGCCCCTAATGGCGCAGTTCCCTCATTCCCCTTCCCTGTCCCCTTTTCCACCGGCGCCCACATTTCTTCGTGTGTGTCCCCTCGGGGTGGGGGGGGGGGGGGGGGGGGGGGGGGGGGGAAGAGAGAGAAAAAATTCCCTGTCCAACATTATTACATATTAGCTCTCCCCACTTTACATTTCTGTGCCACCACCTCGCTACCTCTCTTCAGACATCAATTTCTCAAGTCTAGTCCAATTTCTCTTCCTGAATGAATGTCCATGCCTCCTCCGCCGTCTCGAAGTAGTGGTGTTTGCCCTGGTGTGTGACCCACAATCTTGCCGGCTGCAGCATCCCAAATTTGACTTTCTTCCTATGGAGCACCACCTTGGCCCGATTGAAGCTCGCCCTCCTTCTCGCCACCTCCGCACTCCAATCTTGATATACGCGTATCACCGCGTTCTCCCACTTGCTGCTCCGTGTCCTCTTAGCCCAACTCAGGACCATCTCCCTGTCCCTGTAGCGATGGAGCCTCACCACTATTGCTCGTGGTGATTCCCCTGCCTTTGGTCTTCTCACAAGGACCCGGTACGCTCTCTCCACTTCCAGGGGGCCCGTTGGGGCCTCAGCTCCCATTAGAGTATGGAGCATCGTACTCACATACACCCCAGCATCAGCTCCCTCTCTCCCTTCGGGGAGACCTAAAATCCTTAGATTCTTCCTCCTCGAGCTGTTCTCCAGGGCTTCCAGCCTTTCTATGCACCTCTTATGTAGTGCCTCGTGCGTCTCCGTTTTTACCACCAGGCCCTGTATCTCGTCTTCGTTCTCGGCTGCCTTTGCCTTCACTCCACGGAGTTCCATCGCCTGGACCTTTTGTGTTTCCTTCAATGCCTCGATTGCCAGTAACATCGGCGCCAGCACCTCTTTCTTGAGCTCCTCCACACATCGTCGGAGGAACTCCTGCTGTTCCGGGCCCCATACCATCTGGGCTCCCTCGGCCGCCATCTTGCTTCTCCCTTCTCTTTCCTGCCGCTGCTCCAGAGGATCCTCCGCAATCTGGACACTGCTGTCGCTCCTTTCCATCCACACCCGGGGGGACTTCTTCCTTTGTCACCTCACACTGGGTTTTGTTGTAAAAAATTTCCGTTGGGGCTCCCGATAAGCGCCCAAAAGTCCGTTGAAACGGGAGGTGCCGAAATGTGCAGCTTAGCTGGTCATCGCCGCAACTGGAAGTCCAACAAATAAATAATTGGTTACAGTGTGGAACAAGGGCCAAACAAAGCAAATACAACATGAGCAAGAGCAGCATAGGGCATCGTGAATAGTGTCTTACAGGGAACAGATCAGTTTGAGAGAGAGTCATTGAGTCTTGCAGCTGTGAGGAAGAAGCTGTTCCTATGTCTGGATGTGCGGGTCTCCAGACTTCTGTATCTTCTGCCTGATGGAAGGGCCTGGAAGAACGCAAAGCCTGGGTTGGAGGGGTCTCTGACAATGCTGTCTGCCTTCCTGGGGCAGCGGGAGGTGCAGACAGAATCAATCGGAGGCTGGCAAGCTTGTGTGATGCGTTGGGCTGAGTTCACGACATTCTGCAGTTGCTTGCGACCTTGGGCCGAGCAGTTGCCATACAAAATTGTGATGCAGCTGGATAGGATGCTCTCTCTGGCACATTTGTAGAAGTTTGTGAGGGTCGATGCAGACATGCCGAATTTCTTTAGCTTTCGTAGAAGTAGAGACGTTGGGCTTTCTTGACTGTTGCATCAATGTGAGTGATGGTGACCCCCAGGAAATTACCATCGCCACTTCGGAGCCATTGTTGTAGAAGGGGGCGTTGTGTCGCACTACGCTTACTGAAGTTGATGATTCCTTGGTTTTGCTGACATTTAGAGAGAGGTTCTTTTCGGTACACCATGCAACCAAGTAATCTATCTCCCTTCTGCAGTCTGACTCGTTGTTTGAGATACGACCCACCACAGTCGTATCATCCGCAAACTTATAGATCGAATTGGAGTTAAATCTTGCCACACAGTTGTGTGTGTATAGAGTGTCCAGTAGGTGACTGAGCACACATCCTTGTGGGGCCCCGGTGTTGAGGACTAATGTGGAGGAGGTGCTGTTACCGATCCTGACAGATTGCGGTCTGTTGGTGAGGAAGTCCAGGATCCAGCTGCACAGGGAGGGGTCAAGTCCAAGATTGCAGAGTTTGGTTATTGGTCTTGTCGGGATAATGGTGTTGAAGGTGGAGCTGTAGTCAATGAACAGTAGTCTGATGTAGGTGTCCTTGATGTCGAGATGTTCGAGTGTTGATTGTAGGGCCAGGAAGATGGCATCTGCTGTGGACCGGTTGCTGCGACAGGCGAACTGCAATGGATCGAGACCGTCTGGGGAGCTGCCGCTGATCCGTCTCATGACTTGCCGTTCGAAGTATTTCGTGATAACAGATGTCGGGTCCACCGGTCAGTAGTCATGGAGGCAGGCTATCTTGTTTTTCTTTGGTACTGGTATTATGGTGGTCTTCTTGAAGGAGGTGGGAACCACGGAGCGGAAGTGTTGAATATATTTGCGAATACACTCGCCAGTTAGTCTGTGCAGGATCTGAGTGCTTGCCCAGGGACTCCGTCAGGGCCCATCGCTTTCCGCGGCTTCACTTTCAAGAAGGCAGCCCTTACCTCTGAGGCTGTAATAGTGGGTATGGGTGTGTCCAGGGTTGTTGGGGTGGGTGGCACTGATGTATTGGCTGACTGTTCAAAGCAGGCATAGAACTAGCAATGGATACTAGTATTTGTTAAGTTGTATTGTGATATATTTGAATTGTCTTGCGTAATGAACTTGTAATTAGCTGCAGTTGAAATGGAAATCCTGAATAACAGCGACATTTCCTTATGTCTCAATGTTGCTGCATTCTGAAATATTAACGTGATCTGGAATGATTGGACATGGGGTTACATCTCTTGCTAACAATTGAAAGTTCCTAACCTAAGCATGGTTGCTATTGTCAATCAAATGCTTTGCCTTGGGTGGGTGGTGATTGAAGAAGTATTATCTTCAACATTGGGTGCAGGAAGCCTGTCTCCTGCTGAAACCTGTCTTCACTGCAGAACTTGTATGGCTTGGAAAGATTAAGGGAAGAAGGATGCGTAAGAAAATAACATTGAAAAGGAAATTCGTACTATTACAAGATAAATTGGTGGATTTTTAACTTACTGTAGTGAATCTTTATCTTCCCAGTGTACGGTTTCGTGCAATGCTATGCAAATTTCCAGCATTCAAAAATGGGGTGGAACATTGAAGTTACAAAGAGAGGTTGGATAGGCTTGGGTTGTTTTCTCTGGAGCAGAGAAGACTGGGGGGTGATCTAATCGAGGTGTACAAAATATTTTTTTATTCTCCTTTTACACATTTTCTCCCAAATTTACACCCACCAACAATAAACAATAATCAGTAACAAATATGTCAATCCCCATATCAATAACAACGATCCCATCCTCCCACCAAACCCCAAACATTAGCCCGCATGTTCACATAAACAAATGACAAAAAGGAATCGGGAATCACCCATAGTCACCATTAACACACACTGCCCTCACCCCCCCCCCCCCCCCCCCCCCCCCCCCACCACCCCCAACTAATGTTCGATGTTATCCAGTTCTTGAAAGTGCATAATTAATAATGCCCATGAATTGTAGAATCCCTCCATCCTTCCCCTCAGTTCAAACTTAACCTTCTCAAGAGTCAAGAATTCCAACAGGTCCCCCGCCACGCCAGGGCACAGGGTAGAGAGATTGCTCTCCAACCCATCAGGATCCGCCTTCGGGCGATCAACAGGGCGAAGGCTACAACATCTGCCTCCGCACCCGTTTCCAACCCTGGCTGGTCCGACACCCTGAATATGGCCTCCCGGGGGCCTGGGTCCAGTTTCACGTGCACCACTTTAGAAATTACCCTAAACACCTCCTTCCAGTAATCCTCTAGCTTTGGACAGGACCAAAACATATGAACGTGATTAGCAGCCCCCCCCCCCCCCCCCCCGGCAACGTTCACACACATCTTCTACTCCTTCAAAGAATCAGCTCATCCTCGCGAGGTGTGCTCTGTATACCACCTTCAGCTGTATCAGCCCCAACCTCGCACACGAGGTGGAGGCATTTACTCTCCGGAGCACCTCACACCAGTACCCCTCCTCCATAATCCTCTCCCAACTCTTCCTCCCACTTTGCTTTGATCCCTTCCAGTGGTGCCTTCTCCTCTTCCAAAATAGCCCCGTAAACCGCTGGGGCTATCTGGAGCGGCGCTGTTAGTGCTTTCAATCCCGACCCCCTGCGCAAACTGTCCTCCATTCTGACCCACTGAGAATCAACCCCCCTGACCCAGCTCCGCACCTTCTCCACATTCGCCGCCTAGTGGTAATACATCAGGTTTGGAAGACCCAAACCCCCTGCCTGCCTTCCCCTCTGTAGCAGCACCTTTCTAACTCTGGCCACCTTCCCTCCCCATATGAATGACGTAATCCTTTCCGCAATCTCTCTGAAAAAAGCCTTTGTCAGGAAAATCGGCAGGCGTTGAAAAATAAACCGAAATCGCGGCAACACGTTCATTTTAACCGCCTGTACCCGACCCGCCAGTGACAGAGGGAGACCATCCCACCTTGCCAGATCAGCTTTCACTCTCCTCACCAAACTAGAAATGTTGTCCCTGTGGAGCCCCCCCACACTCCCAGGCAACCTGCACCCCCAGATACCTAAAGTGAGTCCCTGCCATACGGAATGGCAGCCCCCCCCCCCCCCCACCCCTGCCCCCCATCCCTGGCCGAGACACCACAAAATACTCACTCTAGATTTGCTTTGTACCCTGAGAAAGACCCAAACACTCGAAGTAGCTCCAATATTCCCCCTATTGACACACTCGGTTCCGACACGTATAACAACAAGTCATCGGCATATAAGGACACCCTATGCTCTATCCCTTCCCCCGCACTATTCCTTTCCATACCCCCAAACTTATTAATGCGATGGCCAATGGCTCAATCGCGAGTGCAAACAGCAGGAGGGGGGACATAGGACATCCTTGCCTCGTCCGACGGTGGAGAGAAGTACCTCGAGCTGATGTTTGTGCGGACACTCGCTCTCGGCTCCTTATATAGTAGCTTTACCCAGTTCACAAATCTTGGTCCAATCCCAAACCGCTCCAGAACTGCCATCAAGTGCCCCCATTCTACCCGATCAAACACCTTCTCAGTGTCCAATACCACAACCACCTCTGTTTCCTTCCCCTCCGCCGGTGCCATAACCACGTTCAATACCGTTCTAACATTTGAAAAGAGCTGCCTCCCTCTCACGAACCCCATCTAATCTTCACCTGTCACCTTCGGGAGGCACTCCTCCAGCCTACCCGCCAGTACCTTCGCCAATACTTTTGTGTCCACATTCAGAAGCGATATGGGCCTATACGACCCACACTCCGTCGGATCCTTATTTTTTTTTAGCAACAGGGAAATCGATGCCTGCCCTAAAGTTCGCCTCCTCAAACATCCCCACCATCAGGGGTGCCAGCTTATCTTTGAATTTTTTATAATATTCCACTGGAAACCCATCCGGCCCTGCCACCTTCCCCGACTGCATCCTCCGAATCGCATCCTTTATCTCCTGCTCCACTATCGCTCCTCCTAATGTAGCCCTGTCCCCCTCCCCTAACCTCGGGTACTCCAACCCATCTAGAAATTCCTGCATCTCTCGGTCTCCCCCAGGTGGCTCTGACCTGTACAACCTCTCATAACATTCCTCAAAAACCTTGTTAATCAGATCTGGAGCCACCACAATTTGAGGTGTGCAAGATTATGAGGGATTAACAGGGTGGATAGGGAGCAACCGTTCCCCTTAGTTGAAGGGTCAGTTATGAGGGGACGCAAGTTCAAGGTGAGGGCATGAGATTTAGGGGGATTTGAGGAAAAATCTTTTTACCCACAGGGTGGTGACGGTTTGGAATGCACTGCCTGGGAGGGTGGTAGAGGCGGGTTGCCTCACACCCTTTTAAAAAGTACCTGGATGAGCACTTGGCACATCATAACATTTAAGACTATGGGCCAAGTGCTGGCAAATGGGATTAGATAGGCAGGTCCCGTGTTTTTCGTGCGCCGGTGCAGACTCGATGGGCCGAAGGTCCTCTGCTGTATTATTCTGTGATTATGCTGTAGTGTCAGATTTTAACAAAGTATAATTAATTGGTGGCTTAGTGGTACTCTAAAACTAATACATGTTTTTACATAATTGAGGTATGCAGTTTAATTTCTCTTGTGAATTCTCAGTCTGGGCCTGTAGTACTTGGGCCCGTGCAAAGTAGAAACTAGTTCTCCAAGATGGCGAAGAAAATAAGGCAAATATTGGATGTGGCATTTACACTCGTTCCCAAACCTCCTTGCAGCCACTCAACAATAATATTTAATAGCAGCCTAGGACCAGTCCAATTTACCCTTTTTATTCCTGCAAATCCCTACCCTTTCCCCTTGTTCCAATTGGTTCATGGTCTCCTTCAATGTAGAAAATGAGAACTTGCAATTGTAGACATCCTGAAAATAGTCATTTGTAATTTTTCTTTTGTTTTCTTTTCAGATTTTGGATCCTTATTTGATCTTGAGAATGATCTACCAGATGAACTGATCCGTTCAGATCCATTAGGACTGACCAATGGTGGTGACCTGGCTCAGCTTACTGGGGTTGGCATGGTGCAGGATGCCGCCTCAAAGCACAAACAACTGTCAGAACTTCTGAGAGGCAGTGGTTCCAGTATCAATATGGGACATGGGGCAGTCAGCTCCGGTGGTGCCTCATCTCGCTCCATGGATAGTCCAGTGCATTCGGTAGGCAGCCAAAGTCAACAGAACAGTCCCAGTATAGGAAGCTTAACTAGTATGGTAAAGAGTCCCCTAACTCAAGGTGGTCTTACATCCCCTCCTAATCTGGGAATGGGAGCGAGTGGAGCAAATCAGAGACCTCCGACACCACAGTCTGTGAACCCACAGAAACACGATCAGCTTCATACGTCAGCAACGGGTCTGATGCCTAGTGTAAACAGCCCAACCAACCAGGCTGGCATGAACATGAATGCTAATATGAATCCAGCCCTGATGAACAGTGGCAATGCTCCGGGCATGATGCAGGGACAAGTAATGAACGGTTCTCTTGCTGCTGGAAGGGGCAGACCCTTGCAGTACTCAAACCTGTCCAATGCAAACAACCTACTTGCAGATACGTTATCCCAGGGATCACCTCCGATGGCAGCAGGTCTCAAAGGACCCCAACCTGGGGCAATGAGTAAGGTAAGAACTGAACATTTTGCACCTTGAAGCATATGTGATGTTCGTAATTAAGGTAACACTAATGAAATGTGACATGTTTAACTCCTTTCTACGCAAACAACATTTGGAGGTTTCAGTAGTAAATCGAGCAGGTAAACACTCCTCTTTGATCTCCTACAATTATAAATTCATCCATCTCTTCTGATTTTCTCTGTTGCAAGTTAAGAATTGGACTGCGCCAATGACCAAACAGGTAAAAGCACTGTCCAATGTTAACTAAGTCATAAAGACTAGAAGATCCTAGGTTCATTCCATGCTAGTTTCACTGATCTCAGGTATTCACAAATACCTAGAATGCTGTGTTTGACTTTACTGAACTGGGTAGGTAATGGGGGAAATCAGCATAGGGTCATTCTTCTGATAATTATTTAATAGTGGCTGGTCTGATCAACAGGATTGGGCTTGGTCCTAATTTATCATAGGAGTAACTTGTAAAAAGTCACATAGAACATAGAATCGTGCAGCACAGTACAGTCCCTTCGGCCCACGATGTTGTGCCGACCATATATTCTAATCCAAGATCAACCTAACCTACACCCCGTCAATTTATTGCTTTCCAAGTGCCTGTCCAAGAGTCACTTAAATGTCCCTAATAACTCTGACTCCACCACCTCCGCAGGTAGTGCATTCCACGCACCCACCACTCTCGGTGTAAAGAACCTACCTCTGACATCTCCCCTTCCTCCAATCACCTTAAAATTATGTCCCATATCCAGCAAGGATAGTTACTTGACTGAGACACCAGAGAGTAACTCTAACAATAATTGGCTTTTGGGAGAGGAGAAAATTAGAAACTACTGAACTTGTATCCAGAGAGACAAAATGGCACACTCAACAATTAGTTTGCTGTCTATATTTGCATTGTACATTCTACAATGGTTGGCATGCATTCTGCCTATGTTCTAGTTTTTCTCTCTAGTGTTTTCAGCTGTGCACTCTTGGTTTTTGTGTCTAAGCACTCTATTCAGCTTCAATGGTACTTCTATTAACTTTTTTGAAAGAATTACTCATTAATTAAGAAATCCGGACCTTTCGCCTCGAGGTAATGAGCTAAAATTGACTAAGATCAATCTGTTGTATACAGGCCCAAGCAGTAGATGGATCCTTAGTTGCTTAAAATTAGAGGAGAGGATGGCTACTCCACCTACTATGGCTTCAACTGATGGTCCATTCTGTGCTGCATAAGGACATGGAAATTGTTCAAATTGCCTTTTTCTAATTTGTGACTCAACTACTTGCCAGATCTGCTTTGGACTTTCAATCCAAACATTATATCTTAAAGTTGTCTAGCGTTTAATATAAAACAAGAAGTAGAGCTTCCAAAAAGTACCAGAAGTAACTTTAGGAAAACTGGCTGTCGCGTACTGAGTTGGAACATTCTTATCCTAACCCAGTGATGGCAAAGTTCACTTGCGAGGATGCTTCTTTGCTGCTCGGAGGTGGACATTGGAGCAGATGTAAAGTGAGACACATGGTCAGTTCTTTTTGAGATTTGAATACAAAGTGTTGCAAAGAGCTGCAAAAGTCTAGCAATGTTCTTTATATTAGCTATCAGTGATGATGGCGGTAGATTCCCACTCCAGGTATGTTGTAGTGCCCATAGGGGAGGATTTCCTTGTCACCGCATCTTACTGCTAAAGTTGAACCTTCGACTACGGAAAATAAAAGCGAGAGATTACAGAAAGATGAATTCTTGGGAAGCTGATAAAAGATAAGTTGAGGAAACGTTCCAGTGGAAAATAGAATTATTTGAAGGCACGTTAGCTAATCCTTAGGCACTGCAAGGATAGAAATGTAATTCTTGCGCCACCTAACCTGGTTTGATTCACTTGCTTTGATTGAGAGCCATAGGGGCCAATCTTGTGAGGGGGGTTGGATTTGTTAGCTTATTAGCAGCCAATGAGATTGTTTGATGTTTAGACAAAAAAAATTAAATATCATACTGCGACTATTAACCAGTCAAATTATTGAAAATTGACTTTCTCATAAAATATCAAGGTTTATGAAATACAGGGCAGCTGCCACGTAGAAATTGAAGATTATAATAGGAGCTGGAGGGTCGGGAAAAAAAATTGCAAAGCATAAAAATAAAATGAAGTTTTTAGAAACGACAATGAAATCTGTACAAATGGACGCACTAAGAATCCAACGCTCCTCAAAACAAATAACTGTTGGGTGGCGCAGTGGTTAGCTCTGCTATCTCTCGGCGCCAAGGACCTGAGTTTGAACCCACCCTGGGTTTGTACATCTCCCCGTGCCTGCGTGGGTTTCATCCCCACAATCCAAAATGATGTGCAGGGTAGGTGGATTGACCACGCTAAATTGCTCCTTAATTGGAATTTTTTTTTTTAAACTTTGGGATCAAGGGGGTAGAATTCGTTTTTTCTTCCTAGAGGAAGGATGTATATCAATTGGGCAATTACAAAAATGGGTAGTCTATTTCACTTAAGCCAGTGGAAGAGAAAAGCAACACAGAACTGACTGGTGCTATTTCAGTCTCTCCTAAATCCTAGTGTTGTTGAAATTAACATTTTATGTTGTGATATAGCCACCCTTCAATACCGTGTCCATCCTTAATGTGCAAGTATACCAGAGACTTCGGTAGACGGGTTGACCACGGGTGAGGCAAAATGCTTGTATTTTGTGGTCATCAATGACTGTGAATGGGCAGCACGGTGGCACAGTGGTTAGCACTGCTGCCTCACGGCGCCGAGGTCCCAGGTTCGATCCCGGCTCTGGGTCACTGTCCATGTGGAGTTTGCGCATTCTGCCCGTGTCTGCGTGGGTTTCACCCCCCCAACCAAAAGATGTGCAGGGTAGGTGGATTGGTCACGCTAAATTGCGCCTTAACTGGAAAAAATGAATGGCGTACTCTAAATTTATTTTAACAAAATCAATGACCCTGAAACAAGATCCTAACACCAGCAATCAACTTGGGAGTGGGGAAATAAAATTGTGGGGATGGTAATGATTGTTCTGAACTTTTTTCTTTTGGTGAATAGTGCTCAATTTTCCTATTCTTTGTCAGTGGAGATTGAAAAGACTAGATGAAAGCTACAGAAGTTACCCTCCGCCTCTGATACACCCCTTGTTGGATAGCGAATCAGGTTAATCATGGGTGGGGTGCCATTAATGCTGATTTTGACTTGAACAGTACAGGCCATGAGTTTCGTTGAATCTGTCCTCGTGCCACTCTACGTACCAGTAAATGTCTTGAGTGAAAGCATATTTTGCATTTCTAATGTGGTAACTTCCATCAAGCACCCGTTAATTTAACCATTTTTAAAACTTGAGTATGGAATCCTGTTTAAGATGTTTGCACTTGGATGGTGTAATCCAAGCATCTGCTTTTTGAGAATGTCAGACTAAGAATTACAGTCTAAAATTGCAACATGACCTTAATTTCCGTGCCATTGAATTTAATTTATTTCTAAATATTTTGTATCTTTTAGCTGAACTATGTCAAATATTGAAATTCTACCTAACTGAGAAATAATTGGATACTAATCGCCTTTAAATAAAAGGGAAGTCTTGGCTTTCGTGCATTTCTCTGACTTCTTTGTGTGCTTTTGAAGGACACAAAGAGAATGGGAACTGCTTGTGTGCATTCAATTTCAGTGAATTTGTAACAGCTATGGTGTAAAATGAAGAAAATATAGCTGTTGCTCTGGTTGTTGGTTCCTAAGGGACAGATCTCTTTTTAAACAATGAAAGTGTGCCCTGGGCGGAGCGGTTTCTCTTTCAGTTGAATGGGTAAGCATGGAACTGGGGCTGGGATTAGCGTGCTGTTGGCTGCTGAGCTCAGTGAGGGGGTGCTTTCCCTCCTTTTGTTCTTATGCAGAGGTGCAGGTACCATCTGTTGTCCATGTAGCCCAAGGAAATTGTTTTCTTCCCTCTCTCTTCTCTCTACTCCCCACCCACCCCCCCTCCCCCACCCCAATAAACATAGGCATATTATTACCAATTCAAAAAAATGCATGTTAAAATGACTAGGAATAGTTTGTAAACATTTTGTGATGCGCTGTTTGCTGCACAGTTCCATTTGTGTTGTAGGAGTTGTACTACTGAGTCAAAAACACTCTAGTTTTGAAATATTCAGTGCTATTGTTCCCATTTACAGGTTGGAAAGTTTCATTGCCAATAACTTCAGAATTAATTTCGAAATACTAATACTATGTGCTCAGTCAGCATGGCATGAAAGTCACTTTGTACAAATTATCAAGTAACAGCCACAAACGCCAGTGATAAATCTCTTTAAAAAGCCATTTAAGCATTGTTACAGTTTCGTTAACTACCCCAGACATAGGTATTTGATACAACTATCATACATGACAGAATATTACCCTATTTTCTGCCACCTCTCCCAAATAATACAACGCACATCTTTAAACTGATGAGCTGGAGCCTGTAACTGTATATATTTGGGTTTTTTTCTCTTTTATAAATTTAGAGTACCCAATTCATTTTTTCCAATTTAGGGGCAATTTAGCATGGCCAATCCACCTACACTGCGCATCTTTGGGTTGTGGGGGTGAAACACACACGGGGAGAATGTGCAAACTCTACACGGACAGTGACCCAGAGCCGGGATCGAACCTGCGACCTCGGCGCCGTGAGGCAGCAATGCCACCGTGCCGCCCTAATTGTATATATTTGTGACTGTTGTTGCCAGCTTTTTAATTTCAGTAGCTTAAATTTCATGAATGAATTATTATCTGCATTAGTTTTTCCTTTGATCTTTTGGAAGGCACTGGTTGTGGAAATATAATTCTACATACCTTGATACCCTGCTATCTTTCCCAAGTGGACACTTATTCCTTTTAACAAACTTTTCCCTCTCCTCAACTGTTCACCTCTGAATTTTAAAAAATAATCCAATTAAGGGGCAATTTAGTGTGACCAATCCACCTACCCTGCACACCTTTGGGTTGTGGAGGTGAGACCCACGCAGACACAAGGAGAATGTGCAAACTCTACACGGACAATGACCCGGGGTCGGGATCGAACCCGGGTCCTTGGTGTCGTGATGTACCATCGAATTCCTACAGTGCAGGAGGAGGCCATTCGGCTCATATATTGTGTACAATTCCTCAGAATCCAGCTGCCCTCCTATCTTGTCCAAAAGTCAAATTTTCAAAGGTGTGTAGTTTACCTTCCATTTGGGATAATTGAACAGCAGCAAGGTGCATCCCTGAATAGCCTCAAAATAAGGGGAAGTAGATTTAGGACCGAGTTTAGGAGGAACTTCTTCACCCAAAGGGTTGTGAATCTCTGGAATTTCTTGCCCAGTGAAGCAGTTGAGGCTCCTTCTTTAAACATTTTTAAGAAAAAGATAGATACCTTTCTAAAGAATAAAGGGATTCGGGGATATGGTGTACGGGCCGGAGAGTGGAGCTGAGTCCACAAAGATCAGCCATGATCTCATTGAATGGCGGAGCAGGCTCGAGGGGCCAGATGGCCTACTCCTGTTCCTAGTTCTTATGTTCTTATGTGATCAGCTAATTCAGCACAGACCAGGATTGAACCTGACACTTTGTTTTTAGAAGCAACATCAGAATGTCTGCTCCCTTTTTTGAAGCCAAGTTTTAAAAAGTGCGTGCAAATAGCATAGTTGACTGGACTAGTAATTAAGCGGCCCAGGCTAGTGCTTTAGAAACATGCGTTCAAATCCCACCATGGTAGCTGGTGGAATTTAATTTTAATTAATAAAATCTGGAATTGAAATCTAGCCTCCGTAATGCTGATCATAAAATTACACTATCATCAATTGCCATTTAAAAACCTATGTGGTTCACTAGTGTCCTTTAGTGAAGGAAATCTGCCATCCTTGCCTGGCCTGCATGTGACTCCAGATCCACGTCAATGTGGTTGACTTTTAACAGCCCTCTGAAATGGCCCAGCAAGTCACTCCGTTCAAGGGCAGTTAGGGATGCTCAGCAGACAATGGTCTTGCCAACAATACCCAAATTCCAAAGAACAAATAAAAGCTTCACCACTGACTCTTGTCATGTTATATGACTAAGTTAATTTTGTAATGTTTCATAATTTGTACGATAAAGATGAGGCAAAGGTTTTGAGGGGGAATTTAATATAAATTGCACAATTTTAGTCTCTGATTTTGAAATAAGTATGGGACCTGTTGTTTCTACCAATCTCTCAAACCGAATCTTGTAGTCATTCCCAATATTTTCTTACAACTAAATATTCACAAGCCTCTGAAATCATCCTGCCCATAGTGTTTGCCTGTTTTCTCCTTCTCGTTATGATGTAACTTTTGGGGGGGCATAAGTTAACTCTTTGGAGAAATGATGGGGGCAATGATGCTGCTACTGAAGACAACTTTAAAACATTGTGTGAACGCCAGACCCGTAAGAAATTGCACAGCAATTCTAGCAAACAAACAAGATTTCCTGCATGCTTCAGCAAAGTTCATTCAGCAAGTGATGGTTAACTCTTTGTCTAAAGTAAGATTGGATTTGGTGCAGAAGTGGAGGTAACAATCAACCAAACTTCCTGTCCCGCTTGTCATTCAATATTCTATTTTTTAGAACAGCTCTTCTGCCATACACAGGATCTGGTTTGACTGCAGCTCTCCACTGTTGGTCAGCTTGCTGAATGCAATTGCCTGCCTAAACCCACCATGCCTCCACTTCCTTTGACCCAACTTCTGATCACCCCTCAGTCCCTCATTCATTTCATTCATTTTCTTTCTTCCTTTTACTGGGTACCCGTTTTCCTTGTGTCTTTTGAGGTGCCTTGGGGCACTTTTCTATGCTACGGATGCTATATAGAACATAGAAAAATACAGCACAGAACAGGCCCTTCGGCCCACGGTGTTGTACCGAACCTTTGTCCTAGATTAATCATAGATTATCATTGAATTTACAGTGCAGAAGGAGGCCATTCGGCCCATTGAGTCTGCACCGGCTCTTGGAAAGGGCACCCTATCCATAGTCAACACCTCCACCCAACACTAAGGGCAATTTTGGACACTAAGGGCAATTTATCATGGCCAATCCACCTAACCTGCACATCTTTGGACTATGGGAGGAAACCGGAGCACCCGGAGGAAACCCACGCAGACACGGGGAGGATGTGCAGACTCCACACAGACAGTGACCCAAGCCGGAATCGAACCTGGGACCCTGGAGCTGTTGTGCTATCCACAATGCTACCGTGCTGCCCTTAAGAACAAATAAATCTACACTATATCATTTTACCGTAATCCATGTACCTATCCAATAGCTGCTTGAAGGTCCCTAATGTTTCCGACTCAACTACTTCCACAGGCAGTGCATTCCATGCCCCCACTACTCTCTGGGTAAAGAACCTACCTCTGACATTCCCCCTATATCTTCCACCATTCACCTTAAATTTATGTCCATTTGTAATGGTTTGTTCCACCCGGGGACAAAGTCTCTGACTGTCTACTCTATCTATTCCCCTGATCATCTTATAAACCTCTATCAAGTCGCCCCTCATCCTTCTCCGTTCTAATGAGAAAAGGCCTAGCACCCTCAACCTTTCCTCGTAAGACCTACTCTCCATTCCAGGCAACATCCTTTGCACCTTTTCCAAAGCTTCCACATCCTTCCTAAAATGAGGCGACCAGAACTGTACACTACTCCAAATGTGGCCTTACCAAAGTTTTGTACAGCTGCATCATCACCTCACGGCTCTTAAATTCAATCCTTCTGTTAATGAACGCTAGCACACCATAGGCCTTCTTCACAGCTCTATCCACTTGAGTGGCAACTTTCAAAGATGTATGAACATAGACCCCAAGATCTCTCTGCTCCTCCACATTGCCAAGAACTCTACCGTTAACCCTGTATTCCGCATTCATGTTTGTCCTTCCAAAATGGACAACCTCACACTTTTCAGGGTTAAACTCCATCTGCCACTTCTCAGCCCATTTGCTGTTGTATCACTTGTCATAAGAACCCTCAGGATATTCACTTGGTCATAGTACTGGGGGGCAGTTGGTGCCTGTAGACTCGTGCCCCAGTTAGAGTAAGGCAGTGTTTTTCAAAAAGATTTCCGGGGACCCGTTTTTACCAACAGGCCAACCTTCGCGACCCAAGCCAGCCGACCTTCGCGACCCACGCCAGCTGACCTTCGTGGCCTATGCCGGCTGACCTGCACGACCCACCATTTTCTCTTAGCTTCTGACAAAAATGGAAGAAATGGTTTTGGGTCCCTTTGGCCCTCGTACATGCCCCTCCAATGGAACCTGTTGGATGAAGGTGAAGCCTTCCGGTGTCGGAAAGTTATGGAGTCTTCATCTGTCCAAAGTTCTGCATTTTTTTCCTGTAAAATTTTATCAAATAACCCCCCCCCCCCAACCTTGTAAATAGAAATAAAATGAATAAAATAAATGAAAAAAATAAAATGAATAAAATAAATTAACAGAAGCCCCCCCCCCCCCCCCCCCCGAACCTGTAAAACAAAAAGCTGCGACCGATTTAAAAAAGAAAAAGTGGCTGCATTGCGCATGCGTGCCCGATCATCGGCCTTGGGTGACTGTCTTTGTGGAGTTTTCACTTTCTCCCTGTGTCTGCGTGGGTTTCATCCCACAGTCCAAAGCTGTGCAGGTTAGGTGGATTGGCCATGCTAAATTGCCCCTCAGTATCCAAAGACGTGCCGGTTAGGTGGGGTGACGGACATAGGGCAGGGGAGTGGGCCTAGGTAGGGTGCTCTTTCAGAGGGTCGGTGCAGACTCGACGGGCTGAATGCCACTGTAGGGATTCTAAGAGCAGGAGTCGGCCATTCAGGCCTTTGAGCCTGTTCTGCCATTCAGTATGATTGCAACTGCTCTTCCTCAGCGTCATAGCAATCAGTGAAATAAGTCTATTTGAAAACACTTTGTTGTCAATATTTCTAAGGCTTGATCTTAGCAACCTTTTTGTTGTCTGTATTTGTAAGCATATCAGTTAGCATGTTTCCAAGTAAACTCTTATACTACAGGCACCTTCACTTTTTGGATTAATTTTAATTTTTGATTTAAAAAAAAATAGCTGATGTGAATGATTCTACTTCTGCCAAATGAGAATTTTTTGACTTCTGTAAATATTGTATGGTTAGCCAAAGGAACCTTGTAGGTGGCCAGAATTATTGGGAGCTGCACTCTAATTCAACTTGGGCAAATTTTACAACAGTTATGCCTTTTAATGAATAGCGTAAACCTCAAATGTATATATTCCTGAAAGCATTGGGCTGCAACAAGTACCATTTCCAGATGGGTGACTTGATTTAGTGCATTAATATATGTTGTGCCTTGGATTACATTTCGAGTCTGGGAGGTTGGCGTAGACTACAATTAAATTTTTACCTGAACTAAAAGTGGTCGGTGTTTTATAGCTTACACTTGTGTATTTTATTTTAGGTGCTCACATTATCAATACAACCCTTGCTTGCTTTAATGAGCCATAGTGGTGCTTGGGCTGCACTGATAACTCATTTATATTACAGCATTGTGTTGTATCTACAGGTAGCAAAATAGGTAAATGCAGTAACTCCAGCAATTTGTTCCCCCCCCCCCCCCTCCCCCCAACCTGCCAGTTCTACACTGTCGTCTGAGGTGAAATGCTTCCAGTTGTAAAGGTAAATCACTGCTGTTAGCGATACTCTGTCAAACTCTCCATTTTATTTTGGCTGTTAGAGTAGGAGTATTATGTGAAATTTTGGACAGCTTCAACTCCATAACCACCTGCAGCACGCGAATGTCCCAGCTATAAAAAAACAAGCGCCCCATTTTATGAACTATCAGAATGCTGTTTGTGGAGGACCCTAAGCAAACCTGCTGCAAGAAAGGTATCCTTTATTACCCCTAAAAGCATTTTGTTGAGGCAAAGTAGAAAGAGATTTTCTCAACTTCTGACCATAGGAATATTCTGACTAACGTGTTTGATGTAATTTCTCATGTTCACAAATGTAAATGTGCTTTGTTGCCCAGAACAAATTGGGTTTCGAAACTGAAAACAATGAGTTAAAGCAAGGTTGGAAAATGCATCTGTGGGTTTACTATCCAAAACTTGGGATTGTTCATTGTAGAATACAAGGGTTTATGTTGCATTGTAATGTAGTATTTGCTTTCTGCCACTGGAGGCCCTTATAAGCCATGGTCGATCGTTATCTGATGAGAAAAGCACTTGCAATGTGGCTTCAATTTGACTCCTAATGTCCGAGGCAATTTAAATTGGCATTTTCTGCACAACCTGATCACTGCCATCAAGCAATCCTGGCCTTGAAATTTATACACCTATTGTTATTTTTAAGTTTCTGTTGGTCGTACATCCATTGGTTTTCGAGTTTTCCAAATGTTTTAGATTGTTAACTTTGGAGGTTATGATTTTGAAAGCAGTTTTACTTGATGTAATCTCTCTTCTCAATGTGCCACATTTTCTTCACCCGAATTGAATATAGACCGGAGAGACCAAGATGGATGTCTGGATCACCTTGTTGAGTGTCAAAAGATTATTTTATCTTATTTTTAACTAATAGATGGGAATGATGGGAACCCCTAGTCCTTACGGACAGCCCTACGGACAGAACGCTGGTCAGACGCTGGGCACCAGCGGACTTGGGCAGCAGATGCAAAACAAGGGTGGTTTAGGGAACAGTCTGCCTCAGTTTACAATGGACAAGAAACCTGCAGGTGGTGCTGGGATGCCAAACCTGGTGAGTGCAGAAATAGAACCGTGAAAATTTTATTTTGAAAGTTGGTGCCTAAATTTCCTGCATTTCTGTTTGAGGAATACGAAAGTTTGAACATAAGACCATAAGAACTAGGAGCAGGAGTAGGCCACCTGGCCCCTCGATCCTGCTCCACCATTCACTGAGATCATGGCTGATCTTTTGTGGACTCAGCTCCACTTTCCGGCCCGAACACCATAACCCTTAATCCCTTTATTCTTCAAAAAACTATCTATCTTTATCTTTATCTATTTTTGAAGGACCATCTAAAATTGTCCCGCTTCACACCTTCACATCCCATCATCAGGTCAGTTAGAGTTGTACTGGTTATAAAGCATAGAGAGAAAACTCCACCTATCCACATGCAGTGAACATCATTAGGGACCCTGAAAGAGGATGAATATTTAAAAGGAAAGGGATATTTGTAAGAGCTGGTGACCAGCCGTCATTGCTAAAATAGTGGGGGAAACCCACCACCAGCGCTTCAACTGAAGCGCTAATAGAAAAGATGATTTTTTAATAATAATAATCGCTTATTGTCACAAGTGGGCTTCAATGAAGTTATTGTGAAATTCCCCTAGTCGCCACATTCCGGTGCCTGTTCGAGGAGGCCGGTACGGGAATTGAACCCGCGCTGCTGGCCTTGTTCTGCATTAGAAGCCAGCTATTTAGCCCACTGTGCTAAACCAGGCCCTAATGAATATAATTACCATATTTGATATTCTGAGTTATGTCCATTTCCTTTTAAGTGTTTGTTTGGGCTAAGTGGTAGATTTCTCACTCTAGTCATTGTTGAGACTTGATCACCAAATAAGCTGGCACTTAGTGCAGTACTGAGGAACTGTTGCATTATTGGAGGTTCTGTCAAATAAGAAGTTAATCTAAGACTGTCTTTATAGTTGAATGGAAAAGTTTGCATGGTTTGAAGAAGAGCATGGTATTCTCCCAGTGCCATGGAGAATGTTTATCCCTCTGTCCACATTGCCAAATATAGGTTACCTGATTGATTAATTGCTGTTTGGGGGGCCTGACTGGATGAAGCTTGGCTGCCGTGTTCTATAATGCAACATTGACTGCACTTTTGTTTTTAGAAAAGTACTTTATTGATTGTAAAGCACTTTGGGTGTTCTGATGTTATGAGTGGCGCTACATAAATGCACATTCTGTCTTTTCCAAAGCCGCAGCAGCCTTCTCCAGTGCAGCAGGGAGGAATAGGGCAGCCCTCAGGGCAGGGAATGGGTTCTGCCCCCACAGCAGATCCAGAGAAACGAAAACTCATCCAGCAACAACTAGTTCTGCTCCTGCATGCACACAAATGCCAGCGTCGGGAACAAGCGAATGGCGAGGTACGACCCTGCAACTTGCCACACTGCCGAACCATGAAGAATGTCCTGAATCATATGACCCACTGTCAGGCTGGCAAATCCTGTCAGGGTGAGTATGGACTGAACTGATATCGTCAATATTTGGTACAAACATTTGTCAGGTACTACTCTTTAAAAATAAATTTAGAGTACCCCATTATTTTTTTTCCCAATTAAGGGGCAATTTAGCGTGGCCAATCCACCTGTCCTGCACATCTTTGTGTTGGGGTGAGACCCACGCAGACACGGGGAGAATGTGCAACTCCACACGGACAGTGACCCAGGGCCGGGATTGAACCTGGGTCCTCAGCGCCGTAGGCAGCGCTGCTAACCACCGTGCCACCCCTTCTTATACTCATTTCTTATACTCACTTCAAATAGTTTGGAACCGAGCCTTTGAACCATCGAATTCCTACAGTGAAGAGGAGGCCATTCGGCCCATCGAGTGTACACCGAAACTCTGAAAGAGCATCCTCCCTTGGCCCACTCCCCACACCCTATCCCTGTAACCCCACCTAACCACATCTTTGTATGTGGGAGGAAACCAGAGCACCCGGAGGAAACCCACTCAGACACTGGGAGAAGCGCAAACTCTGCACAGACAGTGACCCAAGGCCAGAATCTAACCCGGGTCCCTGGAGCTGTGAGGCAGCAGCGCTAACCACTTCTCAGCAAAAGTGCCACCCATTTCTCAGCAAAATAGAATAGGCATCAGAAAATTGTTACCTTTCTCCCATTGACACCTGATGCTGCTATGTGGTTATGGAAGTTTCCAGGGTCTAATTTATGAAGAAACTGATTACATTACCTGTTACATTGGGTTACATCCTGCCAATACCTTCTAATGTACAAAAGAGTGGAGTCCCTGTGATGATTTAGGCTGCGGTGCTGAAATGAGAGCTCTGAACTCTTTCACCGTTGAGTTCTGACTTGGTTGTATTTTCTGATGGTCATGTTTGCCTGCTTTCACTTTTTTTGTTATTGTTTCTTTGCAGTTGCACACTGTGCTTCATCGCGTCAGATCATCTCCCACTGGAAGAATTGCACAAGACATGACTGTCCTGTCTGTCTCCCTTTAAAAAATGCTGGTGACAAGCGTAACCAGCAATGTAAGTCTTCCTACCTTCAAAGTCTGCTAAAAGAATGATGCAAAAAAATTCATTTGGGGTTAGGTATTGTTTTTTAAATATAGACTTGAAGCATCTGGCTGTGCCTTCAACATGTACACTTCCCTCTGGCAGTTTAATTTTGTTGAATTGCTTCACAGTCAACAAATGATCTTCGTGCTTTACATTACGCTTTAGTAAATAATGAAGATTAATTCTAAAAAAGTGTGTGATTTTCACAACTTTGAGGAGTGCCTTATTAAACTTGCTTCTGGGAACCTTGGGGTATAAACTGCAGGGCAGGCTAGTGGAAAGGGGATTTCACGTGCCATTGTGCTCAGTAAGTCAGATCTGTTTTGTAAGGGCAGGACTATATTACCATGTAATGCACGTGGATATTATGCAATAGTGAACCTTGTTACTTCAAGGCCACAGTCTCAATTTTTTAAGTAAATGGAGCTCCCAGGCATGATGGAGCAGAGCAGATTGGAAAATACTTGTTTCAGGCTCCGGTTTAGAAGCAGCCAGCCCTATACGATCAGCTTTATTTCCTTTTTTGTGTTATATTTGTAACTGGGTTCTTTGGGCCTGTGGGTATAAAATTCACGTATTGTCTTCAGCCCCATAATGTTCCCCACTGATCAAAAAAACATTCCATTTTATGGTGTGCGATGTATAATTCCTGATTAGAGCAGGCTCGAAGGGCCAAATGGCCGCCACCTGCTTCTATTTTCTATTTTTTCTATGCATCACCTTGGGGTGGTTGCTCTCGAGCATGTGAGCAGAATGTGTCCAAAGATTGGGGTCAAGATAGAAGAAACCACTTCAGGCTTAGCTTCCAGATCAGGGTGGCATAGATGTTGAGAGAGGGAGCAGGGTGGAGCCAGCATACAAACAAAGAGTTAGGGGCAGTAGTCAACCCCTTGGCCCCTCTCTGGCATCAATGAGATTATGGTTGATTATTGTAACCTCAACCCTGGAAGGTGGATTTCAGGATTGCGGCACAGAAAGAGGCCACTCAGCCCATCTTCACTGTGCTGGCTTTAGACAGTTATGGAGCAGAATTAATGAACAGGTGACCAAAGGTTCACGCATGGCAAGACTTTATTGTAGTTCCGAATCTTTGAGTTTCTGTTATAACCCAAAGATTGTATTTTGTTATAAATGCAAGCATGCCTTTTAGTTTAAAAGGAAGAACATGTTATCCTGGAGACTGAAATTTACTGAACACAAAATTCATTTTTACAGACTTGAAAACAGCTACAATTACAGGAAGTACTGGCTGCTGGTTTTAAAGTTACACGCCAGGGTAGCAACTAAACATCAACACTGTTCTATGAGATCCCACCCGTACTTGTATTCGGGTTAATATCATCCTACTTCTTCTCTCAGACCCCCCCCCCAGTTCCAATTAAATTCATTTGGCAGTAGGAACTTGTTCATCTCAAGGGGGAAGGATGCCGCCTTTGAATTCAGAATTTAATTGATATGTGTATCTTTTTTTCAGCATTACTAGCTGGAGCAGCAGTAGGATTAGGAAACTCGTTAGGGTCAGTAGGAGTTGGACAGCAGAACACGCCAAGTTTAAACACTACCAGTCAGATAGACCCGAGCTCCATAGAGAGAGCTTATGCAGCACTTGGACTCACGTATCAGGGTAACCAGATGCAGCCTCAACCTCAGATGCAGAACCAGCAATCGTCTCAGTCTTCACAGGGGCACCAATCTCTGCGGCCTATGAATGCTATGGGTAAGTTGAAACTGCGTGCCAAATAGGTACAGCTTATCCATCCTCTGTGTGGTTCTGGCGTTCTCTAGAAATGCACATCCCATTTTGCAGATGCTTATTTAAATGACGGTCTATCAATTACAGGTATTCTACATCAAAGAAGCAAAACATTTACCCCTCCCTTTCAATACTTTAAAGCCCACAAGAGCTGAGCATTGGTTCATTTGGACGTCCAGTTAGGCAGAGCTGACTGTTAACGAAGATTCAGAATCATATTTTCCTTATTTTATAGGACAGTCCGGGGCAAATTTATAGAGCTATATTGAAGCAGTTTGAATTACTGAGACTGATGAAGTTGGATGAGCTAAAGTGACGCTTTAATTAGTACTTGCAGCTAATATATTTAGTGTTTTAAAAACTGACTTGTGTTCATAGCCCTGTTGACTGTAGGTTTGGATGATGGAATAGGTTCCAGGTGATAAACCACCGATGGAAACCCAAGTTCTGTGTGGTTTGCAGTTTGGAAAAATGGCAACAGTCACAGAAGTTTGCAGAGGGCATGAACTTTTATCAACTTGGCTGTAGCAGCTAACAGATTAATATTCATGACAATTTTCTGATTTTTCAGACTATAGAACATTTTTGGGGTAAGGCTGTAAAAGCAAAAGTGCTGTGTAGCCCTGTTTAAAAGGGGGTTAATTTTGTATAATGTCCCATTTCCCTATCTTTATATGGTAGCCATGATGTGGAGATACCGGCGTTGGACTGGGGTGAGCACAGTAAGAAGTCTTACAACACCAGGTTAAAGTCCAACAGGTTAGTTTCAAATCACTAGCTTTCGGAGCACTGCTCCTTCCTCAGGTGAATGAGGAAGGAGCAGTGCTCCGAAAGCTAGTGGTTTGAAACAAACCTGTTGGACTTTAAGCTGGTGTTGTAAGACTTCTTTATATGGTACTGCTTTATATCCCAGACAGCCAATGTTAGATTACAAGGCAACAGTGAAAATTTGAAATAAAAATAGAAAATACTGAAGAAACTCTGGTCTGGTAGCGTCTCGGGAGAGGGGAACAGAGTTATTTTGAGTACAATATGACTTTGGAACTGGAGAGAGGTAGAAATGTGATGATTTATGCTGCTAAGAAATAGGGAGGGGCAGGCAGAGCAAAATAGAAAATCAGGGATGGGTTGGGAGCAGGAGAAATTAAATGACAAGGATGTCATTGAACGCGAACAAAGGGAGCGGTAACGATATTAAAGACTAAAGCTTTGATACAGAATAGGTCAGTACTAAAGGGACAATCCTTCAAAACAGATGAGGAGGAACCAGAGGGTGGTGAATCTGTGGAGCTCTTTGCTGCAGAAGGCTGTGTAGGCCAAATCACCGGGTTTTTAAGACCGATAGATAGGTTATTGATTAATAAGGGGATCGCGGTAGGTGGGCAGCACGGTAGCACAGTGGGTAGCACTGTTGCTTCACAGCTCCAGGGTCCCAGGTTCGATTCCTGGCTTGGATCACTGTCTGTGTGGAGTCTGCCCTTTCTCCCTGTGTCTTCATGGGTTCCCTCCGGGTGCTCCGGTTTTCTCCCACAAGTCCTGAAAGACGCGCTGTTAGGTCATTTGGACATTCTGAATTCTCCCTCTGTGGACTGACAGGCGCCGGAATGTGGTGACTAAGGGTTTTTCACAGTAACTTCATTGCAGTGTTAATGTAAGCCTACTTGTGACAATAACGATTATTATTATCAGGGGTTATGGGGAGAAGGCAGGAGAATGGGGTTGAGAAAAATATCAGTCATGATTGAATGGCAGAGCAAACTCGATGGGCCGAGTGGCCTAATTCTGCTCCTATGTCTTATGGCCTGAAAGCAAATCAGAATGTGTTAATAACAGATAAAGGGTCAGCACTATCGAGAAGAATATTGGACTTGAAACGTTAACTCTGTTCCTCTCTCCTCCGTGCTGCCAGACCTGCTGCGTTTTTCCAACATTTTCTGTTTTTATTTCAGATTTGCAGAATCCCCAGTATTTTGCTTTTATTTTAGTGGGAATTTGCATCCACTTGTGAACTATTCAGATATTTATCAACTGAGAACGTTTTATAATTTTAATGACTCTTTGTATGGCTTTACAGGTTCCAGCCAAATGGGTGTGAATGGAAGTAACGTCAGTGTGCAGGCCCCCAACCAGCAGTCCAGCTTACTACATGATGCTATGATGCTGTCATCCATGACCTCGGCTAAGTAAGTCTAAGATTCATTCTTGCTCATTATTTCTAGTTTCATGTTTTTCATCTGCAGTGTTTTTGTGTCAAAATATAAGCCGAAATCTGGATGCCAGTGTTGCTGGTCAATCAAAAGGTGTGTTATCCATTTTTTTCCTGTGACCAAGCAAAGTTCTGCTGTCAGGGAGCACCTCGTGGAACCTGACCGGGAAATAAAGTCCTGCAAAAGTGTGCGGTCCTATCTGTGCCTCCTCACTAAATACCGATTGATTTCAAATCTGTGAAGTGGAGAACAATGAATTGTTCTTTGCCGTCTTTCCCCACTTACATTTCCAACAACTTGTATTAATCACACCAACTTTTAATTCTTTCAGCCCAATGCTCAGCGATGGCACAAGTGTCAGTAATCTTAGTGCAGTGCCGACAGCAACACCCCCCACAAGTACTGGCATTCGAAAATCATGGCATGAAGACGTCACTCAGGACCTACGCAATCATCTTGTTCACAAACTGTAAGTGATCAGCTGTATATGTACATGTGATAGAGATTCTAGATTCAGTCATTGCGATGGAGGTTTATTCATGACAGCCTTGAGGTATTTGGGGTTTTTTGTGACCTAATGT
Source organism: Scyliorhinus torazame (assembly GCF_047496885.1). Lineage (NCBI taxonomy): Eukaryota > Metazoa > Chordata > Chondrichthyes > Carcharhiniformes > Scyliorhinidae > Scyliorhinus > Scyliorhinus torazame. The sequence continues at coordinate 7,121,718 of NC_092735.1, forward strand.
ATACAACTTATTTTTCTTAAGTAGCTGTTTGTTTTCTTTTTCACCAGTCTTCTCCTGATGAGTTTCACAATAGGTCAGCATCTTGGATCTTGCTTCCACAATATAGCAACCTCTCCAATTGTGGGGAGCATCCCAGCCAAACCCCAACCCTGCAGTCACCCAACATCCATTCCCCCATAACTCCAGCTGAAGCCAGATGAAAATGATCAGAATCAGGATCCTGGCTGACTTTTTCCTTCCGTAACACATGGACACTTGGGCCAAATGTAGCTACTAACATCCATAAATTATACCTAATACCCCAGGCATATTTCACCCCAATACCTGCTTGTACAACTCCACTGCATGTGCTTTAGCTAGCTGAATTGTCGAGGGAGTCATCATTATTTCTAATGGTCATTGCTATATCAGTAAAACTTTCATGCAAAATGATGTGTTTAGATCTTCAGAACCTCAAAAGCATTTCACAAGCTTGGACTTGAATTTCCTCAAGTTTGCTAATTGATTTAGAATTGTAGTCTTGGCAATAATATGTACAGTCATATTACAGCATAAGAATGCAATTAATCTCCTGGAAACTACATTCCTCTGCATTATGTTCATCATCTCAGATTGAGCTGCTGCAGATCTGTACCTTTGTTTGCCTTGTTTCCATTGTGCGCACCCAGCATTTAAATAACCCCCCCCTGCCCCCATAAATCTCCTAACTTTTCCCCAAGCAGCATAATGGCAAACTGTTCAGCCACTTGGGTTGCTTAAGAATAGCACAAGTAATAAGCAGTGAACATTGAGGAGGATTGCAGCAGACCAGGATGTCCTAAATTGGTGGTGAAATGTGCAGACACATGCTAGATGACGTTTAACATGGAGCAGTGTGAAGTGATGCATTTTGGTACAAAGAATGGCAAGAGGCAATATAAACAAAATTATACAATTTTAAAGGCATGCAGAGAGATTTGGGGACAGTGTACACAAATCCTTAATTGAGAATGATGTTAAAGCCAAGGATTCCATATGTTTCTTTATTAAAGGAATAGAGTATGTTCTACTCGAGACTCCTCGGGCGGGATTCTCCACTCCCGCGCCGAAGTGCCCACGCCGTCGTGAACGCCGTCGAGGTTCACGACGGCGCGAAACGGCCCCTATCCCGACCGATTAAGGGCCCGATAATGGGCTAGGAGCGGGGCCGCGTCATTTACACGCGCCAGGCCTTCCGCGGCGCCGCATACATGACGCGGCCGGCGCCGCATAACTGGCGTCACCCGCGCATGCCGGGTTGGCTGGCCCCAACCTGCGCATGCGTGGTTGCCGTCCTCTCCGAGTCCGCCCCGCAAGAAGATGGCAGACGAATGAAGAAAGGAGGTCCTCCTTAAGAGAGGACGGCCCGACGATCAGTGGGCACCGGTGCAGGATCTCCCCCCCCCCCCCCCCCGCGTTCCCGCGCTGTTCCCGACGGCAGCGACCAGGTGTGGACGCCGCCAGGGGGAACCCGATGTTTTGGGCTGGCCGCTCGGCCCATCCGGGCCTGAGAATAGCAGGGGTGCCGGAGAATCGCCATTTTGGGTGTCTCGGCGATTCTCCGGCCCGCGGAACTCGACGGCAGGGGGGTGGGCACGGGAGCAATAGGTCAGAAGGTGAGAGCGTTGAGGGAGAACTAGGGAATATGGACAGTGTGGCTCTGAGGCAGAGCAGACGGGGAGAAGTTGCTGAACACAGCGGGTCTGGTGGCCTGAAGTGCATATGTTTTAATGCAAGGAGCATTACGGGTAAGGCAGATGAACTTAGAGCTTGGATTACTACTTGGAACTATGATGTTGTTGCCATTACAGAGACCTGGTTGAGGGAAGGGCAGGATTGGCAGCTAAACGTTCCAGGATTTAGATGTTTCAGGCGGGATAGAGGGGGATGTAAAAGGGGAGGCGGAGTTGCGCTACTTGTTCAGGAGAGTATCACAGCTATACAGCGAGAGGACACCTCAGAGGGCAGTGAGGCTATATGGGTAGAGATCAGGAATAAGAAGGGTGCAGTCACAATGTTGGGGGTATACTACAGGCCTCCCAACAGCCAGCGGGAGATAGAGGAGCAGATAGGTAGACAGATTTTGGAAAAGAGTAAAAACAACAGGGTTGTGGTGATGGGAGACTTCAACTTCCCCAATATTGACTGGGACTCACTTAGTGCCAGGGGCTTAGACGGGGCAGAGTTTGTAAGGAGCATCCAGGAGGGCTTCTTAAAACAATATGTAAACAGTCCAACTAGGGAAGAGGCGGTACTGGACCTGGTATTGGGGAATGAGCCCGGCCAGGTGGTAGATGTTTCAGTAGGGGAGCATTTCGGTAACAGTGACCACAATTCAGTAAGTTTTAAAGTACTGGTGGACAAGGATAAGAGTGGTCCGAGGATGAATCTGCTAAATTGGGGGAAGGCTAATTATAACAATATTAGGCGGGAACTGAAGAGCATAGATTGGGGGCGGATGTTTGAGGGCAAATCATCATCTGACATGTGGGAGGCTTTCAAGTGTCAGTTGATAGGAATACAGGACAGGCATGTTCCTGTGAGGAAGAAAGACAAATACGGCAATTTTCGGGAACCTTGGATGACGAATGATATTGTAGGCCTCGTCAAAAAGAAAAAGGAGGCATTTGTCAGGGCTAAAAGGCTGGGAACAGACGAAGCCTGTGTGGCATATAAGGAAAGTAGGAAGGAACTTAAGCAGGGAGTCAGGAGGGCTAGAAGGGGTCATGAAAAGTCATTGGCAAATAGGGTTAAGGAAAATCCCAAGGCTTTTTACACTTACATAAAAGGAAGAGGGTAGCCAGGGAAAGGGTTGGCCCACTGAAGGATAGGCAAGGGAATCTATGTGTGGAGCCAGAGGAAATGGGCGAGGTACTAAATGAATACTTTGCATCAGTATTCACCAAAGAGAAGGAATTGGTAGATGTTGAGTCTGGAGAAGGGGGTGTAGATAGCCTGGGTCACATTGTGATCCAAAAAGACGAGGTGTTGGGTGTCTTAAAAAATATTAAGGTAGATAAGTCCCCAGGGCCGGATGGGATCTACCCCAGAATACTGAAGGAGGCTGGAGAGGAAATTGCTGAGGCCTTGACAGAAATCTTTGGATCCTCGCTGTCTTCAGGGGATGTCCCGGAGGACTGGAGAATAGCCAATGTTGTTCCTCTGTTTAAGAAGGGTGGCAGGGATAATCCCGGGAACTACAGGCCGGTGAGCCTTACTTCAGTGGTAGGGAAATTACTGGAGAGAATTCTTCGAGACAGGATCTACTCCCATTTGGAAGCAAATGGACGTATTAGTGAGAGGCAGCACGGTTTTGTGAAGGGGAGGTCGTGTCTCACTAACTTGATAGAGTTTTTCGAGGAGGTCACTAAGATGATTGATGCAGGTAGGGCAGTAGATGTTGTCTATATGGACTTCAGTAAGGCCTTTGACAAGGTCCCTCATGGTAGACTAGTACAAAAGGTGAAGTCACACGGGATCAGGGGTGAACTGGCAAGGTGGATACAGAACTGGCTAGGCCATAGAAGGCAGAGGGTAGCAATGGAGGGATGCTTTTCTAATTGGAGGGCTGTGACCAGTGGTGTTCCACAGGGATCAGTGCTGGGACCTTTGCTCTTTGTAGTATATATAAATGATTTGGAGGAAAATGTAACTGGTCTGATTAGTAAGTTTGCAGACGACACAAAGGTTGGTGGAATTGCGGATAGCGATGAGGACTGTCTGAGGATACAGCAGGATTTAGATTGTCTGGAGACTTGGGCGGAGAGATGGCAGATGGAGTTTAACCTGGACAAATGTGAGGTAATGCATTTTGGAAGGGCTAATGCAGGTAGGGAATATACAGTGAATGGTAGAACCCTCAAGAGTATTGAAAGTCAAAGAGATCTAGGAGTACAGGTCCACAGATCACTGAAAGGGGCTACACAGGTGGAGAAGGTAGTCAAGAAGGCATACGGCATGCTTGCCTTCATTGGCCGGGGCATTGAGTATAAGAATTGGCAAGTCATGTTGCAGCTGTATAGAACCTTAGTTAGGCCACACTTGGAGTATAGTGTTCAATTCTGGTCGCCACACTACCAGAAGGATGTGGAGGCTTTAGAGAGGGTGCAGAAGAGATTTACCAGAATGTTGCCTGGTATGGAGGGCATAAGCTATGAGGAGCGATTGAATAAACTCGGTTTGTTCTCACTGGAACGAAGGAGGTTGAGGGGCGACCTGATAGAGGTATACAAAATTATGAGGGGCATAGACAGAGTGGATAGTCAGAGGCTTTTCCCCAGGGTAGAGGGGTCAATTACTAGGGGGCATAGGTTTAAGGTGAGAGGGGCAAAGTTTAGAGTAGATGTACGAGGCAAGTTTTTTACGCAGAGGGTAGTGGGTGCCTGGAACTCACTACCGGAGGAGGTAGTGGAGGCAGGGACGATAGGGACATTTAAGGGGCATCTTGACAAATATATGAATAGGATGGGAATAGAAGGATACGGACCCAGGAAGTGTAGAAGATTGTAGTTTAGTCGGGCAGTATGGTCGGCACGGGCTTGGAGGGCCGAAGGGCCTGTTCCTGTGCTGTACATTTCTTTGTTCTTTGTTCTTTGGGGCTGTTCCTGTCGCTTGGGAGAATCACGGGAGGGCGTTGGACTGGCGTCACGGGAAATCTTGGCGGCCCAGGCGATTCTCCCAACCGGCACGGGAGTGGAGAATCGCGCCCCTCGTCTTTCCTCATTCAAATCTACCATCGTAACCAACTATTCCCTTCTCCCTCATCCATTTTCCCCTTCAATGCATCGGTACTATTTGCTTCAACCGCTCCTCGTGGAACTAAGTTCCACATTCTCACCACACTTTGGGTAAGGGGGTTTCTCCTGAATTCCGTATTGGTGGCTATCTTACATTGATGGCATCTGGTTATGCTCATCACAAAAGAAGAAGAAGAGTGGACAGATTTGAGATGATTAACAAAAGAACTAGGTAACATGAAAAAACATGATGCAGAGTTCTGACTATCTCGGATGCACTACCTGAAAGGGGGAGTGGTGGTAGAAGCAGATTCACTTTCAAAAGAGAAGTTACTAAATACTGGAAAAAAAATATACAGGACTGTGCGGAAAAAGCAGGAGAGTGGGACTAATTGGATAACTTTAAAGAACCAGAAAAGGCACAATAAGCCTAGTACAGGATTTATATAACATAAAAATTGTTAATTTTACTAAATGCACTCATCAGGAAAGTAGGTGATCGAACTCCTTAAAATCTATTTCTTTGACCAAATTTCCTTTTTCTCAATGTCTATTTTTGTCTGGTTTCTATTCAATATACCTTTTGGGATATTGACACTATTATAAATACAAGTTGAATATTAACTATTCAAATGAGTTCATGGCTAATCTTCACTGCCTAACTGTGACATATACCTTTAAAAGCTTTGGTTAACTAAAATCTTATCAATATCTATGTAAAATTAACAATTACTGTGGCAACAATTGCCATTTGTGGGGGAAGAGTTCCAAACTAGTTAGTGTTATAGTGAGGAGCTACAATATATTTTTATTTTATTGTACTCTAATTGTCTCCTGGTGTTCAGCTTTATTGTTCTGAATATACACCGTGCCATAGAATTAATGTACTCTGAATATAGCACTGTGCTATACAATTAATCTAACGTACAGTGCAGAATGTTTTAAGGATTACTAAATGACTTGGATAAATACACCTGACCAAAAAGAACCTAGGCATAACTTAATGCAATACATTGTAACAGTCATGTTAGTTAATTTTGGAGCTGCCATTTTAACAAGGTGCCTGTCGTTTTAAGTTGAAGATTTGTACTGCATTTTTGACTGTTCAGTACAAAGATCATTTTATCATTTCAGCACCTTGCACAATTGAATATTTTGCATTTGGTTCCCTTTATACAGAGTTCAAGCCATATTCCCAACACCTGACCCAGCAGCATTAAAGGACAGGCGGATGGAAAACCTGGTGGCTTACGCACGAAAGGTGGAAGGAGACATGTATGAGTCTGCCAACAGCAGGGCAAGTTCCAATTTGATGATTCAGTTGTGGCTCAATTAGACCTTGGGATAAGTTTTGGGGTGATTTGCTTTTCACGGACACCAAATATTAATGTTTTTAATATGTTCAGATCAACGTAAAAGTTGCTGTATAATTGTTCATGATAAATGAACTGCAGGGTAGAGTAAATACAGTTAAATAACACAGCGACTGTCAAGTAAATAGATAGGAACCTCCTCCCATCAATTCAGAGTTCTGTCAAAATTGCAAATCAAAGCTGACTAATTTGTTTCAGTCACATGCAGGATCTAAACGGAGTGTCAGACAGACTGGTAGGAATGCTATGACAATATTTACTGGACAGTATAAAAATCGCAGCTTACAGAGAAAAATGAGAACAGTTTGGGCCACCTAGAGTCCGGTTCTATTAGTAGCAAGTAAGGAATCCGCTAATTTGCATGTTTACTTGCTATCCATTGGAGTTTCTTTTTACAGAATGACAGGCTGGTACACCTTCCCACCCTGGGCTCTCTTGTTTCTGCCAGATCTTCTCACCTTGCATCTTTTTTTTTCACCTTGCATCTTTTCTTTTTTAATCAACTTTCTCCTATCTTTTTGAAAATTCAGGCAGAGTACTACCATCTGTTAGCTGAGAAGATCTACAAGATTCAGAAGGAGCTGGAGGAAAAGCGGCGCACCAGGCTTCAGAAACAGGGTGTAATGCCAAACCAAAGTGGCATGTTACCTACAGGATCAGCCCAATCCCCAAACTTGGCTCAACTGCAGGCTGGACTCCCTCCAAGTAAGAAGCTTTTTGTTTGTTGTTTCACTTGTTAGAAAGTTTGTTAAAATGTGAAGCCATATGTCTGGTCTTTCATCTGTCCTCATTCCAGGGGTTGGCCACACTATGACCAAACTTTCTCCACTGATTTGTTTTCTCCTGCCCTCTCTGCCTGTCCCACAGAGGCCACTCCACGTTTTGATACTTGCCATTCATGCCATCTTGGGTCTTCCCTGTGCACATTTTCCAGGTGTTTTGCCTTTCATTACCTCTTTTTCCAAACATACTCCTCCTGTTCGGGCAGCACGGTAGCATAGTGGTTAGCACTGTCGCTTCACAGCTCCAGGGTCCCAGGTTCGATTCCCGGTTTGGGTCACTGCCTGTGCGGAGTCTGCACGTTCTCCCCGTGTGTGCGTGGGTTTCCTCCGGGTGCTCTGGTTTCCTCCCACAGTCCAAAGATGTGCAGGTTAGGTGGATTGGCCATGCTAAATTGCCCTTGGTGTTGGGTGGGGTTACTGGGTTATGGGGATAGGGTGGAGGTGTGGGCTCGGGTAGGGTGCTCTTTCCAAGAGCCGGTGCAGACTCGATGGGCCGAATTGCCTCCTTCTGCACTGTAAATTCTATGACCTATGTTCACATCACGTGTTCAAAAGATGTGAGCTTCTTTGATATCAGTGCCTCATGAAAGGTCCTCTTAACACCAGCTTTCTCGAAAACCCGCATGCTTGGCCTTTAAAGATGCACATAACATCGTCCTTTCATTTCAAATAACTCCAATTCGAGCCTCATCACTCTTCTTGATGTTCAGCTTTCACAGCCATGCATTGTCACTGGCCACTCGAGGACTTTCAGAAGACAAATTTTTGTTGTAATCGAGAAGCTTTGGCTACCCTGTATGAGTTCACGACGCCATTATCCCTTGTTAAGTCGAGCCTGAATTAGTGAAATAATATAGTCATGGATAATGAAATATTTGTTCATTTTATACTCCGCAAGGGCAGCACCATGGCACAGTGGGTTAGCCCTGCTGCCTCACGGCGCCGAGGTCCCTGGTTCGATCCCGACTCTGGGTCACTGTCCGTGTGGAGTTTGCACATTCTCCCCGTGTTTGCGTGGGTTTCGCCCCCACAACCCAAAAGATGTGCAGGGTGGGTGGATTGGCCTTGATAAATTACCCCTTAATTGGAAAAAATGAATTGGGTACTCTAAATTTTTTTTTTTTTAAAGTATACTCCGCAAGTACACCAACGGCTTTAATATGAACTTTTCCTTTCTTTTACCCAGTATTATAACTGAACCATAATTGAGAAAGAGTAAGATCTGCTGACTTATAGAGCCATGGTGTTCTATCACTGACCCAGAGAACATATTATTAAAGGTGTATCTACATATACTGATAATTCACATCATAACTTGTTACAAGGGGCAGCACGGTAGCATTGTGGATAGCACAATTGCTTCACAGCTCCAGGGTCCCAGGTTCGAGTCTGCACATCCTCCCCGTGTGTGCGTGGGTTTCCTCCGGGTGCTCCGGTTTCCTCCCACAGTCCAAAGATGTGCAGGTTAGGTGGATTGGCCATGCTAGATTGCCCTTAGTGTCCAAAATTGCCCTTAGTGTTAGGTGGGTTTACTGGGTTATGGGGATAGGGTGGAGATGTTGACCTTGGGTAAGGTGCTCTTTCCAAGAGCCGGTGCAGACTCGATGGGCCGAATGGCCTCCTTCTGCACTGTAAATTCTATGATAATCTATGATAATCTAAGTAAAAGCCCATCAGAATTATTTTACTTATTTAGGTTTGTGTTTCACCCCCTCTTTTTTGAGGGGGTGACCAAAAGGTAGATGAGGGCAGTGCAGTAGACGTTGTCTACATGGACTTTAGCAAAGCCTTTGACAAGGTACCGCATGGTAGGTTGTTGCAGAAGGTTAAAGCTCACGGGATCCAGGGTGAGGTTGCCAATTGGATTCAAAATTGGCTGGACGACAGAAGGCAGAGGGTGGTTGTAGAGGGTTGTTTTTCAAACTGGAGGCCTGTGACCAGTGGTGTGCCTCAGGGGTCGGTGCTGGGTCCACTGTTATTTGTGATTTATATTAATGATTTGGATGAGAATTTAGGAGGCATGGTTAGTAAGTTTGCAGATGACACCAAGATTGGTGGCACAGTGGATAGTGAAGAAGGTTATCTAGGATTGCAACGGGATCTTGATCAATTAGGCCAGTGGGCCGACGAATGGCAGATGGAGTTTAATTTAGATAAATGTGAGGTGATGCATTTTGGCAGATCGAATCAGGCCAGGACCTACTCAGTTAATGGTATGGCGTTGGGGAGAGTTATAGAACGGAGAGATCTGGGAGTGCAGGTTCATAGCTCCTTGACGGTGGAGTCGCAGGTGGACAGGGTGGTGAAGAAGGCATTCGGCATGCTTGGTTTCATTGGTCAGAACATTGAATACAGGAGTTGGGACGTCTTGTTGAAGTTGTACAAGACATTGGTACGGCCACACTTGGAATACTGTGTGCAGTTCTGGTCACCCTATTATAGAAAGGATATTATTAAACTGGAAAGAGTGCAGAAAAGATTTACTAGGATGTTGCCGGGACTTGATGGTTTGAGTTATAAGGAGAGGCTGGATAGACTGGGACTTTTTTCCTTGGAGCGTAGGAGGCTTAGGGGTGATCTTATAGAGGTCTATAAAATAATGAGGGGCATAGATAAGGTAGATAGTCCACATCTTTTCCCAAAGGTAGGGGAGTCTAAAACTAGAGGGCATAGGTTTAAGGTGAGAGGGGAGAGATTCAGAAGGGCCCAGAGGGGCAATTTCTTCACTCAGAGGGTAGTGAGTGTCTGGAATGGGCTGCCAGAGGTAGTAGTAGAGGCGGGTACAATTGTGTCTTTTAAAAAACATTTAGATAGTTACATGGGTAAGATGGGTATAGAGGGTTATGGGTCAAGTGCGGGCAACTGGGACTAGCTTAATGGTTAAAAACTGGGCGGCATGGACTGGTTGGGCCGAAGGGCCTGTTTCCATGCTGTAAACTTCTATGATTCTATGTATGTAATAAATTCACAAAATTATATTAAATCTGCCAGATCTAATGGGTGATGGCATCAGTCACTATACTAATCCATGTAAAACTCGAGACTGCGCTGTTAGCTGGTCTCAGCTGCATCAGCAGTTGGGACTCTGCATTTGCTGTTGGCGCCCTAGGCTAAGAGGGAGAAACATCAGTTGGATAAGCTATCTTAATGATCCCATCTGAAAGGTGAGCTTGTGTGAATGTCAGGTGACAACTGGATGTGGTGTTGGGGAGTTCACCCCACAGTTCAGTAGTCAGCATTCACTGCCTCAACTTGTACACACACAAAATGTGACTCGGGTGAGGTACCCAAGAGCTGCCAGTGTTGTGAAGCCATCCAGTGCCTTTCAGAAAAGGGAAAGGTTAAAAAACAGTTAAAGCTTATAATACATTGGTCACTCGGCATATGTAAAGAGAAAAGACAAGTTATGACATTTATGGTGATCATCAGAAAAGGGTCAAAATTGAAAAAGAATTATACCGTCTTAAAAACCAATGGAAATACTTTGTGTTAAACTTCCCCTTTATGGTTGTGCATGAAGAAAATGGGAACCACTTGTCTCGCTGCTAAAGTTAAATGATGGTGCAAATAATTGGGTGTATGGTCTCTGGAACTGTTTTTAATCAGCAGTGCTTAAATGACTGAGTGAAATGGAAGCTGTCAAATTTGCATCTGATTAGCAAACCTAGTGTGTGATCGTTTTTCATGTACTGTGTGGATAATTGTTTGTATTTTCATGGAACCCCCCTCCACTCGAGCTGGCATCTTTCCAATTCCTGAGCGAAGTTTGCCATCCTTTGTGTGAACCTAGGCAATAAGTGCCAGCAGACTTTTGACCACAAGAAGAGGTCATCACAGCCAAGCCTTCATTTGCACACACTTCTAAGAAGTGTACTGGTTCTCATTCTCCTGTGTTAGATAGGGAAGGGGATGGATGAGCCTGGATTGGAGACACTTGTCTATTCCCTCCACATAGAGACTCACCAATTGAAGTTAAACAGGAAGGAGAAGCTAACCTTCGGTGTGGGGAAAATATTCTAGCTTTTCTGCAGTAGATAATCTGAAAATATTTTCTAAATTGCTGTCTTGTAGATAAATTGGTACACCCCATCTTTCCGTGTTATATAGTTATGAAGAATAAGGTTGAAATACAGGTTAGTGCAGTCTGGGGAATGATCATATTTGGAGAGCTACTATATTGCCATATTCAGAATTATGAAACCATAAAAGTGAAAATGGGCAAAGAAACGATTAATAGTTAGTTTACTTTGATGATTCACTGTCCCCTTGATGGTGCAAGGGAAACCACTTTTGTAAAGTACTGACATGTGCATTTTGTTTAAACCTGGTCTTGTTGCATTTCAGATGGCCCTCTTTCTGACCCGACCCTTATGCGGCCAAATGTGCCAAGCCAGATCATGAACCGGATGCAGACCCCAAGTGGTAAAGTCCAACTCTCATATTTCTTGCACATAAGTATACATTGTAATCCATCTATACCAATCACGAGGTTTTCTAACCAACAACCTCTCTCCAATTACACATTCATTGTATGATGATCAGTACAGTTTGGTGGTAGTCATGACTTCAGTTGCAGTCCTCCTTTCTGCAGTTGCTTTGAAAAGCAATTAATCTGCGCACGTTAATGTTTGATTGGATGTTGACATTACGAATGGTGCACTAGGTGCGCTTAATCTGATTAATTATAAAAGAGGTCAAGAATCATAGAATTCCTACAGTGCTGAAGGAGGCCATTCGGCTCATCAAGTCTGGTTCGACCCTTCTAAAGAGCACTCTACCCTTGTCCACTCCCCCATTCACCCTGCCCTATCCCCGTAACCCCATAACCTAACCTGCACGTCTTCGACACTGAACAATTGATCATGGCCAATCCACCTAACCTGCACATCTTTGGACTGTGGGGAAACCAGAGCACTCGGAGGCAACCCAGGCAGACACTGGGAGAATGTGCAAACTCCACAGAGGCAGTCGCCCGAGGTCAGAATCGAACCCGAGTCGCTGGTGCTGTGAGGCACTGAGGGACTGTGCCACCCCCTTCGGCACTGATCCTTTGCGTTTTATAAGCATGTTTACTTTTGTAAACAACTGAGCTGTGGGCATCAGTTTTGGGGATGAAGCAAAATAACCATCTAATCAGCATGGGGGAGGAGAGCCTGAGCAGTTATTTTATTGGCTCATTGTTAGTGAATGTCAAATGAAGTGCACATTAAGGCACACATCATGAATCACTACTTTCTGATGCGCTGAACTATTGGGTAAATTAGCCACTATTGCAGTTAATCTACTATATGATCATAATGTATTACATGTCCGTGTTATCACTAGAATTTCAGTGAATTGTAATGTGCATTTTTATATATATTCTTGGATATATTTATTGCCTGTGGGAACCACATAGTGTGGGACTGGAGTCATATGTTGGCCAGCCCAAGTAGGGCTGGCAGGTCCTCTTTAAAGGACATTAGTTAAGTCGTCTTCTCAGAATCTGGCAGCTATCATGGTCATTTTCTGGTGGTAGGCACAAATGAGGTTTACGAGTTGCTCGACAAAGCACTCAGTAATATAGACCTCTTGCTTTAATTTAGGCCACATTGAGATCTGATGCTAGAGTGAAATACAAATGGTTGCTGGATTGTGATGGCAATATGAGAAATTTGAAATTATGGATAGAGTATTTATTAAACAAAAAGCACACTGACTCAACATTGAAGTGTACTTTCATTGCAGCCACTATAAGCTGGTGCTGTATAGGATTTATCTATGTACAAAATTAGGGTATAAATGTAAGAGTTTCAAAACCACAATCAGAAAGTCCGTGGCTACTGATAAAATAAGCTGTTCAGTTTCAGTTGGCTGTAGATGATTTGAAAAGCTGTTTTGATACTTTCTAATAAATGATTTCCCCCCTCCCCTCCTCCCCCCAAATCCAGGAATGAACCAATTTTCACAGATGGGCAGCATGCAGATAGCTGGTCTGGGGCAACGCTTAAACCCACCGCTCCCACATCCTGGGCAGATGACCCAAACAGGACCTATGAACCAGGTACAATATCTGCTTTCTCAGTTAACACCACTCTATCAATAAAGCATCGCAATTGAAACAATTTCAAAAGCAACCTGGTTTTGTCACAAGTAATTATGTACTGTATGCACATGTCATAGAATCATAGAATTTAGAGTGCAGAAGCAGGCCATTCGGTCCATTGAGTCTCACCGGCCCTTGGAAAGAGCACCCTACTCAAGCCCTTGCCTTCACCCTATCCCCGTAACCCAGTAACCCCACTTAACCTTTTTGGACATTTAAGGGTAATTGATCCACCTAACCCGCACATCTTTGGACTGTGGGAGGGAACCGGAGCACTGGAGGAAACCCACACAGACACGGGGAGAACGTGCAAACTCCACACAGACAGTGACCCAAGGCGGGAATCGAACCTGGAGCTGTGAAGCAACTGCGCTAACCACTGTGCTACCATGCTGCCCTTAAACTGCTGGATGAATTCTGCATATCTAACACCATCTGTGGATAGCGAAACAGAGTTAACGTTCCGAGTCCCACAGATTCTCTTTCGGAGCTAACCAATTATAATCAATCCCGCCGTAAAGTCATGATGCCTGACCTAGCGTAAAGGGCTCGTGCGGGATTTGAACTCAGGATCTCTTGCATGCTCTTTAACTGAAAATCTGTAAGTGAGAATCATACCCCTAGACCAACAAGTCGCCACTTAAGTCATGGGTATTGTACTGCTCACAAAGGGCCGGATAATTACTTGATATTTGAGAATTCTGGTTCTAATCCATTCTTGGCTAGATTGAACTGGTTTTACACCGACCTAACTTTTAACGGAGGTTTGGGTTTATGCTATGCCGAGGGACTATGCCTGGAGATGTACTGGATTCTAATTTTAAATAAAGTGGTTTGGTGGAATGATGGCACCCCTGACAATCTCTCTCTCTCATGTCACATTGTTGTGTTCACACCGTGACACTGACTATTCATTACTCATATGTATTATCGCAACTTTAAGCTACCCATTGTTGGCCCCAAAATTAAAAACTGCTTATTTAAATGAATTGCAAGTTGAGAAAAACGGCCACCATGTTTATTTGATTGTCTTATTCTGTGGCAGTGGCAGGCAGTTGACTTGCTGCCAACCAAATGTTTATTTTGAGGATGAGGCAACTTTTTAATTGACACATGTTCCCCATTTTTGGTTCTGCATACACCTCACTCTAAGCCAGTGAAGATCTACTCTGTTTTGTCTTGCCAATCCAGTTTTGAAACTGAATGCTGGCCAGCATGGTGAAGCAGAATGGTCCCCGTGTTGGTGAATGTCTGAGCATGGTGGATCTCCTCATTGAGCGGCATCAGCAGAGAACTTCACTGTACTATCTTTGATTGTCAGCATCTTTTTAACACCAGTTCTCAACCTGTTGAAGTATCCAAATGGCTTTCAGAAATAGTGACAATTTTGTGGTGCACTTTCTTACACTGTGTTCTCTTTGTACACAGATGGGATTAGCAACTTCCCGAATGGCACAGCCTATGGCTGCGCAGCACACTGCCCAGAATCAATTCCTATCTCCGAATCAGTTTCCTGTATCCTCTCCTGGAATGAACACTGGCAGCACCACCATGACGCAGACCAGCAACCAGCCAGTCATGTCTCCGGTATTTACTTGTCTTTCTTTGAACTCCTTCGTGTTCAGTCTGAGCTCTTTTTTAATTTTATGACTGAACCCAAGATATTGCGTGCAGTATCGAACAACATTTTCGACCATGCCACTGATGGGATTCCGAATAAAAGAATCTTTAGGTTTTAAATAATGGAAAGAGCTGCTGAATAAATTCCATTAAATTGCACATGTCAGGATAGTATGAGTACTGCACTGGTTAAAAGTCTGCAATTGTTCTGTAAACCTGCCAGTCAAAAATCAAGGCAAATCTGTATCCAATGGTAATGACCTCAGTATTGTGTCTAGTATTCGCTACAGCACACTACCCATTGCAGCCATTGGGTTTGCTTTAACCAAACACGCACAAGTCCGTAAAACACAATCATTTTATGATTTAATTGCATTTATTTTGAAGTGGCTCAGTTTTAATCTATGGATTTCAGAAGGTTGTAGGAGGTGCATACTCTGTTCATCATTCAACCTGCACCTTGAATCCCACTAATAAACTGAGAATTTCTTGATGGCAGTTGGGGGCCTAAATAAGGTGGAAAATCGTGTCACAAAAAGCAGACATTAAATAATTGCTAAATTGCCAGTCTCACTTGGGTCACAAGACTAGCTGATGTGCCATTCGGGTGCATTAGAGGTTGCTGTTTCATTGACAACCCAACCTTTTGAGATTAAAGTTCAACAAAAAAACTGAAGAAAATAAAATGAATTGACCCCCATCAAAAACTCCCCATGGTACAGTGGTTTGATCATATACCTGATATAAAACGGTAAAGGCATAGGAAAGACTTAATGGCACAGAGGGATCAGTCACAAAAGCTTAAGAGTTTTAAAAATCTGTCAATTAAAAAAAAAAAACAAATTGTCAAAAAAAGCTGTTCTTGCAAAGCTAATTTATAGTATGTTTATTTTTAGATCATCCTTGTACCTTTTGTTAAAAGTCCCGAGTGTCACGTTTTCTGTCCAGTGGCTGCAGTTTCATTTATGAACTGAAGTGAATGTAGCTTTTCCAAAAGTTGTGCTTTTTGTTCGTCAGTAATCTTTTACTTGAATTTACATTTTTGTTACACTGACCATAAATTTGTCTCGGTTTATGTAATTTATACTGGTTTTGCCAATCTATAAAACTGAATGCTGTCATGCAAATGGGTCCAATACATGTTCCAGTAACATGGGTGGAATATAAAGCTCTCTTGTATATTCAACTTGATTGATTTTAAAAACGGAGTGCTATGTATTAATGGCTCTTTTTGCTTTTCTTGCTAGGTCCAAAACTCCTCATTACCTGTAAACAGCTCCCCTTCCATGCAACCAGGAGCCCAGAGTGCCCAGTTCAACTGCCCGCCACCCCTTTCTCAACCTTCACTTCATCAGAATTCCCCATCCCCTGGGCCACGGAGTCTCACACCCACCCCTCATCAGACGCCACCTAGCATTCCTCCTCAACAGCGGCAACAGACACCATCACCTAATTCGCAGCCCCAGACAATGCCACCTCCTTCTCGAGTCCAGACACCGCCGCAAATGCAGCAGCTTCCTCCTCCCCCACCAGTCCCCCCACAACCCCAGGTGACAGCTGGACAGAAGCAGCAGCAGCGAGAGCAGCAGCAG
The DNA here is from genome assembly GCF_047496885.1 of Scyliorhinus torazame. NCBI lineage: Eukaryota > Metazoa > Chordata > Chondrichthyes > Carcharhiniformes > Scyliorhinidae > Scyliorhinus > Scyliorhinus torazame. The sequence continues at coordinate 7,137,924 of NC_092735.1, forward strand.
CAGCCACCAACCCCATCAACACAGCAGCGAAGTACAACCCCAACAACCCCCATGTCAGTGGCACCGATACAGTCTCAACATCCTAGTACTCCAGTGAGTATAATAAAAAGTGTTTTCAATTATGAGCACCAACTTCTTTGAATAAATTGAATGATATTCTGTTAGAATCTTACAAGTTGTGTATTTTTCCTGATTCTTCTCCCAATTTGAGTTAATCTACCTCGGTGCTCAATGGTGTGCACTCTGCTGAAGGCGTTGACAGGCCAGTGGTCTTGTCTAAGATCTTGGGCTGGCCGGGTAAATGTGAGGTGCACACACTGAGTTAGCTTTTGGATTTTTTACCTTATGAGACCTTGTTTGTCTGGGCTGGGTTTCAGTCATAGATTCATAGAATTTACAGTGCAGAAGGAGGCCATTTGGCCTATCGAGTCTGCACCGGTTCTTGGAAAGAGCACCCTTCCCAACCGCACACCTCCACCCTATCCCCATAACCCAGTAACTCCACCCAACACTAAGGGCAATTTTGGACACTAAGGGCAATTTATCATGGCCAATCCACCTAAGCTGCACATCTTTGGACTTTGGGAGGAAACCGGAGCACCCGGAGGAAACCCACGCACACACGGGGAGAACGTGCAGACTCCACCTAGACAGTGACCCAAGCCGGGAATCGAACCTGGAACCCTGGAGCTGTGAAGCAATTGTGCTAATAACTATGCTACCATGCTGCCCTTCAGGATGTTACTCCTTCAGGAGACAGGATTTATTAATTCTTTAAGATCTAATAAATCAAACAAGGTTTTGCACAATTTAAACTCCGTTCTTCGTGGGTCCACAACGTCACCATATTGACATTAAGTGCTGATCCGACTGAAGAGAGGGCAGAGGGATCGGCCTGTATGGGTAATGGTTATTTTACACTATTGTGTGCTTTTCTGAAGTCTGATGTGATACAAGTTGTTGAAACAAAGGGTTGGAGCTTTGCATTGCACTTAAGTTTGACTTCAAGTGTATTTTTGATGCTCGGTATCTGTTAGGCCCTTTCTATTCTCCAGCCCTGATCTCCTTTACCTCGAAGTGGAGGGCGGGGGCTGTGGTGTGAATGGGAATACAAGGTGATTTTTGCTGTAATATTTCAGTGAAGGTACATGCTGTGTCAAGATGAGATCAAGGAGTTGTTAAATTTTTACCTACATTCTGCTACTCTGTGCAGTGAAATGAACTGTTCATAGAATTCAGCATTTTCCACAATCTCGGAGCATATTTCAGCTTGCGTTCCTATGGATTTGCTTCACGCTGCTTATTGCTCTAATTTTTTGTGGGTATTGTGCCTGTTTTAGCCAAAGTTCATACACTACTACTGTTTAAAGTCAGGTATGCCCCAAGGTGGTAATAGGCCAATTATCCTCATGGCGTAGTAAATAGCATTGGCGAGGCATGTAATTAAGGGGTGGGCGCAGCATGCCACGATAAGCTATGCCTCCTTTGCGCCACTCCAAAAAGAACAGCATCCAGTCGAAAAACAGTCCTAACGTAGTCTGAGGAGTTAATTCCCTGCCCAAACAATGCCATGGGGAATTTGTATTTTGTTTGGTGAACTGCTTTGTAAATTGGCTAACTTTTAATAAAATCACTTTGTACTGCAGAAGTTTTAACCATTCTAGCTGCGTTTTATAGACTCACCAGAAAACCAGTTGTGAGACCATTTTAGAGTAAGGCATGTATTCTACTCATTAATTAAAGTATTCAGTTGCAAACTAAAACCCTGTAATTTTTAGAAATTCATTGCAAAACTAATGTAACTTTCAGCAATTTTAGAATTAAGACCGCTGGAACCTTGTTCTGTTGTGCATGTTGAAAAAAGCCAGCTGCCTACATGGCAGAGGCCATTTTGTCTGATTCTGCTCCACCATTCAGTTCGATCAAGGCTGATCTATACCTCGGCTCCATTTAGCCACCATTGCTTCAGAGCATTTGGTTCCCAACAGAAGTAATATCAATCTCTGGCTTGAAAATTTCAATTCACTACGCATCCACAGCCTTGTGGAAGGGAGAGTTCCAGGTTTCCATACCCTTTGTGTGATTCCTAATTTCACTCAAATGGGCTAGCTCTAATTTTAAGAGTATGCCACCTTGCACTGAGTTCCCCTCAATCGAACTATGATCTTATTAAATGATGTGGCGATGCCGGTGTTGGACCGGGGTGGGCACAGTAAGAAGTCTTACAACAGCAGGTTAAAGTCCAACAGGTTTGTTTGGAATCATTAACTTTTGGAGCACTGTTCCTTCCTCAGATGAGTGAAGAGGTAGGTTACACACAAAAAAAACCTACCTCTTCACTCACCTGATGAAGGAGCTACGCTCCGAAAGCTAGTGACTCCAAATAAACCTGTTGGACCTGGTGTTATAAGACTTCTTATCAAATAGCGGAGCAGGCTCGAAGGGTTGAATGGCCCTGTTCCTATTTCTTATGATCCTATCCTGTCAAAACTCTTGTTATTTTGAAGACCGTGTCCAGATAAAACCAAGTTTATGGAACCAACTCTCATACTGAACCCTTTAGTCCCTGAATCTGCATTAGGAGCGTTACATCTTGATGCTCAGGTGGGGTCTTGCCAATGCTGCATAGCTGTGCAGCATAACTTTCTCACTTTTTAAATTCCATTCTCACGACATAAATGCTAATCTTCTGTTGGCCTTTTCATAGCATAGCTTCATAATAGCATGCAACATGTAAATGGTTTGCAGTAAGGAAGTTCTTTTAATGTGTTGTAAAAACCTACGGCATGGAGGGAGGCCATTCTCCCCATTGTATCTGGGCTGGTTCTTTGAAAGCACAATCCTGTTTCGTGCCACATCTCTACCTTTTGTCTATAACGCCGCAGGTTCCTCATCCTCCTCGACATCTCCTGCTTCATTTAAGAATTTTTGAAAAAGTAGCTTCCACCATCTTTTCAGGGGAATTTCCAAGTGAAAAAAAAATCCCCTTCTCCCCTTTAGATTTTTGCTGGTTAGTGGGCCACTTGACACTAACCGGGGGGAATAGTTTTTCTCCATCATAACCTCTTGTTTTTTAATTTCTGTTCCAAGGAAAACCATCCTAACTTTTCCAACCTCTCTTCATAACTGGAGTCCCTCATCTCTGAAATCCCGCTAAGACCCCTCTGCACCTTTTCTAAAGCCTTTACATCATTCCTAAAATTTAACACTCAAAATTGTCAACTCTGGCCTAGTCAGTGAGTCATAAACTTCTAGAATTTATCTCCTTTTACATTTTGTTTCTGTATTTCTAAACCTAAGCAACTCTTATGCTTTTGGCCTGCTGTCTGTCTAAGGGCGGCATGGTGACGCAGTGCCTCAGGTTCAATCCTGGCCCTCGGTCACTGTGTGGAGTTTGTACATTCTCCCAGTTTCTGAGTGGGTTCCACCCACACAAACCCAAAGATGTGCAGAGTAGGTGGATTGGCCACGCTAAATTGCCCCTTAATTGGAAAAAACAGAATTGGGTACTCTAAATTTTTTTTTTTTAAATTTACCCTGCTGACCAAGGATCTGTGTGTATGAACACCAAGGTCTCTTTGCTCATCCATACTTTTCAAAGTTTGTATCATTTATAGTTCATATTCGTCCTCACAAGAGTGCATGATTTCACACTTCTCTGCATTAAGCTCCATTTACCAAACTTTGACCTGTTTCACCATCATGTGCCATCCTAAAGACTATAACTGCTCTCATTGCTACCCTCTACTTTGCCAAATTTCTTATCTAGAAAACGGGTTGATTTTAATAATGATGACTTGAGCACTACCACCTGAACTGCTCTGCTGTGTTTCTATATCTGGTGCTATTCCGTTGCATTTTTACTACTTGACCTGATTTACCTTATTTGTTTTGCTTTAGCTTTCGCAATCTGCAGTCAGTGCAGATGGCCGAGTATCGACCCCAGCATCAGTAAGCAGCACAGACACCAATTCTCAGCAGCCGGTCCCTGAGGCACCAGTGTCTGACATGAAGATGGAGGAAAAGCAAGAAGAGGAAGAAACTGAGCCAGAAACTGTGGAATCAAAGCAGGAAATAAAACAGGAGGTAAGAAGCGACGTTTATTCCTTAATTCAATGAACTGCACGTGTCTTTGTTACGCTGATGGTAAGAACCATCGGTTTCCCAAATAGTTTTTCTTGCCTATTCCAATTTCCTGCTGAACCTGAACCATGTACCAACTATAGCTATGATGTGGAGATGCCCGCTTTGGACTGGGGTGAGCACAGTAAGTAGCCTTACAACACCAGGTTAAAGTCCAACAGGTTTGTTTCAAATCACTAGCTTTCGGAGCACTGCTCCTTCCTCGGGTGAATGAAGAGGTATGTTCCAGAAAATATATATAGACACGGTCAGTTGTCCCAACTCTCGCTGTGACAGTAAGCAGGCATTGTGCTTCCAGAAGCTAAAGCTCAGTTTGAGGTGCACAAGAACACTCCTAATGTCAGGCATTCCTTTGGTTTTTTTTTGACCTTTGATGCTCCCTGGCATCATTTTTCCCCCCTCTTCTTCATCCCTGGGGTTTGGGTGTCATTGTCAAGACAAGCCTTTGTTGCCCACCCCTTGCATCCACTTGCTATTTTTGCCATTTAACTTGATCTTGTGCTGCTACACAATGCTGTCCAGTTTTAAAAAATCACAAATTGTGTGCTTGCAAAGAGTTTCTTCTTACTGCTGGTATAATGAGCTGCAAGAAGTCGGCAGATTAGATGATGCAGTACTTGGTATGTTTACTTGTTCAAAAGCACCTGATTTTCAATTTGTATTGAAAGGCAAATTGTCTCTATAATCTTGAGTTTATAAACATGATGTATTTACAAAATGAATCCAATGAAGTTCAATGAAATCTTGAATTGTCAGGGAATCCATCGTGAAGCTACACCTTTTTCATGTGTTATTACTGAAAGGCAATTTTCAACTCAAATTTTCCACATAAACGCCAACAGAAATCGATCTTTGAGTGAAGCTGAATATTAGAATGTGGAAAATGGAAAGTTAGGTTAGTTAAATGTTTCATTTTGAGCGTCAAAAAAGATTGGACATCCTGTTCCACTCGCATCTTAATCTACACCACACAAATTCCACTAATGAATGGGTGGGTTGCGAGATTGCTGGTGGCTTGCATTGTTTTGTTTTGGAGTATTTATAAAAGTACAGTTGGCGTTGCCCTCGACCCTCCCTATACCATCCTCGCCAACCTTCAAGAAATAGGTGGTTTGGGCAGGTTTCCTAAACAACCATCATTTCTTTGCCGAATGCTTATTTTGTAATGGTCACAAAAACAACAACAAAATCTTGCTTCTGATAACTTTTAAAAGTCTGTTCTGAGCTGTAGGTCACCATTTTGCTTTTGCCTTATCTGCCGCCCTTTTTCAATGCAGAGCAAATGGAAGTTGAACATAACGTTTGATTTATTTTACAGAGGCATCGCCATAATGTAATTTACAAGTCGCAAGTTCCTTTAATTTATCAGATGTAGAAATATTTGTGTCATAGCATGATTTTCTTAATTTTAAACAGTTTGCAAATATTGAACAGTCTCAGTTTGCTATAAGTTGGTTTATCTATGGGCACTGGTTACTCTTTTTTTTAAATTTAGAGTACCCAATTCATTTTTTCAAATTAAGGGGCAGTTTTTTTAGCGTGGCCAATCCACCCACCCTGCACATCTTCGGGTTGTGGGGGCCAAACCCACACAAACAAGGGGAGAATGTGCAAACTCCACACGGACAGTGACCTCGAACCGGGATCGAACCTGGGACCTCGGCGCCGTGAGGCAGCAGTGCTATCCACTGCGCCACCGTGCTGCCCATGGCACTGGTTAGTCTTGACAGTGGAAGAAGAATATGCTATCTAGTTTTAAAATGTTTTAAAACTTAGGACAGGTTGGTACACTATGTTTGAACATTTTCTTTATGACTCTAACAAAACATTCATTTAGTAATTCAGTGAGCAATCTAGTTTACAAGGCTAGGAATATGGTTCATATTAATAGTTAGCACATTAAAAATCTGCCCTTGATTTTTTTTTTTCTTTGAGATTAGTGTTAAGGTACACTCTTGGAGTAATTGAAAGAGCTGTGCCCTACGGAATGTTGTCTAGTCCCCAGAGTGTGGACAAGTCAGGATCGGGAAGCATTAGTAGGGGGCAAATTGATTCCCAGCACCACGTTGTACTTGTGTGCATGAAAATAAGGAAACTTCCTTTTTATCCGTATTATTTGTAGATCAAAGAAGAACCCGCAGCAGAAGAGTGCAAACAGGAGCCAATGGAGGCTGATGAGAAGAAACCAGACGTGAAATGTGAAGTAAAAGAGGAAGAAGATAGTTCAAACTTGGCAACTCAATCATCCCCTGCGAGTGGACAGTCACGTAAGAAAAGTATGTATATCTGTATTTTTGATTTGATGGAGCACCAGGTGCTAACTAAATGTTGGTCTATGCCTAAATAAGATGCTTTCAGATGCGGAAGGCCATCTTAGCTTGTCCATCCTGAATGCTGCAATCTCCACAGGTGCCCCTCCAACTCCCTCCCCCTTTCAGCTTCCAGAGTCTTCATAAAGCCATTGAAGATGTTGATCACAGGGGCAGCAAGGTGGCGCAGTGCTGCCTGCGGCACTTATGAGGACCCGGGTTCGACCCTGGTCCTGGGTCACTGTCCATGTGGAGTTTGCACATTCTCCCTGTGTCTGTGTGGGTTTCACCCCCACAACTCAAAAGATGCGCAGGGTAGGTGGATTGGCCACGCTAAATTGCCCCTTGGAAAAAAAATAATTGGGTACTCTAAATATATATATTTTTTAAAGATGTTGATCACTTGGTGTGAAGAACTTGCTAATATCAGTCCCAAGTTTGCCTTTAGTTTCAGTTTTGCATTTAGTGGTTTAAATCTGAAACCTGACGGAGAATTCAGACTTTCTTGGGTGGGTGGGTAGCTGGTGCGTGAGAAGTGAAGTTACTAGTTTAAATAAGGGCAAATTACAGTCGATGCTGGAATTTGAAGAAAAACTGAAAATGCTGGAAAATCTCAGTGGGTCTGCACTCATCTGTGGAGAGAGAACGGAGCTAACATTTCGAGTCTGGATCATTCTTCGTCAGAGCTTACTAGGTGTTGGCTTCAGCGTGGAAGTTTGAGAAAGGGGGGTACTATAAAGACCGAGACTTGAGCAAGGAGAACGAGGTGGGAGGGCAAGACTTCAGCGAGGAGAGCAGAGTATAAAGAACAAGACTTCATTGAAAACGAGCTATGAAGGGTGAGACATCAGCTATGAGAGTGGGGCTGTAAAGGGCAAGACTTCAGCCAGGGGAACAGGGCAGTAGAGAGCTTCTTTAGGTATGAGGAAAGGAAATGATTAGTCAAGAGAAATTTAGGCCTATTACAGGCAGAGAATGGAGACTTTATAATGGCTAATAAGGCTATTGCAGAGAAACTAAACAATCCCAATATCATAAAGGGAAGATGCCGTTGAGATCGAAGATCGGCTAAATGACGGAGCAGACTCCAGGAGCTAAGAAGTTGAGGGTGGGAGAATGGAACCCATATCGTCACGGTTTATCCCCCAGAACTGCATCAAAATCACCTATATGCTTCCTTATTGTTAGTAGTCTTTCAACTGGGGTGAAATAGATAGATTTTGATCTAGGTGGTTGAATTTTAAATAAGAACATTAATAGGATCCCATTATAGAAAATTTAATTTTGAAGGTGTACGAGTTGCTTACATATGAGGGAAAAACAAATGGAAGTATCAAAATATTAACATGCCCACAAATTTCTTTATGCTTCAACATTGAATTTTAAGTCATGGGTCTCTCCATGTTATCTTTGTTGTAAGGACCTTTTCCCTTCGTTCTGTTTGTCTAGTTTTCAAGCCAGAAGAGTTACGGCAGGCGCTAATGCCGACACTAGAAGCACTTTACCGTCAGGACCCCGAGTCACTTCCTTTCCGGCAACCTGTGGATCCTCAGCAGCTGGGTATTCCTGTAAGTATGGTGTGTGGATTTTTTTTGTATACATTATTTATCAACTACTTTTGTAAGTGTTGCAATAGTATTATCAATAATAATATTATCGGGCGGGGCATTGAAGATTAAGATTGTCATGTCATGGTGCAGCTGTACAGAACCTTGGTTAGGCCATTGTGTACAATTCTGGTCGCCACACTACCAGAAGGATGTGGAGGCTTTGGAGCGAGTACAGAGGCTTACCAGGATGTTATCTGGTCAGGAGGGTATTAGCGATGTGGAGAGGTTGGATAAACTCGGATTGTTTTTTCTGGAGGTTGAGGGGCGACCTGATAGAAGTCTACAAAATTAAGAGGGGGCATGGACAGAGTCGATAGTCGGAGACGGCTTTTTCCCCAGGGTGGAAGAGTCAATTACTAGGGGACATATGTTTAAGGTGCAAGTGGCAAAGATTAGAGGAGATGTGTGAGGGAAGTTTTTTTGCACACGGTGGTGAGTGCCTGGAACTCACTGCTGGATCAGGTGGAGGAAGCAGACGATAGTGACATTTAAGGGGTGTCTTGACGAAATCATGAGTAGAATGGGAATAGAGGGATACAGACCCCGGAAGTCCAGAAGGTTTCAGTTTAGGTGGGCAGCATGGTCAGAGTGCAGGCTTGGAGGGCCGAAGGGCCTGTTCCTGTGCTGTACTGCTCTTTTGTTCTTAATTCATTACACCTCCCAGCTTCGTTCAGTCAGCTGTGATAAGGTGTGTCATGAGTTAAAGATTTTGTGGAAGTGTATGTGAAAAGTCATGGGGCTGAATTCTCCACCGTTGGGATTCTCTGTTTTGCTGGCAGCCTCCGGAGTCTCCCGATGGCATGGGGCTGCCCCACAATGGGAAACCCCATTGACCAGCCGGCAAAACGGACAATCCCGACCCCGTGCCGCACCAGAAATCTAGTGCAGCGGGGCAGAGAAACCCATGGTCACTTTCCTGTTCAGAGATTTTATATCTTCAATTTTCCATGGTATTGACAAAAGGAAAACAAATGCAATTATTAAAAAACTCTCGGCCCCTTTGTTACTTAATATTGGGCGTTACCAAAGTCGGGTTACTGTTTTATAAGCATGATGTTTACTGTTTACCATTTTATTTGTCCTTCTGGAAAATGTGAAACTCTTGGCCAGCCTGTCATGTAGAAATGGTTGATGGTGACTGAATCAGCCCAATTCTGATTTTATTGCCGCAGATTCTGGAATTTTTTTCGTGTTTTAAGTCTAACATTTTGTAATACCCTCCTTTTTCCTTGAAATTGCAAACCTGTGACCTTGTGAGTAGTAATTTTTTCAAAACGTGGAGGTTTACATTTCAGTAAACTGAGTTTGTTATATTGCACGTTATCGAACTTTCCTGCTAACCTATATTGGATAAGACAAAAGCTGAAAACACTATAATGCACAGCAGGTTAATCAACAATTGAAGTGCTGTAAGACACAGCTATGGATCGGGTGCAGGAAGGTGGGATTAGAAAGAGTACCTGGGTGTCTTTGGGCATGGACAAGATGGGCTGTAATTTTTCTTAACTAGAGGTGCACAGTTACTTTCCAGATACAAACTGATCTGCTGTGCTTTTCCTTCCATTTCTGTTTCAAATATCCAGGATTTGCATTTTTCCCCTTTTTTCGGATGTAGACTATCCCTTCGAGACATTTCTGCTGGAGTGGAACACGGCAACCGGTTATGTAGCTTTTAAAGCCATAATGATGCTTGTTTGTTGTACCAATATATAGGTGCTTTGCTCGAAAACTGAAACTTTGTTTCTTCTCTTGAAGGACTACTTTGACATTGTAAAGACACCAATGGACTTATCTACAATCAAGCGCAAGCTAGATACTGGCCAGTATCAGGAGCCATGGCAGTATGTTGATGACATTTGGTTGATGTTCAACAATGCCTGGCTGTATAACCGCAAGACGTCGCGTGTGTATAAGTACTGTACGAAGCTGGCAGAGGTCTTTGAGCTGGAGATTGACCCTGTCATGCAAAATCTGGGATATTGCTGTGGTAGAAAGGTAGCTGAGTTTTCTTTTCAAGTCTTTGCCTTGTTTTCTATTTGTCTCATTTTCTTTCCCTCCTGTCAAAGATAGTTTTGAGGGAAAGTGGTAGTATTAGAACTGAACGAGACCCAATCCTCGTGCAACAGCTACACAATTAAACTTCGAACCCTGTCCAATTCGCGCGCTCTCTCTCTCTCTCTCTCTCTCTCTCTCTCTCTCTCTCTCTCTCTCTCTCTCTCTCTCTCTCTTTCTTTCTATCTCTTCCCTCCCTCTCTATCTCCCCTCAATTTAAAGCTATGTCCCCTTGTGCTAGACATCACCATCCGAGGAAAAAGGCTCTCACTGTCCACCCTATCCAATCCTCTGATCATCTTGTATGCTTCAATTAAGTCACCTCTTAACCTTCTCTCTTAACGAAAACAGCCTCAAGTCCCTCAGCCTTCCCTCATAAGCCCTTCCCTCCATACCAGGCAACATTCTGGTAAATCTCCTCTGCACCCTTTCCAATGCTTTCACATCCTTCCTATAATGCGGTGACCAGAATTGCACGCAATACTCCAAATGCGGCCGCACCAGAGTTTTGTACAGCTGCAACATGACCTCATGGCTCCGAAACTCAATCCCTCTACCAATGAAAGCTAACACACCGTACGCCTTCTTAACAACCCTCTCAACCTGGGTGGCAACTTTCAGGGATCTATGTACATGGACACCGAGATCTCTCTGCTCATCCACACTGCCAAGAATCTTACCATTAGCCCAGTACTCTGTCTTCCTGTTATTCCTTCCAAAATGAATCACCTCACACTTTTCTGCATTAAACTCAATTTGCCACCTCTCAGCCCAGCGCTGCAGCTTATCTATGTCCCTCTGTAACCTGCAACATCCTTCTGCACTGTCCACAACTCCACCGACTTTAGTGTAATCTGCAAATTTACTCACCCATCCTTCCACGCCCTCCTCCAGGTCATTTATGAAAATGACAAACAGCAGTGGCCCCAAAACAGATCCTTGTGGTACACCACTAGTAACTGGACTCCGGTCTGAACATTTCCCATCAACCACCACCCTTTGTCTTCCAGCTAGCCAATTTCTGATACAAACTGCTAAATCACCCTGAATCCCATGCCTCCGTATTTTCTGCAGTAGTCTACCGTGGGGAACCTTATCAAACGCTTTACTGAAATCCATATACACCACATCAACTGCTTTACCCACATCCACCTGTTTGGTCACCAGCTCAAAGAACTCAATAAGGTTTGTGTACCCTTCACAAAACCATGTTGACTATCTCTAATCAAATTATTCCTTTCCAGATGATTATGCATCCTATCTCTTATAAACCTTTCCAAGACGTTGCCCCCAACAGAAGTAAGGCTCACTGGTCTATAGTTACCGGGGTTGTCTCTACTCCCCTTCTTGAACAAGGGGACAACATTTGCTATCCTCCAGTCTTCTGGCACTATTCCTGTAGTCACGTCAATACTGTGGCTACAGGTCAAGAGGTTGGGAATTCTGCGGCAGGTCATCACCTCCTCCACTCCCAAAGCCCATCCTCCATCTGCAAGGTGCAGCTCGGGAATGTGATGGAATACTCTCCACTTGCCTGGATGAGTGCAGCTCGAACATCACTCGAGCAGCTCGGCATCATCCAGGACAAAGCAGCCCTGCTTGATTGACATTCTATCCACCACCTCAAACATTCATTCCCTTTACCATCTCCAAGCTATGCTGCAGAAACTTGCCACGGCTTCTTTGGGATGTGCCACCCAAACCTGTGACCTCTACCACCTGGAAAGACGAGAACAGCAGCCATGTGGGAACGTTACCACTTCCCTGCAAGTTTCTAACTTGGAAAAATTATTCATTCATTCATTCATCATCGCTGGGTCCAAATCCTGGCACTCTGTACCTAAAAACACTGAATACCTTCACCACATGGGCTGCAGTGATTTAAAATAGCAATACACCACTCATTTCCAAGCATTGGGGGATGGGCAATAAATGTTGATCTTGTCAGAGGCTCCGAAGTCTCATTAATGAAGTCCACGGGCAAGGGTTTGGTTTTTCTCAACTGAAGTAAAAAGATTAAAGTACAAATAATATATCAGTGCTCTTAAATTATGGTATGTTGTTGCTATCTTCTGTTTCCCTTCCGACTCAGTCATATTATTGCTCTCTTCAATTTGTTGTCCACCACATCCTGAAAAATAATTATAAAAGCAGCGTTCACTGACTGTTACTTTCAGCGGGATATCTACTTGCAATTAGCTGAAGTGGGCAGGCAGTTTTTAGTTGTTAGTTGGAGTTGATTGATGTTAAAATCTCAAATCTTTAGTTACTTGATAAAATAACTTTTTTTTAAATTTGTTCATTAGATATGGATGTCACTGGCATTTAATGCCCTCAAGAAGCTGGTGCTGAGCTACAATACATGGACTGCAGCGGTTCACCAAGGTGATGGTGAGCCACCTTGAACCGCTGCAGTCCGTGCGTTGTAGGAACTGCATTTAGGAAAGGAGTTCTAGGTTATTGACTCAGCGACAGTGAAGACGCGATGATACAGTTCCCAGTCAGAATGGTGTGTGGCTTGAAGGGGAAGATGCAGGTGGTGGTGCTCTCATGAATTTGCTGCCCTTGTTCGTGGTGGTAAAGGTCGCATGTTTGAAAGTTGCTGTCGAAGGAGCCTTGATGAGTTGTTGCAGTGCACCGTGTAGATTTCACAAACTGCTGCCATTGTTGCTGGTGGGGAATGTTGAAGGTGGTGGATGGGGTGCCAATGAAGGGGGGGGGGGGTGCTTTGTCCTGGATCATGTTGAGCCGCTTGTTGCACTCATCCAGGCATGTTTTAGAGTATTCCTTCGCACTCCTGACTTGTGCCTCATAGATGGTGGACAGGCTTTGGGAAGGTGAGTTACACTCCACAGAATTCGCAGCCTCTGACCTGCTTCTGTAGCCACAGTATTGATATGGCTGGTCCAGTTCAGTTTCTGGTCAATGGTAATCTCCAGATTGTTAGTGGGGGATTCAGCAATGGTAATGACAGTGGTTAGATATTCTATCTTGTTGGCAAGAATCATTCCCCGGCATTCGTGTGATGCAGAATATTTCAGTGGCTTAGTAATTACAAATGGTGTTGAACATTGTGCAGTCATCAGTGAACATCCCCACTTCTCGCCATATGATGCAGGAAAGGTCATTGATGAAACAGCTGAAGATGACTCAGCCTAGGGCACTGCTCTGAGGAATTAAGCAGACACCTGAGAATATTAGCACAAAACTGCAAAGGAGCTAAACGGTTGCATTCTAGTGCCTTCCTGTTCTTCGCATAAACAATCAAACTCTTATTCATGGTCATCCCTTACACCCTTGTGTTCTCCCTACTCCCTCTCCACCATAGCTCCCAAATCTGCTTCAATCCCATTTCCTTCTACATTCACCTTCGGAAATAAATCTTCGCCCAAGTAGCTGCTGACAAAACCCTAAAACTCCTAACTGCTTAGGCCTTTGGCCTTCCATTTACCACAATACCTCTGAAGTTGTTGGATTGCTTTTCTGTATTAATGGAGCTACACAAGTCCTGCTGTTGCCGCCACAATCTGCCTTTGTATATAGCACCAACTAAAAAGCAGTGTTGAAAAGGAAATTATGGGTGTCATGGTCCATTGGCATTTGAACACCAGAAAGGAACAACCTATTAGCTGTTTCAAAGTGTTACATGAGTTGTAATGTTTTTGTTTCGTTCTTTGTAGCTGGAATTTTCTCCGCAGACCCTCTGTTGCTATGGAAAGCAGTTATGTACAATCCCTCGGGATGCTACCTATTACAGTTATCAAAACAGGTAAGGTGGTGGCTTCTAGATGAACTCCTGGAACAGTATTTCATTGTTTTAAATACTTTAATTTGATGTACTTATTTATACCAAATGTGGATCTTGCTACAGCAGGGAGCGGCTGAAGTGGAAAAATACAGATGTGTATGAGGGGTAACTAGACCAGCGCATGAGGGAGAAGGGTTCCGATGAGAAAAGATGGGAGGAGGCTTGTGGAGCATAAATACTAGCATGTACTGGTTGGGCCAAGTGGCCTGCTTCTGTGCCATATATACTATGTAATCCTTTGTAACGTGCACTAGTGGGTCAGGTTGTTACAGGTTCTGTGGTGCCTTTATGTAAATTCTATTTGTCTCGAGGGTGTGAGGAAATGAACTTGGTGTTTCTTTCCTTTTCAGTATTTTGTGGCCTACTAAGAGGCCCACAAAAGTATTGGCTGCTTTATCTAAATGTAATTGGGAACGTTTACTCAAAGATGAAGCAATTCAGTATTGTAGCAGTAAGAATTAAATCCTTAGACAAGTCAGGTATTCTCAGTACCTTGTGCAGTCTTTCGGTATCTAGGGTGATTTGCTTCCCTGCTGTTTTGATGGGTTCTGAGATGGCTGATAAATCCAATGCACGATTTGTGGAATCTGCCACGTGCAGGGCAGGTGGTGCTGGAAGGGTTGGGTCGATGGGTTTGGGGGGTTTGTGCTCCCCCCTCCAATCCTTCGACTCCACCTCCGCACATTCCCAACAAAGTCTCTCGATGTGTTCGGTGCCTTTCTGAATAAACCTTCTCCGTTTTGGTCAGTCACAATCCAGGAACTCCCATGGGTTGGCGCAGATGTTTGACCTCTTCGGGGATGGTTTGAGGACATTTTAAAAGTGTTTCTGTTGTCCTCCCTGGAATTGCCATGACTGAGTTCCAAGTAGAACAATTGCTTTGACAGTCTGGTGTCGGTCAGACATGTCCCATCCAGCAGAATTGGTTTTGAGTAATGAGCACCTTGGTGCTGAGCTTGGGAGAGGATGTTGCTGTTGTACCACATTTTGCTACTAGATTTGGAGGATCAAAGGCCCCACTGGCAGTACTTCTCCAGTACCATGAGGTACCCAAGTCTGTGGTGTGGGGGAATCACTGCTGCCTGCTAAACCGTCACCTGGGTTACTGGTTTGAAATCCTGCTCCCAACTCCCTTTCCCAAAGTCAACTGGAGGCTGTTGGAGGTGATGATAAATGTTATTCTCTATATCTGCCTTTATTAAAAGGTGACTCTGGTAATCTGATACAGATCGGTTAGCCAATTGAGGGATTTTCAAAATGGATTTAAATGAATTTAAAAAAAGAAGTTTTTAGAGTACCCAATTATTTTTTTATCCAATTAAGGGGCAATTTAGCGTGGCCAATCAACCTATCCTGCGCATCTTTGGGTTGTGGGGGCGAAACCCACGCAAACACGGGGAGAATGTGCAAACTCCACACGGACAGTGACCCAGGGCCAGGATTCTAACCCGGGTCCTCGGCGCCATAGGCAGCAATTGTTGCCTTTTTACCTTTACGTGAACCACAAGCTGTTTCTTATATTGACCAAATGACCACACAACCAGTATGTTAGCTCAAAAATACAGCTTATTAATAACACAAGACTTGTATCTCTGCAACAATTCAAGTGGCTCCGTCCTAAACTACACCGAACAACTAAGATGACATTTACTTAACTTCGCGTGACCGGCACTGTGCGAGATAAGGTCTTTATCCTGGTCCCCGTGGTCGGTTGGAAGTTGTTGGGTTCGTCTCAGCTGGGCTCGTCCTTCAGGAAATGGTCGCGTGTCCTTGAACTCTGTTGTTCTGCTGCAGTTGGTCGCGCACAGGCCGGTCCCAAAAGAGACCGATCTCTAGTGCGCAGGGCTTTTTATTCTTCGTCTCTTTCGCCCCCTTTTGGGCGGTCCTTACTCCAGGTCCAATGGATTGATCGGGTTTTCGATCACCCTCATCAATCTCAGCCAATTAGGGGGCGGATACCTCGATGGCTGGGCCGGTCCTAGCTATCATTGTCCCAGGCACGTAGGCCTTTCCAAATAAGGGGGGGGGGGGCATGGTGCCGGTGAGTCTGCTGTCGTTGATGGGTCCTGAATGCAAATGCATTTGGGAATGTCTTGGGGGAAAATGGTAATTGATTCTCAATGGATGCAAGTTTCAGCCAAGTCTGGTTTCTTTGCACAATACACAGGCTGTGTACCTGTCTGAGTCCCAAATTGACCACAATTCCCATGATTCTTTGCAGGTGGCCATTTTACATGGCTACACAATGCTAACCACTGTGCAACCGTGCTGCCCTGAGTTTAAATGAATTAATGGAGCAGTGTTGTGTTGCTTGTTTACCAAACAGAATTGTTGCTTGCATGTATGTAGTATGTATGGATTGTATGAATGCATGTTTGAAACCCACGTTTATTCATACACTTACCCAGCCAAAATATAATCACTGCATAACTGAAAGCAAACTTGCCATAAAATATTGTGTGTCCAAACCTCACTTGATTTGAACACATAATCTAGGCTGACACACATGCATTATTGGTTCAATGCTGCAGTATCAAGCGATGCTGTCCTTTGGATGAAACGTTAAACAATGGTCCTGTCCAATTTAAAGATTAGTGTTTAATTGAACATTTAAAGATTAGTGCTGTGGATGGATAAGATCAAATGGGAGGGGCGGCAGGGTGGCACAGTGGTTAGCACTGCTGCCTCACGGCGCCAAGGACCCGGTTTCGATCCCAGCCCCAGGTCACTGTCCGTGTGGAGTTTGCACATTCTCCCTCTGTCTGCCACAACCCAACGATGTGCAGGGTAGGCAGATTGGCCATGCTAAATTGCCTCTTAATTAGGAAAAAAGAATTGGGTGCTTAAAAAAAAGATCAAATGATTCAAAGTGCCTTCTTGACCAAACATGCATCAATTATATTTTAATTAGTAATTGTTTTATACTATATAATGGACGTTTCCTGTACTGGATAATTGACCTATAATTATGGACAATTATAAAAAATCCATGGCCCTCTGATTTAGTTTTATTTGCTCATTTTTTCAAACCGGTTCAATAAAATTAAAAGTTAATCTTTTAGTGTTCTCCCTTACTTTCCACTGTCACCTTTTAAACTTTTCCATTCATTGAATCCTTGTGCTTTAAAGAAAAAATATACATTTTTGAAAAATGTCAACCTTTTTACCATGATCCTCTCACCCTGGCTGGTTTTTGATTTCTATTCACTTAGCTATAGATGTCAAATTTTACCCGAATGTGTCTTTCCTCTTTTAAACAGGTATCACTTCTGTGAGAAATGTTTCAACGAGATCCAGGGAGAAACTATCTCTTTGGGTGATGACCCTTCACAGCCTCAAACGTGAGTGTCCCCTCAGACTAAATTCCAGGAATTTAAAAATAGGTGACTGTTCAATTTTTAATCTGTAATGAGTGTAGGTTTTCATGGCCAGTAGAATAATTTACATATTCAAAAGATCCTTAAAGCCGAGATGATTGATTTTAGAAGGAATTGCAGAAAAGTTGATGACCATACCAAGAAGAAATGAATTCTAACGGAGAAACAGAATTTGGATCCATTATTGTGTTGGGGATGGGGTGAGGATGTTCCAGAATTTGCAGTAAAAGTAGATTAAAAATGGTCGACCCTGCGCACTCGATTATAGTATGTTACATGAATATGGCAGTCGAAGGATCTGTTCATTTATACTAGCGTGGTGACTGCTGGCCATGGTGGGATATACTGTGTCACAAAGCGGGGCATGTTTTTGTAAATTTCCTTTCCATGTTTAATGTGATCGCATAAAACGGCTCTCCGTCTGATTGCTGTATCTCGCTCCCTATTATGACTACGGGCTCTCATTTGTTTTAGGACTATTTCTAAGGAACAGTTCTCAAAGAAGAAGAATGATACACTGGACCCTGAAATGTAAGTGTTTCTCACAGCGTTTATTATTTTTTCTCAGGATGTGGATGCGCGTGATCTTGGCATGTGCCTAGCCCCTATTACCTTGAAGGTAGCACTGGAGCATATTCTTGAGCACCTCTCATCCTTGTGATTGCGATGCTCCCATTCTGTTTGTAACGATTTGTCTTTCCGTTTATTTTCTTCCCTCTACAAGCAGGCATACAATTTTGTTTCTAAGTTTCTGCTAATGCACCTGTTGAGCTGGTCTCGGTGAAGGTCAGCCCTTCCCACTGTGCCATTAAAATAGGGAACTTTGTGTAATTTGGCAGCAGCAAATGCATTTGGAACTGCCTCTTTAATAACTGGTTTCGGTTTGCTGAATGTTGAGTGCAGTTGTAGAGCACCATAGTGAGGTTTCATCACAGCCTGGTATGGCAACTGCTCAGCCCAAGACCGTAAGAAACTACAGAGAGTCGTGAACACAGCCCACTCTATCACACAAAATTGCCTCCCATCCATTGACTGTCTACACCTCCCGCTGGCTTGGGAAAGCGGGCAGCATAATCAAAGGCCCCCTCCCACCCAGTATTCTCTCTTCCAACCTCTTCCATCGGGCAGGAGATACAAAAGTCTGAGAACACGTACTAACAGATTCAAAAACAGCTTTTTCCCCGCTGTTGCCAGATTCCTGAATGACCCTCTTATGGACTGGACTGATCTCTTCACACATCTCTACTGAGTAGTACTACACTCTGTATGCTTCACCCGATGTCTATGTATTTACATTGTGCATCTATCGTATGTCCTATGTTTTATCATGTATGGAATGATCTGGAGTGTACGCAGAACAATACTTTTCACTGTACCTTGATACACATGACGCTAAATCAAATCAATCAATGAGTCTCGTCACCTAAGGGAGGCCAAAGTGACCAATTGTTATACTACTGATTTCTGCAAATGCTTGGCTGGGAGTTACCAGAGTGACTGAGTGCTCAATAATTCCATCAAATTTGGAGTAATCGTTTATCAATAATTCCATGATAATTGTAGTCTTCAATTAATATCTTGCAGGAAACTGTCACTACCTAACTCCAGGTGGCAGGCAAAACTGTACCAAGTTGTACGTTAGAGTTATTATTAATAAAACAGTTTCTTATTGGTATCTCTGATTCCCCACACTTTTTTTTAATTATACATTATTGGTCTTTAATTGTTTGTTATCACTAAACAATCTGATAACGGTGTGTACGTGACAAATTGAGTTTTTTGTAGCAGTAAATGGCAAAATAAATTCTGTCTTTTTAAAAGCCCTTAGCGACTTCACTTGAAATGTTTTTTTCCAATGGTAAATGAGTAGGCGTGGAATACATTAGCATCAACCAGGCAGAGGAAAAGCCTCCAGGAAAAGCTGTGGAATTGTAATACCATTGAGTTAACCCAGCTTGGTGGAGGTGTGCGCTCCGACCCTCTTCACTTGTTGATAACATTTTTCTATTTGTAGATTTGTTGAATGTACTGAATGTGGTCGGAAAATGCATCAAATCTGTGTCCTTCACCACGAACTTATTTGGCCCTCAGGGTGAGTCTCCTTGCACAAAGAAGTAATAAGTTTCATATGAACATGCAGAATTAATGGCGCCCAAGTCACAAGGGGGTTAAGAGGAAAGTTATTCTGCAAGTATAAAGATCAGTTTAAATTGTGGGCGAAGGGTTCTTCTATGACTTGGTGAGTTACTGCGTAACCTGTGAATCCCCATAACTTAAGGAATTCTTTGATTCAATTCCTAGGTTAGGTTGAACTCCCTGACCTCAACTAGGTTAGCCACAGAGGTGCTTCAGTGGTCCTGGTTAGGGAGGGGAAATTCCAGAAAGGTTCCTACTTGTTATTCAGTGACGTCCCTGCTAGAAGTCTATGCAAGTGGTTCTCTGATGAAGATGAATCGGCCTGAGTTATGATGCCTCCCATGGTGCAATAGCCTGAAACTTTGTCAGTTGACTGGGCCAGTTGATGTGCCAAAGGTTACTGGAGAAATTACAGCCCAACTAGGAGACTGCTTTAAAGAGATGCAATAAATCCACTGACAAAAGTTTTGAGCTGTCCTGGCGTTGACATCTTGCATAAAGCCATTTGGGGCACAATTCATTATATTGTTTTATGGTTACAAAGCCCTTTAAAAGGTATCAATCCAATTTCCAGACCCACCTTTTTTTAAAAAACAAGTCCAGAGTTAAAGATGACTGCGAATGATGCTACGTTAGTTGCCTTGCAGGCACTTGTTAGAATATAAGCACCACTGAGTTTAGTTCCCAACCGGCTATGGAAAACAATTTCATTTCAGAAGAACCGGTTCAGGATTCACCCACATTGTGCATGTTTTCAGTGGAACGTTGCCTTGTGGGAATTAATGACTTACAACTGTGTTATTTGTGGAACGTAGTCAAAGAATAAAACTTGCTGTACATCTAATTAGACTGTCCATTGCTACTTTAAAGAACTATTAATAGTTTTCTTTTACCTCTTGCAGTTTTGTTTGTGATCCCTGTTTAAAGAAAACTGGGAAAACGAGAAAAGAAAATAAATTCTGTGCAAAAAGTAAGTACTAGTGTCGTGTTCTCGATTGTAAATTAATATTGTTCTTTAAAAAAAGCTGGTTAGTATCTAGTAAAATAATTTCTCCTTTTCAGAAATCCCACTTTTTATCTTAATTCTCCAAAAGAGGTGTAGTTCTGTGGATGAATGGCAGAACTCTGGTTAATAGCCCAGTATTAATGGCTGAGCCTACCATGGCTGGCATCGGGCACAGTCCTTGCAACCAAGCTTGGTCATCCCCCACATGAAGCTTTGTTTCCAACTTCCATGGTCACTGGATATCGATGACGTAGGCACAATGGGTGATTATCCTTTTGTGCCTCCCCACCTTTGCTCCTCTAAAACTTGGGAATATTGAAGTCAGATCTATTGCTCCTGTTATTGCCCTGGCTGAGAAAAGAAAGCTGCATGCATTAACTATTGGACTTGAATCCTGCTGATCTACATGGTTCATCGGCCAGCCAATTTCACCTACTGAAGGATTGAATAAGTCACGGGTGGCCTTTTAAAATGAGTATCCTTCCAAAGCAACGAGCATGTTGATTTGTGGTGCTGCTGATTAATAGTCCTTGAAACCATCTTGCCAGAAGGTAATGTCTCCTTGCCGTTAGACATGCTGATCAAAAACAAAGCAGAAAGGGGCAGCTAAAGTTGTAGAGTGGGGTCAGGTGATGGGAGCGTGGGAGCGGCTGCATTTGGCGAGCTCTGGTTCTATTCGTCTTTTAACCCTTTGTTTTGTCCTCTCGCATGTTTCATAATTGTCCTTTTTTTGGGACACATGTCTTGTACTATGTCGTTGGACGATCCTGATTGGAGTTTTGCAATGAGGAACTGAGTTAAATCGTAGAGAATCCTCATTTAGCCATGGTGGTCGGTGTTGGCTGGGGTGGGCCCAGCTTGAAGTGGAATTGTTGCTGGTGAGTGGACCTTCTCCTCGGCGGTGCTGTGTGCATCGGAATGATGGCTGCCATTAAGAATATTGTTCTGGATGGGGATCTCTGCTCCATGGTCTTTGGTGCTCATGTTGAGGGACTGACGTATCCTTAGGAGACACGGGAGAGAATCCTTGTATTTGATAGAGCACTTCCCTGGTAAAGGCCTGCCTTCAGTTTGTTGAGATCCTGCTGCATGGTGTGCCATCTATCCTGACGGGTTTGGGATGTAGGGACCAGACTAGGAGTGTCTGTGAGCCTGGTCCCTGGCGAGAAATGGGAGGCAAGTTCCCCATTGAGTTTGAGAAGTGGGAGGCAAGTTCCCACTGAGTTTGAAAATTGCCTGCCATGCTTTAGTAATCTTGATGTGGAGGCTGGGCTCATCAGGCTTGATGGAGTACAACGCCATGGTCTTTGAGGCCTGGAGTCAGTTGGACCACCCCAACCTCTGGCCTTATACCCCCTCCCCCAGGCCGGGGCCCAGCCCAGGCTGTGGGTTGCTTGGATGTCGGGGCAACGGCATGCTGGAAATGAAGGTGCTTCATTCGTTGGAATCCGAGAGATCCTGAGGACTGTTCAATGATCTTGTCGTGGCTTTGGCCTTTTTTTTTTAACCAAAAAAGGGGCAATTTAGCGTGGTCAACCCATCTACACTGCACATCTTCGGGTTGTGGGGGTGAGATCCACACAGACATGGGGAGAATGTGCAAACTCCACACGGGCAGTAACCCGGGACCTCGGTGTTGTGATGCAGCAGTGCCCTGAGGGGCGTTTGGTTGATCCTTGATTGATCTGTTAACGAGAGAGACTGTCTGCCATACCTCTACATTGTTGGAGCCCTTCCTTCATGTGGGGATAGGTTTAATGGGGGAACCAGCGGTCATATACGGTGGTTCCTGAGTATCCTCCTCATTATTGTTGGGTTTTCCATGTGGAAGCAGTGTTTCTGTCTCTGTTGAGGCAACACCGTTATGTCTTTAATATTCTTATGATAGTATGTAGTGCTGGGTGGGGGCTAATATTCTTAGGTCAGCTCAGGCGCTTTTCCAATAGGGTTTTTTTTCTTCTCCATCGTGGTGTGATAAATCCTGGTCCAGTGGTCTATGGGAGGTTTCCCTTACTGTACCAAGGGTGATGGAGTGCCACCCCCACACCCAGTTATTTGGTGTCTTGATGATTCTTCTGTTCAGTGGTGGCGTTGCCCCAGGTTTTTTTGTGTTAATGGGGGTGGTGCACTGCCCTGGGGGTGGTTTGTGAGGTGCAGGATCAGTTGGAGCTTGGGGTGTGCTGGAGGTCCTGGGGGTACTGACTCCTGTGTCAGAGTGTGCTGGGCTGGGCTGGTCCAGTGCCGTGGTTGGTATCCTGTTGCCCACTGGAGATTGGGATGTCCCTTGTCAAAGGCACTTATTAGGGACTTCCTGAGAGGTTGGATCTTGTTTATTCTGTGCACGGGGCCTGGGGTTGAGCCGAGTCCTGTACTTTTGTTGCCCCCTAATGGTCGCGCCATTTTCTTGTTTGAATGAGCATTCTTTTCTCATCAATGGGTGATTGGCATGTGCCAGGGGAATACGGACCCATGGTTGGATCCTGATCCTTTGGTGTCCTGTGATCCATTCCTGGTAGTTCTAAATCTCCCTCTTTTTGTTTTGTTGGGAGGCATCAATGACACTGATCACAGTCTGTACATATAGCTACTGGTCTTCTCTCTATAAATGTATCGAATTATGTTGGTTCTTTACTGGGCTTGAAGCTGGGTTATGTTGTGTTGTGTGGTATATATGTAACATCCTACAACTGGGGTTCTCATGCATATTTGTCATATGTTTCTTTTTTTAAGGGTGGGTATATAAAGAATCCATGATTGTTTCCTGTCTGGGTGCAGTTGGGTCTGGTATTCGAGGGGAGGAGGTGGCGGGGTGGATCATGGTGCCTGTTGGAGTTGAGGGAGATATATATTGGTGCGCCTCTTAACATGGGTCGAAAGGTTTATCCAGAACCCTCACAATTGTTGAGTGGTCGCTGCGTGGGAGGGCGCACCATTTTGTCACGTTTTCAAGGCCTTATCCTGTTTCTCCCTTGATCTCTGGTTGGGCCGATAGAGGCATCAAGTTATGTCTAACAATTGTATCATGCCACTCACTGCTGTTCTCCTGTCCCCATGTTGAGCCTTTTTTTCTTGCTGTGCTGTATCATTCTTGTGGTTTTGTTGCGAGTGTAAAACCTCAATAAACATACTTTGGGGAAAAATTGTCGAGTGAATTGTGACCAGCCTTGCTCCACCTCTGGCCGTCATTTATAACTGTACCTCTGTTAGCTGTAAAATGGATCCTAAAGAAAGAGGAAAAAAAACATCCTAAAAACCTTTTCTCTCTTGAAGGAAATGTAGTTTTAAAATACAGCAGTTAATATTTTTATGAAAAACTTCTTTTTCCTAGGGTTACCAACCACTAAGCTAGGTGTTTACCTGGAAACTCGTATTAACGACTTCCTCCGCAGACAGAGTCATCCGGAAGCTGGAGAGTGCACGGTTCGGGTGGTGCACAGTTCAGATAAAACTGTGGAAGTCAAGCCAGGGATGAAGACCAGGTGAGAAATGCTGTTCTCCTTTTTTATGCAAACTGGCATGTCCAAAGTTACAAAGTAGATGGCTGGGAGGGCAGCACGGTGGCGCAGTGGGTTAGCCCTGTTGCCTCACAGCGCCGAGGTCCCAGGTTCGATCCCGGCTCTGGGTCATTGTCCGTGTGGACTTTGCACATTCTCCCTGAGTTTGCGTGGGTTTCGCCCCCACAGCCCAAAGATGTGCAGGGTAGGTGGATTGAACACTCTAAATTGCCTCTCAATTGGAAAAATGAATTGGGTACTCTAAATTTTTTTTTTTAAATCATTGCTGCCTCATGGCGCCGAGGTCCCAGGTTCGATCCCGGCTCTCGGTCACTGTCCATGTGGAGTTTGCACATTCTCCCTGTGTTTGTGGGGGTTTCACCCCCACAACCCAAAGATGTGCAGGGTAAGTGGATTGGCCTCGATTGGAAAAAATTAATTGGATGCTCTAAAAAAATTTTTTTAAAGATTCTCTTTTGTTGGAGATGGTCATTGTGTGGAAGTTTTGTGTCGCAAATGTCTGCTGTAGTTTTAGATGACTGTGCAGTCATCACAGTTCAGTTTGATCCTGTCCACGCGTGCCTTAACAGTAGCACAGTGGTTAGCACTGTTGCTTCACAGTGCCAGGGACCCGGGTTCGATTCCTGGCTTGGGTCACTGTCTGTGCGGAGTCTGCACGTTCTCCCCGTGTCTGCGTGGGTTTCCTCCGGGTGCTCCGGTTTCCTCCCACAAGTCCCGAAAGACGTGCTTGTTAGGTGAATTGGACATTCTGAATTCTCCCTCTGTGGACCTGAACAGGTGCCGGAATGTGGCGACTAGGGGATTTTCACAGTAACTTCATTGCAGTATTAATGTAAGCCTACTTGTGACAATAATAAAGATTATTATTATGGAAGGAAGTGGTGGTTACATAGGACACCAGTTGTAACCAGTCTTGTTCAGTCTGAGACACTGGACAGGAGGGATTTAGAGTTGATATATCACCGTTCCTTTACTGTTGCTGGGTCAGAATCCTGGAACTCCTTTCCTAACAGCATGTACTGCAGTGGTTTAAAATGCAGGTCACCATCTTCTCGAGGACAATTAGGAATGGGCAATAAATGGTGGCCTAGCCAACGACACCCACATCCTGGGAAAGAATAAATAAAAAGTGATTCTCTGGCTCTGGTGATATCAAGGGCTTATTCCATAGTGATTCAAACTTGGGAGTGGGAAGTTAGAGACATAATAATTTGTTGAAGTAGGGGTTAACTGACCTGTAGGAGGAAAAAAATAAAGGCATTTGACTGTATGATTAATAAATAGGATGGTGGGGAGAGCTGGAGAGTAACTGAAAGAGGGAGATAAAAGTAATGGACTTTGGTCCAGTACAACAGCCAAAATGTACACCTGAATTTACAATCAATTACACTATTGATGTAAAAATGTGTTGGGACTTCTCACTGCATTTTAGTTTGCTTATTGAATAACTGAGAAATTACTTTGCCATGTAGATTTAGAAGAGTTTAATGATTGTGTAAATCTGCAGTTCTTTGAATCAAAATGCATCCCTAGATTACATAGAACCCACAGAACGCAAGGTGAACATGCACTGTAGCTGATCCATGGCATGTCTGTTGTACTCTTGTCAGGGCGGTTATGACTGAAAGAAATATTAGCTTCTGAAGTTATTTTGCCACCTGAGATCGGGAGCATTCAATTAATACTGAACATTGACATGACAAATTGTTGAGTTTTCTTAAAAATAAAACTGATTCTTAAAATACTTACTTTACATAGAAACATGCATAGAAAATAGAAGCAGGAGGAGGTCATTTGGCCGTTCGAGCCTGATGCGCCGCCATTCATTGAGTATGGCTGATCATCCAAGTTCAATACCCTGATCCCACCTTCTCTCTCTCCCTCTCTCCCTCTCTCTCTCTCTCTCTCTCTCTCTCTCTCTCTCTCTCTCTCTCTCTCTCTCTCTCTCTCTCTCCTCCCCCCCCCCCCCCCCCCAATCCATCCCTTTAGCTCCAGGAGCTGTATCTAATTCCTTCTTGAAATTACAATGTTTACATAGATTTTACAGTGCAGAAGGAGGCCATTCGGCCCATTGAGTCTGCACCGGCTCTTGGAAAGAGCACCCTACACAAGGTCAACACCTCCACCCTATCCCCAGAAACATCACTAAGGGCAATTTTGGACACTGGGCAATTTTTCATGGCCAATCCACCTAACCTGCACATCTTTGGACTGTGGGAGGAAACCGGAGCATCCGGAGGAAACCCACGCACACACGGGGAGAACGTGCAGACTCCGCACAGACAGTGACCCAAGCCGGAATCGAACCTGGGACCCTGGAGCTGTGAAGCAATTGTGCTAACCACAATGCTACCGTGCTGCCCCACTTCAACTACTTTCTGTGGTAGTGAATTCCACAGATTCACCACTCTCTGGGTGAAGAAGATTCTCCTCACCTCAGTCCTAAAAGGTTTATCGTCAAACTATGACCCCTAGCTCTCACTCCCCCACCATCGGGAACATTCTTTCTGAATCTACCCTGTCTAATCCTGTTAGAATTTTGTAAGTTTCTATGAGATCCCCTCTCACTCTTTTAAACTCCAATGAATATAATCCTAACCGATTATGTTCCTCCTCATATTGCAGTCCCACCATCCCAGGAATCAGCCTGGTAAACCTTCGCTGCACTCCCTCCATAGCAAGAACATCCTTCCTCAGATAAGGACCCTAAATCTGCACACACTACTCCAGGTGTGGCCTCACCAATGCCCTACACAATTACAGTAAAACATCTCTATACCTATACTCCATTCCTCTCGCTATGATGACCAATGTACCATTTGCCTTCTTTACTGCCTGCTGTACCTGCGCGCTTACTTTCAGCGACTGATGCACGAGGACACCAAGTTCCCGCTGAGTATCCACCTCTCAATTTACACCCATTCAAATAATAATCTGCCTTCCTATTGTAGCTACCAAATGCATCTGCCATTCATGTACCCACTCACTCAGCCTGTCCAAAACCCACTGTTTGCTGTTTATTCATAAATATGCCGTTAATGCGAGGAAGAGAATAAAACAAAGACATGGTAATGTTATGCTTAACTCTGGTTTGAATATATGGATTTGTGTTCCCAAGAGTTAACTTGGCTTCACCAGTCTGGCCTTTTAGTAATGCATATGTGCAAGTGATACTTGCATTCAAAATATTGAAGGATTTAATATCTAAGAAAATGTAGTTATATTATCCTTGTAGGCACCTTACCCAACTTCTGACAAGGGGATCGGGGACATAGCAGGGCATGACATTAATAAAAAGGATCAAGTGGGAGGAGGAGTTGGGGAGGGAGATTGGATGGGGGCTTTGGTGCGAAGTAGTGCGCCAAGTGAACTCAACCTCCTCCTGTGCATGGATGCCTCTTATCCAATTTAAGGTGGTGCACAGGGTCCATACGACACTGGCCCAGATGAGTAGGTTTTCCCGGAGGTAGTGGACAGGTGCGAGAGGTGTGGGAGGAGGCAGGGGAACCATACCCATATGTTTTGAGGGTGTGAGGAGTTGGAGAACTTTTGGGAGGCGGTGTTTTGGAACCTATCGAGGACTGTAGGGTTTGAGATAAAGCCGGACCTTATGGTGGCGATCTTTGGGGTGTCGGAGGTGCTGGACGGAGCTGCTGGAGGGGTAAGGGGCCGATGTTGTGGCTTTCATCTCTCTGATAGCCCAGCGATGGATACTTTTGAATTGGAGGTCAGCTGCCCCGCTGGGGGACATGGCATTGGTTGGGAGACTTTGAGTTTCTCAGGTTGGAGAAAATCAAATTTGCCGTAAGGGGGTCGTGAAGAGGGCTTTGAGATACGATGGAGGAAGTTCATGACTATATTTGAGGAGCTGTTTGTCGTGGTGGCGGTGGAAGTTTGGGGGAGGGGAGTAAATGGGGAAATCTGTCCAAACTGTATACTCTGTTGGATGTTAAAGTCATGTTGAACACGTTTGGAATCAAAAACCTTTTTTTAAAAAATAACTTCTGCCAAAGGTTTCAACTGTCACTGGGAACTATATTGTCTAATGTAGGTTCTGAATAACATCCAGGTGCTCTGGGAGCTGCAAAACGATAGTCCTTTTGGTGGACTCAACTTGCCATGCACATGTGACATTTAACTTCACTTTGTTACATATTACATCTTTGAAGAAGTAGTCCATGAAATCATTAGTTACTCAATGTGTTTCCTTATAGGTTTGTTGATAATGGAGAGATGGCAGAGTCATTTCCTTATCGAACAAAAGCTTTGTTTGCCTTTGAAGAGATTGATGGTGTAGATGTGTGTTTCTTCGGCATGCACGTGCAGGAGTACGGTTCAGATTGTCCTCCGCCCAATCAGAGGTGAGCCCAATGATTGTTAGTTATGATACTCCAAGCGAATACCCCAATATGCAGCAGATGCTTTGTACGGTGAAAAAGAAGCTTGTCTTTCAGGCACCATCGAAGGTACTGGGAAATGGTACCAGTCTCCTGACAAACATCAAGAATTTAAGTTGGGCGACGCAGTAGTTAGCACTGCTGCCTCACAGCGCCGAGGACCCTGGTTCAATCCCAGCCCTAGGTCACTGTTCGTGTGGAGTTTGCACATTCTCCCTGTGTCTGCGTGGGTTTCACCCCCACAACCCAAAGATGTGCAGAGTAGGTGGATTGGCCACGCTAAATTGCCCCTTAATTGGACAAAAATAATTGGGTACTCTAAATGTAATGTAAAAAATATATAATTTAAGTTAATTAGCTTGTTCAGTTTATTTTTGGGGGGGGGGGGAAGAGTGTGGGGGGCACCTGGAAGCTTCTGACTGGGTTTTTCAAGATTTTTAAACGAATTGGCAAATCGATGCAGGCAAGTTTGTAATGGCAAAGGAGGCGTAGGTTTAAAAAATAAGTAAATCGGGTTGATGGGACAAATCAAATTAGTTTGTGGATTAAATTATCATGGGAAACGATTGAGGCAGAGGGTGTGAATAGGTTCAAGAGAAAATTGGATGGGTTTCTGCAAAGAGGAATAACAAGGCAATGGATGAGGGTGATCTCTGAAAAAGAGATGGATATGCTTATGAACTTTGCCCATGTTCTTAAAATGATGTCTGCCTTTCTATTCCCAGCCGCACTATATAGTTAAGAAGTGTCAGTACTTTTTTCAGCAAAGTAAGAATATTTTGGGTGTTTAGAATGCAGGTGAATGTTTGCCTGGGGTTGTTGGGCCGGATCATGTTTCCATTGTCTGTTCCTAGTCTGCAATTTACTTTTTGAATGACTATTGTTTTCTTTCTTGGTGTGGTTATAGATTTATTGTGGACATAATGCAACAGGCGCCAACTTATGTTCATGGCTATGAATATCAAAAAGTTGAGCTGGGAATACCAGCAAGGAAGGTTGCTGGAAATTTAACATTGAATGTTTTTTGCTGCATTTGACATGATCCCTTTTCCGTTGTAGACGTGTGTACATATCATACCTCGACAGCGTACATTTCTTCCGCCCTCGATGTCTGAGAACATCCGTCTATCACGAAATCCTGATTGGGTATTTAGAATATGTAAGAAAATTAGGGTAAGTATGCTCTTTGGGAAGGCGGGTGTGATCAGTGATCACTAAAGTTCTCAAATGCTTGTTTTAACATCTTCATATCCAAGCACAGCTTATCTTGCACCTTAATTAATTTTACTCTGCTCTATCTGATTTTTGTTGCGCGCGTTAATGTGTTGTGGCTCATTTAAGGAGAGAGTGGCATGCAAACCACAGGAATATGCTATTTTGCTTTGAGATGGGAAGCTTTTGATCAAGCGTATGTTAAGTAAATATAGCTAATGATTTTTTCGATTTCGATGGATAAAATTGTGCACCTCAGGTTGTTTTCCTGAAAGAGGCAGTGACCAGGAGTCCCGAAAGAACACCTCTGGAGTGCGTATCTTTAGACCGACTCCTGTTAGCCAAATTTCCATCCTATAACCTCGGCCTGTATTTTTATGTGCATCTGCACAAAAGACTGTATGAAATGAAATGTAAATCGACTTTGTGCTGACTGCATTTAAATTTCCATCCCAGATACACAGCCGGGCATATTTGGGCATGTCCACCAAGTGAAGGTGATGATTACATTTTTCACTGCCATCCACTGGACCAGAAAATCCCTAAGCCCAAAAGGCTACAGGAGTGGTACAAGAAAATGTTGGACAAAGCAGTGTCGGAGCGAATAATTCATGATTATAAGGTATTGTGCATGGACTTCACTATTATAATACTAAGATTCAGTGTCTCATTGAAATGCCCCACGGCTCTGTATAGTCATTGGGAAAGAAGCATGCGAGATATAGGAGGGGTGGACAAAGACTTCATCACAAAGCTGGATCTTAACGAAAGAGCGAGGTAGATGTTTTTCCATGTATTGAAGTTTTGATGATTTATTGCAATGTCACATACTGGCGTGCAGGAAATTGGGAGATGCATAAGATACCAGAGTCGAAAGACCGAACAGTTCCAATGGCATTGTGCTGGAGAAGAAGTAGAGAGGGGTGAACTCAGACATGCAGGTGAGAATCCTAAATGTAAGATGTTACAAGAACTGGGCCTCTTATCAAGGATGAAATTACAGGAGCTGGAATTAGTGGAAGATTGGATGCAGGCTATTAAGTTTTGGATGAGCTGACGTTTGCCGAGGATAGGGCGGCACGGTGGCGCAGTGGTTAGCACTGCTGCCTTATGGCGCCGAGGACCCGGGTTCTTCCCGGCCCCAGGTCACTGCCTGTGTGGAGTTTGCACATTCTCCCCGTGTCTGCATGGGTCTCACCCCCACAACCCAAAGATGTGCAACCTAGGTGGATTGGCCACACTAAAGTTTTCCCTGAATTGGAAAAAAATAATTGAGTACTCTAAATTTTTTAAAAAAGTTCACAAGAGGCTAATGATTTGGAGGTTAACCCTGAAAATGGAGAAGTAGATGAAGCTAGGTGACAAAGACATGGATGAGGGTTTCATCGGCCAAGCTGATAGAAGCAAAGGTGGGTAATGTCATTGGTGTGAAAGTAGCCAGTCTGTTAGTGGAATCAGAAGCTTAGCATAGGGTAGAATTTGACTCCGGTTGTGAAGAACCTGGCCTAGCCTGAGACTGGCCTGAGAGGGAGGAGGTGTCAGTGATGAGCTCAGGCAGTTTCTGCCATGCCAGACCATGCAGCCTGATAACTGAGCCAGTGGAAGAGTTGAGAGAGGTCATTGGTGTGCGTTTGAAATTTGACCTCCCATCTACAAATGATATTACCCAAGAGGCAGATAAAGAGGTAAGCAAGGATAAACCTTAATGAAACTTTGGTGTAAAGAGAAGCTATTGATAACGATAGCTTGAATACAATTAGACTGGTAAGAGTGGAACCAAATGGACAACGGAGGACAGTGGTGTAGTCGACCGTGGGCAAAGGTTACAAAAAGGTCCAGGAGGGAAAAA
Source organism: Scyliorhinus torazame (assembly GCF_047496885.1). Taxonomy (NCBI): domain Eukaryota; kingdom Metazoa; phylum Chordata; class Chondrichthyes; order Carcharhiniformes; family Scyliorhinidae; genus Scyliorhinus; species Scyliorhinus torazame. The sequence goes on from NC_092735.1 coordinate 7,169,338, forward strand.
GTGTTAATGAATTTGCAAAGGAGCGTTTCAATGAAAGAGTGATTCAAACACAGCTTAGAGGAAAGATGTGTATGGACCTGGCCACAGCTGGGATGAAAGGTTTTTCTGGGGGCGATTTGTACCAAAGGTTCAGATGAGAGAATGATTGAGGAAATAATAGTTGTGGATGTAGATTAACTAGAGCAACACATCGATCTGAATAGGTTTTGCCTTAAAACTATAGTACACCAGGAAAAATGTAATGTTGGTGGTCAATACTGAATGTCTTTTCATGATTTGGTAACAAAATTGTCTTTGTACATTATGATTATTACATATAGTATATATGTATTATTTATATTTTTAGTCCAGATCTGTCACTCTTGTGCAGATAGTTGTCACGATTAAGTAGCTGTACTCAATCACATACTGTTTAAAAATTGCACAAAATTAAGTAATTGAAAATATTTATATCAGCTGGGTAAAATTAGGTGGAATCCGCTGCACTGAACTCAAACCCAACAGGCCAGTGTTGGTGTTTATACTTTACACATGCCGCCTTCCCCAACACCACCACTCTGGGTATCAGCCTTGTGCAAGTGGTAACATTCTGCTTTGAAGCCAGACTGTTGTGAATTCAAACCCCACATCTGAATCGGAGGTACCGTGTTCACATATGGCGCTCTGGAAATGCAGTAGGACTGGCGGGAGGGTGCACATGCAGAGATTCTTTCAGATTAAATTTGAAAGACACGATCTGGAGCTGACCGGTTACTCGTCTGCTACACTCAGTAAGCCATTTTTTGTTGTGTGCTGGCCTCTTCAAATTTGATGTGCTAAGGGAACATTGTGTTAAGAGCACGGTTATGGTAAACGCTGAATTATTCCAAATCCCAGAAGGGCAACTTGAAACAACTGCACAGAACTGCATATTTACAAATTGATATATTGTGTGAAAAGATATGAAACCAGAGAATGATGTCCCAGACGGTTTGTGATGATTTTAAATAAAATGTTCACTAAACAATGAAATCAATAACAATAAAGTCAACTGGAAGGACAGTTGACCAAATCAAAGGTTACTATATCCAGTATCACTCACTTCACCTAGTTCAAAACGCCTTTACTTCACTCACAAAAACAGACAATACTGGATAAACTCAGTTCTGTAAAGAGCAAAACAGTTAGCGTTTCGACTCTGACACTTCAGAGCTAAAGAGTGGGTGAAATGTGATGGATTATATACTGTGTAAGAGAGAGTGGAGCAGAGGAGACGGTCAATGAATGGTGGGAGCAAGGAAAGATTGCAACAAAAATGTGTAGGTTTGAGACAGCAGTTTGGCAGTGTGAAGGGCTCTAGGTGCAAGTAGTGGCATGAAGGTAAGATATCAGAAATTGTTAATGGGAGAGCAAAAGTCGATGCTCAGTGAAAGCAAAACGGAACAAGTAACAGATGGCCCAGTGGAGAAGAATGGTCACAGTCTAAAGTTGTTGAACTCAATGTTGAGTCCTAAGGGCTTAATCGGAAGAGGATGTGCAGCTCCTCCAGTTTGCGTTGGGCTTCACTGGAAAAATTGCAGCATGCCAAGGACAGACATGTGGCTATGAAAACAGGGTGCCGAGTTGAAATGGCAAGTAACAGGAAGGTTGAGGCCATACTTGCAGAGGGAGGGAAGGTGTTCTGCAAAGTGGTCACCCAGTCTGCGTTTAGTCTCTCCAGTGTAGACGTCATTGGGAGCAGCGAATACAGTAGACCAAATCGAAGGAGGTGCAGGTGAAATGTTGCTTCACCTGAAAGGAGTGTTTGGGACGTGCCATAAACGCTTCCTCTGTCTCATGCCCAGCACATCTTTGTTGCAATCTCTCCTAGCTCCCACCACTGGCATACTCTGCTCCAGCTGCCCCACCCCCTCTTATGCAACCAAACTATCTCTGCCTTCAAGCATCCTGCATTTTCCAGCAGTTTTTTAAAAAGTAAACCCAGCAGAAAACATTCCACTTTATTGGATTTCCCTGATATTTTCATGTCATCACTATTTTCCTGGACAATTGGCACCATTAATCATTGAGTTGATATCCTTTAATAAAGAGTTTATTGAACTTGATACTTGCTGTACAGGTTAAATGACAAACCAATGACTTGAGTTTTTTTAAATAAGAAGTCTTACAACACCAAGTTAAAGTCCAACAGGTTTGTTTCGAATCACTAGCCTTCGGAGCGCAGCTCCTTCATCAGGTGAATGAAGAGGTGGGTTCTGTGACCACATATATAGACACATTCAATGATGCAAGATGATACTTTGAATGCGAGTCTCTGCAGGTAATTAAGTCTTTACAGGTCCAGACCGAGCAACTGGAGAGAGGGATAATCACGGGTTAAAGAGATGTGAATTGTCCCAAGCCAGGACAGTTGGTAGGATTTTGCAAGCCCAAGCCAGATGGTAGGGGGTGAATGTAATGCGACATGAATCCAAGTTCCCGGTTGAGGCCGTACTCATGCGTGCGGAACTTGGCTATAAGCTTCTGCTCGGTGCTTCTGTGTTGTTGCGCGTCCTAAAGGCCGCCTTGGAGAACGCTTACCTGTAGATCAGAGGCTGAATGACCTTGACTGCTGAAGTGTTCCTCGACTGGAAGGGAACATTCCTGCCTGGCGATTGTCGCGCGATGTCCGTTCATCCGTTGTTGCAGCGTCTGCATGGTCTCGCCAATGTACCACGCCTCGTTTTTTTGTTCGAATACAGGAACTGTTTGTAACTGAATTTTACTTTGAGTAAAATGGATGTTGTTCCTCCACGTTTGACTTGCGATGTTTCAAAAATGGAACAATTCCAAAATGTCTGGTGATTATGATGCTGTTTTACTAGAAGTTATTGCGATTATAGTTTGCATCCTTTATACACATCACAGAATAGCTATTGATCTCATTGAGCAATATACTGAATGATGGTCGCATTCATAATGTGCTTCTCCCTTGCAGGATATATTTAAGCAGGCCACAGAGGATAGGTTGACTAGCGCAAAGGAATTACCGTACTTTGAGGGTGATTTCTGGCCGAATGTGTTGGAGGAAAGCATCAAAGAGCTGGAGCAGGAAGAAGAGGAGCGCAAGAGGGAGGAAAACAACACCTCTAGTGAGAGTACTGATGTAAGTCACCAGATATGGCTATATCTTTGGGTTGTGTTCTACCTAGTAAATCAGAAACCCAGAAGGTGAAGAGACCCCCTATAGATGCTGCATGCCATTGCGCAAATTCTAAAAATTGTTCTAACTTTTAGGATCGGTCAGTGTTTTTCTGTTAAAGAGTCAGTCCACAGAATAATCACTGAATTCACTCGCCAGGTTTCTGTCTTTTCCTGTTAATTTGCTGAAAGAGGTGATGACACTTTTTACAGCACAGAAGGCATTCGGCCCATCGTTTCTGCGCTTCTGCTGTGTTAGATCTTCTCTCTTCCTGCTAGCTTTTGTTGTATAAATAATGCACGTTTACTGCATCAAGACTAAATAGTTTGTATTTAAGGAAAAAGAACAATACAGCACAAGAACAGGCCCTTCGGCCCTCCAAGCGTGTACCGGTCATGATACCACCCTTGGCCAAAACCATGGGCACTCCTAAACTAATTTGTTGCTCAGTAACTTAAATGCAACCAGTTTTCTTCAAACCTCGTTTCTGTGCTACATTAACTGAGCTGTAAAGCATATTTACATGTACACACTGACAGGTATCTTTCAGATGGTTTGGATTTTTTGTCACAAGGTGACAAAATTTTAAAATTTAAAATATTTTTTAAAAAAATATTTATTAAAGTTTTTGAACAAAACAAAACAATTTTTTCCCCTTACAAACAATAAACCGCCCGCCCCACCCGTAACAAAATAACGCAAAATCGCCCTGAGCAAGGTATATACATGGTAAGATGATATATTTACAGAGCTTTATACACTGGCTCTCGCCCGTTCGTGCCAGTTTCCCCCACCCTCCATGTTATCCCCCGCTTGTCCGTCCCCTCAAACAATCTCTCGTTCTTCTCCCCCCCCCCAGGGTTGTTGCTGCTGACCGACCTTCCTCTAACGCTCCGTGAGGTAGTCTAAGAACGGTTGCCACCGCCTGTAGAACCCCTGTGCAGACCCCCTTAAGGCAAACTTAATCCTTTCCAACTTTATGAACCCAGCCATGTCGTTTGTCCAGGCCTCCACGCTAGGGGGCTTCGCCTCCTTCCACATTAGCAAGATCCTTCGCCAGGCTACCAGGGACGCAAAGGCCAGAATGCCGGCCTCTTTCGCCTCCTGCACTCCCGGCTCGTCCACTACTCCAAATATTGCTAGCCCCCAACTTGGCTTGACCCGGACTTTCACCACCTGAGATATTGCTCCCGCCACTCCTCTCCAGAACCCCTCCAGTGCCGGGCATGACCAAAACATATGGACATGGTTCGCCGGACTCCCTGCACATCTTCCACATCTGTCCTCTACCCCAAAGAACCTACTCAACCTCGCCCCCGTCAAGTGCGCTCTGTGAACCACCATATCAGGCTGAGCCTGGCACATGAGGAGGAGGAATTGACCCTACCCAGGGCGTCAGCCCACAGACCTTCCTCGATCTCCTCCCCCAGCTCCTCCTCCCATTTACCCTTCAACTCTTCTACCAGCGCTTCCCCCTCTTCTTTCATCTCTTGGTGTATTGCCGAAACCTTGCCCTCCCCGACCCATACACCCGAGATCACCCTGTCTTGAATTTCCTGTGTCGGGAGCAGCGGGAATTCCCTGACCTGTCGCCTCACAAAAGCCCTCGCCTGCATATATCTGAATGCATTTCCCGGGGGTAGCTCAAACTTCTCCTCTAGTGCCCCTAGGCTCACAAATGTCCTGTCGATGAACAGGTCCCCCATTCTTCTAATCCCCGCCCGGTGCCAGCCCTGGAACCCCCGTCCATCTACCCCGGGACAAACCGGTGGTTACCCCTGATCGGGGACCACACCGAGGCTCCCACTGCACCCCTATGCCGTCTCCACTGGCCCCAGATCCTTAACGTTGCCGCCACCACCGGGCTCGTGGTGTACTTTGATGGCGAGAGCGGCAACAGTGCCGTCACCAGCGCCCCCAAGCTCGTTCCTTTGCAGGACGCCATCTCCATCCTCTTCCATGCCGCCCCCTCTCCCTCCATAACCCACTTGTGGATCATCGCCACGTTTGCTGCCCAGTAGTAGCTCCCTAGGTTTGGCAGCGCCAGCCCTCCTCGGTCCCTACTGCACTCCAGGAACCCTCTCCTTACCCTCAGGGTTTTGTTCGCCCACACAAACCCCATAATACTCCTACCTACTCTCTTGAAAAAGCCTTTGGTGATCACGATGGGGAGGCACTGGAATACAAACAAAAACCTTGAATACCTTATTTATTTCCGTTGCACTCTGGACCATAGCTCCCCCACCATCTTTGACTCCCCCTATTTCCCTCTCACGGAGCTGGTGTGCCAGCATCCGACTGGCCTTTTCCCCGTACTCGAAGGTCGCCCCCTGCGCCTTCCTCCACTGTGCCTCTGCCTTCCCCGTGGTCAACAGGTCAAACTCCGTCTGGAGCCGTCTGCGTATCTCCTGTCCACTCGCAAAATCTCCCCCACTAACCTCTCCCTTTCCATACCCTCTGTCTTCTCCCTATGAGCCCTGATGGAGATTAGCTCTCCCCTGATCACCGCCTTCAACGCCTCCCATACTACCCCCACTCGCACCTCCCTGTTGTCGTTGGCCTCCAAATACCTTTCAATACACCCCCTTACCTTACCACACACCACCTCATCTGCCAACAGTCCCACATCCAACCGCCACAGCGGGCGTTGGTCCCTCTCCTCTCCCAGCCCCACTTCCACCCAGTGCGGGGCATGGTCCGACACGGCTATGGCCGAATACTCCGTCCCCTCCACCCTCTGGATGAGCGCCCTGCCCAGCACAAAGAAATCTATCCGGGAGTATGCCTTGTGCATGTGGGAGAAGAAAGAAAATTCCCTGGCCTGCGGTCTTGCGAACCTCCATGGGTCCACTCCCCCAATCTGGTCCATAAACCCCCTGAGCACCCTGGCCGCCGCCGGCCTCTTTTCCCGTTCTTGATCTGGAGCGGTCCAGTGCTGGGTCCAGCACTGTATTAAAGTCCCCTCCCATTATCAGTCCTCCTACCTCCAGGTCCGGGATGCGCCCCAACATGCGCTTCATAAATCCAGCATCATCCCAGTTCGGGGCGTATACATTTACCAACACCACCCACGTCCCTTGCAACCTGCCACTCGCCATCACGTATCTCCCTCCATTGTCCGCTACGATAGTCTTGGCCTCAAATGACACATGTTTTCCCACCAGAATTGCCACCCCTCTGTTTTTTGCGTCCAGTCCCGAGTGAAATACCTGTCCTACCCATCCCCTTCTTAACCTAACCTGGTCCGCCACCTTCAGGTGTGTCTCTTGGAGCATAGCCACGTCTGCCTTCAGTCCCTTCAAGTGCGCGAACACTCGAGCCCTCTTCACCGGTCCGTTCAGGCCCCTCACGTTCCACGTTATCAGCCGGATTGGAGGGGCTCTCCCCCCGCCGACTAGCCATCTCCTTTTCTGGGCCAGTCCCGTGTCCGCGTCTCCCTCGCCTCCGTCCTGGCCCACCTCTTCTGTGTCCCATTCCCTTTCGGCCAGTGCAGCAGCAACCCTGTTCCCCCCCGTTAGACCCCTGTCTAGCTTTTTTGCTCCCCCCATATCACTCCCGTAAGTCAGCTGACGCCTGCTGACCCCGGCTTCCCCCGCCATCCCTTTGACCCCCCCCCCCCCCCCCGGTGTGGGAATCTCCCCATCAGTAGGTGTTCCTACGCTCCCCCTCCCACCTTTCTTCCCGCACGCGGGAGAAAACCCCCGTGCTTTCCAGAGCCTGCCCCGCCCCCCCGACGCAGCTTCTGTTGCGGCCTTGTCTCTCGTCCCCAGCCCATATAACCTTCCCTGCGCGTGCTTACCCCCCTATATACAACCGCCATCATACTTCAACCCTCGAATGCCCCCCACCCTCACAAACCCTCAATTAGAGTCCAACTTTTCAGTTGATATAAAGGTCCACGCCTCTTCGGGCGTTTCAAAGTAGTGGTGTTGGCCGTTATATGTGACCCACAGTCGTGCTGGCTGCAACATTCCAAATTTCACTCCTTTCCGATGCAGCACCGCTTTGGCCCGGTTGAAACCCGCTCTCCGCTTAGCGACCTCCGTGCTCCAGTCTGGGTATATTCTAATCTCAGCATTGTCCCACTTGCTGCTCCGCTCCTTCTTGGCCCATTTCAGGACCCACTCTCTATCTGTGAACCGTTGAAATCTCACCACCATCGCCCTTGGCGGCTCGTTTGCTTTGGGCTTCCTCGCCAGCACCCGGTGCACCCCTTCCAGCTCCAGCAACCCCGGGTGGGCCTCCGCGCCCATCAGCGCCCCGATCATCGTGCCCGCATATGCCGCGGCGTCGGCCCCCTCCACTCCTTCTGGGAGACCCAGGATCCTCAAATTGTTTCTCCTCGACCTGTTCTCCAGGTCTTCGAGTCTTCCCGTCCACGTCTTGTGTAGCGCCTCGTGTCGCTCCACTCTCACCGCCAGGCCCAAGAGCTCGTCCTCATTCTCACTCACTTTGTCCTGGATCTTCACCTCGTGGGCTTTCTGGGTTGCCCCAAGTCTTTCAATTATTGCCAGCATCGGCACCACCATCTCCTTGTGCAGCTCCTCGAAGCAGCGCTTAATGAATTCTTGCATCTCTTCTTTGTCCCCGGCCGCTGCCATTTTGTTTATTTTACCCTTCTTCTCCCGCTGCTCCAGTGCCCTTTTTTTGGCCATTTTGCTGCGGGTCCGGTCCATACAGGTTAGTGGGGGACCTCTCTCCTCTCTTCCCCACGGTTTGGCTGTGTAAAAAATCCCGTTGGGGCTCTTCTATCGAGCCCGAAAGTCCGTCTTCGTGGGAGCTGCCGATTCGTGCGGCTTAGCTCCGCATAGCCGCAACAGGAAGTCCTCTCAAGGTAGGGCATGTTAATGGTGAGGAATGGAGCACTTTCTACTTTGAGCACTCACTGTGAGCAATACAAGCAATACAGTACAGCTACTCTCCGAAATATATCTAATCTCCGCTATTATATTTTCCTATTCGGTATTTGGTGGCACCAAGGAGTTTATTATTTGAAATACATTTTCCCCTTGTCTGAACAAGTTGCCAGACTTGGTCTTTTGAAAAGGCGCATGGGTAAGAAAGAAAGATGATTTGTAATACCAGCTGATTCATTTGAGCAAAAGCCAATTTTTGGACTATTGCCTTGGAAAAGAAAAGGCACCAAATAAGTGGTTAGCATTGCTGCCTCACGGGGCCGAGGACCCGGGTTCAATCCCGGCCCCGGGTCACTGTCCGTGTGGATTTTACACATTCTCCCCATGTCTAATTGCATGAAAAAGCTTTCTGGTCACCGCAAACTTTTCCCATTCCTAAAAGTTCTTTCTTAAACAAAAAACACAAAATGCTGCCCTCTACACAGCAAGTTAGTTATTCAAGTAATCCCTCTCAAAGGAGGTGTAATGCTTTTCAGATCATTTGTTTTATTTTCGGTTTGCGATGCACACAGCTTTCCCTGGTTTACTTTTCTGGTCGAGGCTGTCTGTTAAGAATGTTGGTTGTTTTTTTGGTCTGCTTTTTATTTTCCTGATCCTCTTTTAGTGCTCCTATGCCAATAGTTGAAAGGGCAACAGTGTTTTGTGACTGAACTCTGCCAATGTTCTTGAGCTATTAATTAGCCTAACTACCTAAAGCCACAGAGGTCTATTGTGTCTGCGCCAGTCAAAAACAACCACCAAACAATTCTACTCCCATTTCCCAGCGCTTGGCCTATAGCCTTGTCTGCCGTGGCATCTCCGGTGTACATCTAAATACTTCTTAAATGTTCTGAGGGTCTCTGCCTCCACCAGCCTCCAGGCAGCGAGTTCCAGACTCCCAGCACCCTCTGGGTGAAAAGGTTTTTCCTCACATCCCCTCTAAACCTCCCGTCCCTTACCTTAAATCTCTGCCCCCTGGTCACTGATCCCTACACCAAGGGGAAACGTTTCTTCCTGTCTACTCTACCTGTGCCCCTTCATAATCTTATCCATCTCAATCATGTTCCCCCTCAATCTCCTCTGTTCCAAGAAAAATAATCCCAGTTTATCCAATCTCCCTTCATAACTAACACTCTGCAGCCCAGGCAACATCCTGGTGAATCTCCTCTGCACCCTTTCCAGTGGCCATCACATCCCTCCTGTAATGTGGATTCCAGAACTGCTCCCAATACTCCACCAGCTCTGCTACCTTAAGGCACCAGTGTAGATGCACACCAAGGTTCCTCTGATCCTCGGTGCTTCCCAGGGTCCCGTCATTCATCATCTAGTCCCTTGCCTTATTTTCCTTGCTATTTACCACCCCACCAATTTTCGTATCATCCACAAACTTACTGATCAACCCTCCTACACTCCTATCTAAATTATTTCTCTAAACCCCAACATTGACCCCTGTGGGACCCCACTGAACTTGGGCTTCCAGTCAGAAAAACACTGCTTGACCATCACCCTCTGCTCCCTGCCACTCAGCCAATTCTGAATCCAATTTGTCAAATTTCATTGGATCCCAATTGGACCCCTTCGCTATCTGTCTCCCAAATGAGACCTTATCAAAAACCTTGCTGAAGTCCAAGAAGATGATGTCAAATGCGTTGCCCTCAATTCACACCTGGTCACCTCTTCAAGTAATTCAATCAGGTTGGTCAGACATGACGTCCCCTTAACAAAACCATGTTGACTGTTTTGATTAATTCCTGCCCCTCCAAATGCAGATGAATTATGTCTCTCAGAATTGTTTCCAATAGTTTCCGCATCACTGAGGTTAGACTGACTTGCCTGTAGTCTCCTGATTTATCCATTCCTCCCTTCCTGAATAAAGGTACCACATTTAATCAAATCTAATCTTTTCAGTATTTTAAAGGCCTGGATCAAACCTGGGCCCTTGTGAGAGGACCAAAACTGAACACTGTTCTAAACCAAGCCCAATGGAGGTCTTGTGCAAAGATTATATTCTTTTATTATTTGTATTGCTTGTCCTGACCGTGCATCCTGGTACTTTGCCGCGGTGATCGTAGACCTTCAGGGATTCATGTCCTATGACACCTAGATTTTCTCCCACTCAGCAATCTTAAGCCGTGTGTAGTATGTACATTTACCTTCAGCTTGATGTATGTAAATAACATGGCATTTGCCTCTTCTAAATGACCTGCCAGATGTTGGCCCATTGAAATCCCTAAAGTCTATTTTTCTCATCTAAGGTTCTAATGCACTCAAAAATATTTTTAGCGTTAAGTTTTGCTTCTCCATCTGCTTTTTCTGTTCATCTTTCTCTTTCCACCTCTTGTGTCTACAATAAAAATGGACGAAATCTGTAATTCTTACAGTCTAACGGAGTTTTTGAGCCATTGTTTATGTTGATTTGCAGGATATCTGGTGTTCCTAACCTGGTGTGTTTGTGTACCTCTCTCTTTCTACCTCCCATTCTTGCACTCTCTTGTGCTTGCTTCTCATTATTTCTTTGTCTCATATGCTCCTGCCTTCACTATCTGCAGCTGGTTACCATTGTCACTGTCCCATCCTATCTGCTGCCACGTTTAGTCACTCTGTTCAATTTCTTTCATACTCTTTATTATCAATGTCATAGTTTGGTGCTTTTTCCGTTCTTTTATCTCTTCTTCTTGATGCTGTGCTTCACTCTTTTTTTCTCTCTCCTTTTTCCCATCTTTCCACCTTCCTTTGCCTCACCATTTTGCTCTTCACTCTCATTCTCTCCTATTCTTCCATTTTTTTTCCCTATCTACCCCTTCACCACCAAGCTTCCCCCGTCATAGCCTTTAGTATCATTTTTTTTCTATAAATTTAGAGTACACAATTCTTTTTTAATTCCAATTAAGGGGCAATTTAGCGTGGCCAATCTTCCTACCCTGCAGTGCACAATGTGAGGGAGAGTAAGGATTCATCACCTCATTTCCTTCTGGCTTTCATTCCCTGCTCCATTTCCAGCATGGGTCCACTTCTCTCCTGCACCCTGGAACCAGTCTGAAGATGTTGTATTTATTCTCCTAAATCCTGTAATAACAGTGCAGCGAACAAGCTCCATCGAGGACATAAGGTGGTTAGAACTGAAGCACCCATATGTTAGTAGTTCATAACCAAAGTTCAATGCTCCATGGTTATTGAGGAACAGAATTGGATTGGATTGGATTTGTTTATTGTCACGTGTACCGAGGTACAGTGAAAAGTATTGTTCTGCGAGCAGCTCAACAGATCATTAAGTACATGAGAAGAAAAGGGAATAAAAGAAAATACATAATAGGGCAACACAACATATACAATGTAACTACATAAGCACTGGCATCGGATGAAGCATACAGGGTGTAGTGTTAATGAGGTCAGTCCGTAAGAGGGTCATTTAGGAGTCTGGTGACCGTGGGGAGTTCCTCAGTGTTTCATTAACTTTTTTTTATACCTGTACGGTTCTATTCCTCTAAATGCCAATCTTATAAGCATTGGGCATTCTATAGTTTGACACATTTATTGAATAAACTAGAAATTGAGTGTAGGTAGACTTGAGAACAGTAGAATGATGTATTGTCCAATAAGCCTGTCCAATACTACTTAAACCCCTAAAATTCTTGCTTTGCACTGTTTACTAATTCCAATCATGTTTTGGATTTGAATATATCTTGATTTGTGATGCAAAAGATTGTGCTGTTGCTGGAGATACTGGGGCCCAGAATAGTTGCCAGGTTAGCAACCGTGAAACTTGGGAACACCAGGCAGGACTTTATTAGAATTATTTTTACTCCATTTCCTGCCCAGCAACCACCTAGGTCAAGATACTGACAGCTGCCAGGTGGGTAAGCTGGCTGTACAAGGCAGCAGCCATGAATGGTCCCAGGAAATTGGAACAGGGTTGAGGGAGGACATGTTGATGGTGGTGCCAGGTGGGAGCGAGGGATCACAGGGAGAGGCAGGAGAAGCATCCCTCTTGGCCTACCAGCACTGCTCGATCTGGCAGCCCCTGCTGCCCTCCCAACTGGATCTCCCAAGCACTGGGAATCCCAGCCCACCACCATTAAATTCAAATAAACAATTAGCAAAACTTGAGTAAAAACAAGCTCGAGAGCACTTTAAAATCATTGACCCATGCTCCCCCTCCTGCCAACTTGGGGAGAGGTTTAGTTTACCTGTCTTAAACTAAACTTGCACTGGACAGGATACTGAGAAAGGATGCTTTGAGCATTACATTCATTACATTGTACTGTATGATTACTGATTTGGTCCATTTATGACTGAAAGACACCCCCAGTTCTCAGGAAGTATCTACCTAATTGATAATTTTCTGATGATTTCTGAGCCTGCATAGGCAAAATAAGAGCCTGTATAAAAATGTTTAATTTGTCATATTTCTTGCAACACAGCATCAGCAACATGAAACAAAACACTTGGGGCAACTCCCTTGTGTTCAGAATGTGAAAGTAACATGTTTATTCACTCAAGCCTAACTAATTGTGATGATTCTTTTTTCCGATGTTTTCCAAAATGGAGGTGTCACCGTGTGAGAGTGCAGCAAAAATAATTGAATTGCTCCCTCTCTCCTTCTAAAAACACAAGCACTTGCTGCATTCTGCTCCCCTCCCCTACCGTGTTCTTCAAACCCAGCTCTCGCAACAGCTGTTAGCAATTTGAAGGCATAACTCTCAAATGTACTGATCTAACCAGGATTTCCTGAATTTGCAACATCACTTCGAAAGCAGCGATGGATGTGCAAGCCCCCCAGCTGATTTGCCAGTTTCTTGGATCGTTGCACTCCCACCCTGGACTTGCTCCTATCGGGTTGAGACACGTTTGGTCTTAGTGGAATTGAGTTTAATGTAACTCTTTGAGAGTAAGACACATACTTTGAAGTATTGCTGTAACTGGTAAATTTGCACGGATCTTTTCAGGGAAAGAAGGGAGACAGCAAAAATGCAAAGAAAAAGAATAACAAGAAAACGAGTAAGAATAAGAGCAGCCTGAGCCGAGGAAACAAGAAGAAACCAGGGATGCCCAACGTGTCCAACGACCTCTCACAGAAACTTTATGCCACCATGGAAAAACACAAGGAGGTACAATTTTCTCTTTAGTCTGTTCCGGGTAATTACTGATCAACTCCCCCTCTCTCTCTTCCACCCCCTTCCCGTTGCTGTTTGGTTCCTGCAGTTGCTGCTCTGACCCCCACCAGATCTGCTAAATAACCTTGACAGCACAGTCAAACTCAACGGAAAAATTGTGGATAAATATGTGCTCCATGGAGCGCAGGCTGTGGCATGTGCTGCATCGTTTGTGCAATTTAAGACATTTTTCCCCTTCCTCCAGATATTAATTTGTGGTATCTTTGCATGCCTAGTCATAAAATAAATCCCAAAGTTCACCAAAGTTTTATTGAAGCAGAATTGGATTGGATTTGTTTATTGTCACGTGTACCGAGGTACAGTGAAACGTCTTTTTCTGCGAGCAGCTCAACAGATCATTAAGTACATGGGAAGAAAAGGGAATAAAAGAAAATACATAATAGGGCAACACAAGGGACACAATGTAACTATATATACTCCGGCATCGGATGAAGCATACAGGCATAACATGTAGTGTTAATGCGGTCAGCCCATGAGCGGGTCGTTTAGGAGTCTGGTATCAGCGGGGAAGAAGCTGTTTTTGAGTCTGTTCGTGCGTGTTCTCAGACTTCTGTATCTCCTGCCCGATGGAAGAAGTTGGAAGAGTGAGTAAGCCCGGTGGGCGGGGTCTTTGATTATGCTGCCCACTTTCCCCAGGCAGCGGGAGGTGTAGATGGAGTCAACGGATGGGAGGCAGGTTTGTGTGATGGACTGGGCGATGTTCACGACTCTCTGAAGTTTCATGTGGTCTTGGGCCGAGCAGTTGCCGTACCAGGCTGTGATGCAGCCAGATGGGATGCTTTCTATGGTGCATCTGTAAAAGTTGGTCAGAGTTAATGTGGACTTGCCAAATTTCCTTAGTTTCCTGAGGAAGTATAGGCGCTTTAATTTAATTTGTGAATGCGCCACCTGGTGCCATGTGCACGAGGAAGGCAAGGGCGATTGTCATAAAAACTCATCTGGTTCACTAATGTCAGTTACAGAAGGAAATCTACATATGATTCCGGACTCTTAAATGCCCTCTGAAATGGCCTAGTAAGCCACTCAGTTGAGTTAGAGGACAATTGGGGATGGGCAATATATGCTGTGTGACGCCCACATCCCCTGAACAATTCGTTTTTTAAAAGATTCAGAGGATATTGGAAAATGAAGATTTGTATTTGGGTGTTTGAAGCAATCCGCAAATGTAAAAACAACTTGTGAATTGTATTTGATCAAATTTTAATTGTTTGAATTTTGCTTTTGCAGGTGTTTTTTGTGATCCGTCTGATTGCAGGTCCTAACTCGAACTCACTGCCGACCATCCTAGATCAGGATCCACTCATCGCGTGTGACCTGATGGATGGGCGTGATGCCTTTCTCACGCTGGCGAGGGACAAACACATGGAGTTCTCATCACTGAGGCGGGCCAAGTGGTCAACCATGTGCATGCTGGTGGAACTTCACAATCAGGGCCAGGATCGCTTTGTATATACATGCAATGAGTGCAAGCACCATGTGGAGACCAGGTGGCACTGCACTGTCTGTGAGGTACGTGTTAATCTAAAGTTTGTCATTCCAGACCAATGCAAAGTATAAAATCATGTACTGCAGCCTTTTCAATTCATATATGAAGGACTCTTGAGTACAAGCTTATTTGTAATAGGCGAGAGGGTTATAGCGGGGTCTATGGACAGCTTATTTACTCAATTGTATTGTCTGGTTAATTAACTCCGAATAGACCAGAGATTGACCTTTTACCGCTTGGTCTAGTTGGCTATGCATTTACTAACTTGAGCCATTCGAGAGCACAAAAAACTACAGGGGTAGGCCATAGCCCCGAGACAGTTCTGCCATCAGTTTGAACATGGCTGTTCTGTACCTCAGCTTCTATGTTCCTTGATAACATGATCTAATTATCTGTTAACCTCCGTACGGGGAAAAAACCTGCCTGATTTCACTCCTGAAGGGCCTAGCTCTTATTTATTTCCTGTGGAAACCTTAAACTTTAAAAATAGCCTCTCTGTATCTCCACTGTGGAATCATTTCAGACACCTTAATTAGATCACCATCCAGCCTTCTAATCTCAAAGGAATGCAAACCAAGTTTATGCAACCGGTCTATCCATTTTAACCCTTTCCAGCCCTATTGTATAAATTTATAAAATGCTCAGAATGAATCACTAAACGTGCTAAGATAGCAACTTTGCCAAGTGACTGTTGGGGTTTTGGTAAGTGTTGAACTAATTTTTTCTCAATTTGTTTTTTTTCTCTAGGATTATGACCTCTGTGTCAACTGCTTTAACACTAAGGGCCATGAACACAAGATGGAGAAACTCGGCCTTGGTCTGGACGATGAGAGTAACACACAAGGGTCCGAAACCAGCACTGGAGATTCACGGCGCCTCAGCATCCAGCGCTGCATTCAGTCACTGGTCCATGCTTGCCAGTGCCGCAATGCCAACTGTTCTCTGCCTTCCTGCCAGAAGATGAAGAGGGTCGTCCAGCACACCAAGGGCTGCAAACGCAAGACCAATGGTGGCTGCCCGATATGCAAGCAGCTTATTGCGCTTTGTTGCTACCATGCTAAGCACTGCCAAGAAACTAAGTGTCCTGTGCCGTTCTGTCTCAACATCAAGCACAAGCTTCGTCAGCAACAGCTACAGCACCGCCTGCAGCAGGCCCAGATGCTACGCAGGAGGATGGCCACAATGCAGCGAGGCGGGGTAGGACAGCAAAGTCTGCCGTCTCCAAGTGGCACTGCGCCCACTACTCCAACAGGCCAACAGCCGAGCACCCCACAGACCCCTCAGCCTCCACCCCCAGCTCCACCACAGCCCCAGCCACAGCCTCCGCCCCCGACCAACATGCCTTCCTACAGCAATATGGCAAGAAGTCAGCCACAGGCCTCTATACCGCAAGGGAAGCCAACTGGACAGGTGGTATCTGCTGCCCAAGTGGCACCGCCGGCTCAGCCCCCGCCGCCACCGGCTGCTGTGGAAATTGCCATGCAGATTCAAAGAGCAGCGGACGCCCAGCGGCTGATGGCACAGCAGCAGTCTTTCCAGCGGTCTGCAGTAATGAATCCCCATATATCACCCATCAATCAAATGCCTGGAATGAACATTAACCCACAGCAGTCGCAGAGAGGCCCCACTCACACGGAGCAGGGAATGGGGCCAACCAGCATGCAGCAGGCACAGTGGGGACAAGCTGCAATGGCCCAGACTCAGCAACATCCCCAGAGCTTGCAGAGACCCGTCATGCAGCAAGCCCTGCAAATTAACATGCAGCCCCAACCACCACCGCCCATGTGCCAAGTTACATCAGGAGTGCCTCAGCCGAACAGAGGTGCCATTCCCCAAGGAGCCCTGCAGGACTTACTGCGGACACTCCGGTCTCCAAGCTCCCCTATGCAGCAGCAGCAAGTGCTAGCTATCCTCCGCTCCAACCCCCAGCTCATGGCTGCCTTCATCAAGCAAAGGGCGGCCAGGTATCAAGGAGGCCAAGGTCAGCCAGGTATGCAGGGACAGCCAGGAATGCAACCACAGCCAGGAATGCAGCCTCAGCCTGCTCTTCAGGGGCAGCAGGGCATGCATGGCACCCCAGGCATGCAGAACATGAGCCCCATGCAGCCTGTCGTTCAACGGCCCAACATGCCTCAGCAGCCACAGCAGCAGCAACAAAGCATGGCTGGGTTAAATGCACAGGGGCAGCCCATGAACATGAGCCACCCCATGAACAACCACTTTAGGGAACTTTTGATGCGGCGCCAGTTCATGCAACAGCAGCAGAAACAGCAGCAGCAGCAGCAGCAGCAGCCAAACCCGAGCATGGGTGCTGGAATGGCCAGCCAGTTTCAGCAACCTCAAGGAGCTGGTTATGTCATGCAGCAGCAGCAGCAACAGAGGATGCAGCATCACATGCCCATGCAGCAGGGAACCATGGGTCAAGTGGGTCAGCCGATGGGGCAGATGAACCAGCTTCCGCAAGCGGCAATGGGGGCAGAGGGCAGTTCCAGCCTTCAGACTCTCCAACAGCGACTTATCCAGCAGCAGATGGGTTCTCCGGCTCAGTCCAACTCCATGAGTCCACAGCAGCACATGCTCCCTGGCCAGGCGCAGTCACCTCACCTCCAGGGCCAGCACCCATCCTCCCTCAGCAACCAGGTGCGGTCCCCGCAGCCCGTGCCGTCGCCACGCCCGCAGTCCCAGCCACCTCATTCCAGCCCGTCGCCCAGGATGCAACCTCAACCGTCTCCCCACCACGTCTCGCCACAGACTAACTCCCCACATCCGGGAATGGTAGCTGCCCAGGGAAACCCCATGGATCAAGGACACTTTGCTGCTCCGGACCAGAGTGCAATGCTTTCTCAACTTGCTAACCCTGGAATGGCAGGCTTACACGGTGCCAGTGACCTTGGCTTGGGTTCTGACAACCCGGACTTAACAGGCACAAACATTAATCACAATACACTAGACATCTTGTAGCATTTTGGGAGCAAATTCTCATTTTTCGTCTTTACTTAGGGTTTTTTGTACTGAAAAACAATTTTGAAATTTCTAGGGAGGACTATTTTCCCAGAATTCATTGAACTGCAATTTATTGAGAAAATAAACTGAGGGATGATATTATACAAAGAATATATTTTTTGTTATGACTGGTGAACAGCCGGTCCCCTTTTTTTTTTTCGTTTTCCTGTTCTGTTGTTTCAATTGCCGATAGCCCATACCCACATTTTTTAAGCGAAGGACAGTTGAATTCATATTTTTATTTTCTAACTTCAAAACAATCTTGTATGCATTTGTTCATTAACGCAAAGCATTTCACAAAAGAGAAAAAAAACAGCCTGTGCTACAGTATACATCCGTTTTTTTTTGACAGCAAAAGGATTGCGATACCTCCTTGTGTATCCCCCTTCTTCCCTTTAAAAAAAAAAAAAAAATTCCACTTCTTTACAAGGGTTTGAGCAGAAATTTCGAAGTATTAATAATTTGTACAGGTAGAGCGAGAGACTATTGCACAAACTGGCAGCTGCCAAAACGTCCTGCGGATGTAGAATATTGTGGGGTTTTTCAATTTAATGGTGAATATTTACTGTTTGTTTTATTTTTTTTGGTGCGACTATCGAAGGATTCTTTAAAAAAAGACTGCGTGACTGATTTTATTGAACACATCCCTTGGTTTTTCCTCTTTCAGACTTTTGTGTAAAACTTGAAAAATGGGCAAACAGAAAAAGAAAAAATCCTATCCTGAAACGTGTAAATCATGCAATTTATTGATAATTACTTATAAATATGAACTTTGGATCACTGTATAGACTGCTACAATTGATTTTTTTCTTATTTACCATATTGTTGAATAAACTGTGTGCAACAGCGACACTGCCTGTTTTTTAATGGCTGCTCTTTGCCCACTTTGGTGCCTGACAGGCAGAAGCAAAATAAAATTGGATTTCTCTTTGGTGGTCAGGTTTAGCAGATTAGCCACGTAGCTGTCCTGCTTGGCGGCAAGCAGTTTTTAAAAAAACTTTAATCCATTGGAATTTATTGAGTTCCAACTTCACATACCCAGGAAACTTGAGCAAAGCTTGTGATCGCGTGCCGATGTCCTCAATTTCCCATTCCTCGAATTTCAGATCTTGGGCAGTGGCCTGTGAAACCTGTTGAGTAGAAAATGAAGAGGAGGAAGGGAAGGGCATGCTGCTTAAAGTAATTATTTCGACTTGTGTATATGCATTACAACCTCCCAACCCGCTTCACAGGAGCTTTCTAGAAACACAATTCGCACTTGAGGCAGTGGGGCAGAAAGTCTGGTCAAAAAGGTTGTAAGATGGATATTTAACTGGAGAAAGAAAGGCCGAGAGGTTTAGGGAGGAAATTGCAATGTTGTCGTCTGTTGGTAGCCTCGTATCATTTGTGGAGCGATTTAAAATCAGGGGAGCTCAACTGGTCAAACGGGGGGAAAAGTGCAGATACATCTGAGCTTCCAGAGCTGAAGGAGATGACAGGGGCGAGGCCTTGGAGGGTTAGTAAAATGAGGTTGAGAATCTTAGAAGTTAAAGCATCGTTTAACTGGGCGCCAGTATAGGACAGCAAGCAATGGGATGACATTAACAGGACTTGGTACAAATCAAGACACAGGCAGTGGGGCAGCACGGTGGCGCAGTGGTTAGTGCTGCTGCCTTATGGCGCCGAGGTCCCAGGTTCGATCCCGGCTCTGGGATATTGTCTGTGTGGAGTTTGCACACACTCCCTGTGAGTTTTGCCCCCACAACCCAAAGATGTGCAGGCGAGGTGGATTGGTCACGCTAAATTGCCCCTTAATTGGTAAAAATGAATTGGGTACTCTAAATTTATTTCTATAAAAAAGACACGGGCAGTGACCCCCTCAGTTTATGGAGGGTAGAATGTGGGAGGCTAGCCTGCTGTGCACTGGAGTAGTCCGATTTCGAGATGAGGGTTTCAGCAGCCGAGCAAGGCAATGTTACCTAAGTGGAAATGGGTGTTGTTAGTGATGGCGTGGATATGTGGTCAAGAGCCGATCTCACGGTCAAATGTGACACCAAGGCTGCAGACAGTTTTCACCATTGGCATTGTGGCCCTTATGGTTTGAAAGGTAAATCTGGGAGCTAATTTAATATTCCAGCTTCATCCCAAGTGTGAATGTAGTCCCTTTCCAATAGATTGCTCTTCCCGTGTTTCAAAACAAAACGTGCATTGAATGGGGATGTACAAGTATAAAGTTGCTTCAAACCACCAGCCTCACTGATTGGACTGATTAAAAAGATTGTTGTAATGTAAAGTGTCAACTTGGTTCGGCTGGTAACCCATTCACCTTGAGTCAGAAAAGTTGAGAATTCAGATCTCCTAACTGGCTGATTATAATTGGGACTGATGCAGTTTTAAGGGGGTGCTGCATTGCTGTGGGCGCTGTCTCTCTCCCTTGCGGCATTATGCCAAGGCTCTCTTCGGGTGAATATGAAAGGTGCCAGAGCACTCTTTGATGAGATGGGAGATTACCCCATTGTCCAGTCAGCATTCGGCCCTCAGCCTACACCAGGAAAAACCACATTCACTTGCTGTTTACAGGTCTGTGCTGTGTAACATTGCCATTAAGAAATAATCTTGAGGTTATTAAAGCACCTTAGGAAACCCTCAAAGTTTGATGAGGTGCGATACAAAAGCACATTTCTCTCTGCTTTTTGATGTATGTTTAATTATTCAAAAGCTGATAGTTGGTTTGAGACACGTGGATTGACTGGCTGGGATAAGTTAATGAGTTTGAATTGGCAACCAGCATTCAACTAATGATAACCAAAGCAAACCTCGGTACTTGGGTACAGTAGCTCCAGTAGTGTTGGGTTAGTTAGTAATCTTTTTTTAAAAAGTTTTATTAAGCTTTTCACAGAATATCAATAACAAAATGAAAAAGGAACCCAACAGGGTTAAATACAAAACACAGTCAAAAAGCAACCCTCCATACCCCCCTTCCCCCTGTACATAAATAATAAATTAACACCCCGACTTAACACAAGGCCAACATAGCAAATATATACACCCCCCCCCTCAGATTCCCCGGTTTAAATCAAGTAACCGCCCCCCCCCTGTATGAGCCTCGCGCACGAAGATGAAGAGTTCACCCTCCCTAAGGCATCTGCCCACGTCCCTTCCTCGATCTCCTCTCCCAACTCCTCCTCCCACTTACCTTTCACCTCCACCACCGAGGCCTCCTCCTCCATCACCTGATAAGTTTCCGAGATCTTCCCCACTCCCGCCCCCCCCAGAGCACCCTGTCCTGTACTGTGCGTGGCAGCAGCCGCGGGAATTCCATCATCCGCCGCCTGGCAAACGCCCTTACCTGTAAGTACCTGACGGTGTTCCCCGGGGGGAGCCATTTGCCCAACAGTATATGGAATTTTGCCCCCCCCCCCCCCCCCCCAATTAAGGCGTAATTTAGTGTGGCCATTCCACCTCCCCTGCAAATCTTTGGGTTGTGGGGGTGAGACCCACGGGGAGAACGTGCAAACTCCACACAGACAGTGACCCAGAGCTGGGAGTGCTAACCACTACGCTGCCCGTGCCACCCACAGAATTATGGGCTTGCAACAACACTGATCAAGATTGCCCTGATTCCTCATGGCACCGAGGTCCCAGGTTCGATCCCGGCACTGGGTCACTGTCCGTGTGGAGTTTGCACATTATCCCAGTGTTTGTGTGGGTTTCGCCCCCACAACCCAAAGATGTGCAGCGTAGGTGGATTGGCCGCGCTAAATTGCCCCTTAATTGGAAAAAATGAATTGGGTACTCTAAATTTTAAAAAAAAACACTGATCAAGATTAATAGGAAAGAGGTCATGGAGGAGATGGCGAGGTTCATACCCTCAAAACCTTTTTCCCAACAAAATAATAGGGATATTAAAGATAATGACAGCATTTTGGGGCAAGTGCTAGTTTGGATGATCTTCTTGTGCTGCTGTTGGTGGCTTAGCAAAACTTTCAAATCAGGATATTGGGTTTGCTTTTCAAACTTGAGTTTTTCCTCCCTCCCTTTCCCTGGTGTGAATATAACTCCAAACACAGCCAAGTGTCAAAAATTCTTTGTACTGATTTTTCCCCAATTGTCATGTAGACAGGCTCCAAGAATGTCAACCTTCAGACCTACATGGAACACAGGTGGTGTGATTTGTAACTCGAAGCACAGCAGAGCAAAGTCACCGTGGTCGTCTCTTTCTCCTGCCCCCTCTTGGGAAAGTGACAAAACTCTTCGCTGCCTCACCCCTCCACACAACATGCTGTGGAGCTGAACGCCTCATTTTGCCTCCATTGACGCTTAAAGGCAATCACTTCAAAGTTGACCAGAATACTCGAGATTGGCGCTCGTGTGATGTACCTGAGAGCAGCGGGCACAAGTGGAGTGGAACCCCAGCAGCTTTGTGGGACTGTAAAACTACCTTTAGATGCAAGGATGTTGAAATGGGGAAGAATATCGCTAAATCATGTTGTGATATGAATGAGCCTCTGTTCTATGATTCTAATCGCCTCTGTTCTGTGATTCTAATCAAAATTTCGACATGAGCAGTTTATTGTACTGTGCAAACCAATGTGCCACAGGCAGCTTTTGTGATTCAATGTTCTGTTCGCCTGCCATGCATTCCAAGTGACTTCCAAAAGTACTCCATTGGTTGTAAAGCACTTTGGGGCAACTGGTGTACGTGAAATGTGCTTTATAAATGCAAGTCTTTTGTTCAATATTTAAGTTTATTTGAAAAGTATTCTGATGTGTTGCTGAATCACATACGAAGACATTTTTGATAAAATTGTGAATTCATTACCACGTTACACAAAGATGCAGGAATTTGAGAGCAGCTCCTTTCCAGAGCTGGAAGAAGAGAGCAGTGGAGTAGGACACATTGGGGAGCTGATCCGGAGAGTCAACACAAACCCAACCGGCTTGCTAAACGTTTTAGTTACCGTTGTAGGAAGAGTCAGAAGTCCTGTTCCTTCTCAGCAAACACCATTTATTTCACTTCCACAGCCTCTGCACAAAACTCCCAACAGCACAAAACTCCAACAACACACCACCTGACACACGGGCCACCTGAAGCCCCTTTACATATCAATGTCAATCATTGGATACTTAAACTAAATGAGAACTAATTGCAATGTCTCTTAATGCATTACTTAACTCAACCCATTACTTAACACTGAACCCATTACTTAACAGTCTCCCCTTGGAGAAAAAAATAATTAGGTGAAAACAAAATTTAAAGAAACTCAAAAACACACAATTTCCCCCCCCCCTTTTTTTTTTGGGTGGGGGGGGGGGAAATCACAGAAACAGGCGCCCTTCATTCACAATGTCCAAAAGTAAAATTTCTGTCAAATATCAGATATATAAAAGGCCATATCCACCGCCTCTACAAAGCTTAACGTCTCAGCAATCAAAGTGCTTTCGACCACTTTCCTTATTTTCTGTTTCCCACACGAGGACAACATTTACCATTGTTCCCCAAAGGAAAATTATAAAACCTCCTGTGCTTGATTGGCATAGGACGCATCACTATAAACTATGAATTTCAAGTGCCTACGGTCACCTAAAACCTGGAACCTCAAAACACACTCCTCCATTTATATATATATTTTTTAGTTTGGCCAAACGCTTTATCTGCTCTTATTATGTCTTCCACTTTGGGATCATTCATTTTTGTACTCAACTCTAAGACATCAAAACTCACGTCCGGTCTAGTCTGTCTACCTAACCAATTCAGTTGCCCAATTAAACTTTCCAGTTGCTCTTTTTCCATCTTTGAAACCTTGCATCTTTTTGTGAAAACCCGGCCACGACCAATTGCTATTGGGCTGATGCTTTCCACATAAGATTGCTGACGTAAAGTTGCCCCTAACTTAGTCTGTCCGATTTCCAGTCCAATATATTTAAGTGCACCGGAAGCCTGACTTCTGACCCTGAATTCTTTCCTCAAACGAGGTTACAAAAGCTTCAAAATCACTAGTCCCACCCCACAAAAATTATTTGACATGCATCATAAAGATGCCAGAAAGGTTCCCTTTATAGTGCCAGTAAAACATTACCGGATCTACTTTCAACTGGTAACAGCCTAACTTTAACAAAATTGACCTTACCGAAAAATACCAGACTCTAGATGCAACATTTAAACCACATACACATTTGTTCAACTTCCAGAATACCCCTTCTGTGCTAGCTGCTTCTTTAGGAGGACGAAGAAAAATGTCTCTCTGGAGCTGATGCCACTGCAAGAAGGTAGCTCTTATATCTATAGATTTGCATTCCCATGCCTTTGTGGCTAAAGGAAGATCTTTAAAATTAACCTTTCCTGCTGTAGGTGAATCTACCCTTAAATCCTGATCTTCTAAGCTTTCTTCAAATCCCCTTGCCACAAGTCAGGCCTTTGCCTTATAAGTTCCATCCGGAAGAACCTTTTCCGTGCAAATCCATCTGAGATAGAGCTCTTTGTCCCCTATCCGGTACTTCCATGAATACCCCAAATTCACTCCAACTATGCAGTTCTTGCTGTTTAGCATCTTTGATAACTTTTCATATAATTTATTGGAAGCCACCAAAATCTCACGTGCATGTGGGCTTCTATTAGTATTCGTAGTTTTACTCGCGTTCCGAGATCTTGATAAACTACGTCCCCTCTCCCGCCTGGTAACTTGTTCTATCTGCTACTGCTTGATCTTTCCTATCTGCTGTGGGATGTCCTTTCAAAATGCTCGACCTTTTCCTGCGGACCTGTTCACTAACCGATGTACTATCTGAACTGGCACTGTGTTTCTGTGACCTCCATTTTTGAACTTCGTGTTCCCAATCCATTGTCTTAACTCCCTCCCCTGAATGCTGTACATTCAACCAATGTTTATACTTTCCAGTGGCCTTCCCTCCTCTAACAACAATTGCATCCTTCCATTGACTAGACCCTTCAGGCAAGTATGTCACCTTTGTAGCAACTTTTGGTAGTTGTCCTTTCAGAAAAATGGTCTTATCCCAGATCTTAAGGTCCATGGCCACAATGTTGTTAAAATCCCTGGCCAAAGGTAGGGTTACTATTGGTCATGCTGGTGTCCTTCTGTACTTCCTACAAACTTCACAGCAATCACTAAGCTGTTCTATCAGTTTAGTATAGTCTTCATCCCTTACCCCTGCATCATTTAATACATTTTTCAGCCTCCAAGGAGACGGATGTGCAAATTGCCGATGCAGTTTTAATACAAGCTTTTTATCAGCGCAAGTCCCATTTTGAACTATTAACACATCCTTAACCACTCTACTTGAAATATTATTTGTCAGTAATGGAATACAATAGTGTCCCGACTGTAAATTGTAAGTCCACCATCTTTCCAAAAACTGTTGCCTTATCCTGTTCCATATCCAGTTTCGTGTGTGCTTTCTTCATCGACGGTCTGCTCAGAAGCAAAGGTATCTCACTTGATACAACATCCGTGCTAATGAAATGATTCACTCCGGCAATATTGCAAGGGATCACCACTCTTTTCAGCAACTTCAGAGTATCATCATCCCCAAATCTGAAACTTGTGGAACTTTCAAATTCCTTAACCTTGTTACGAATTTCAGCATTCAAGGAGTCCAGGTAACATTTTAACCAGTCAATTCCACACACAGTAGATGTGCAGCCACTGTCCAATACAGCACAATTGAAGGATTCTGCAACCAACACCCTCATTACCGGCGTAAAACTGCTCGTCAATAGGACAATGCCACTTTTCTGGTCACTATCTTTTTCCTCTTCTGACTCTTCTGTGTCATGTGTCGCTTCACTCTATCATAATGTTTTGGACAGTTGAAGACATAATGGTATTGAGAGTCACATCGAAAACATCGATTTATCATGCCCTGTGCATTTCGGGGGTTCATCTTCCTATTGTAAGTTCTAACTGGGTTTCTGTCTTCATAATTTATTTGTCTCGATCTCCTTCTATAGTCTTGAGCCCTGTTCATAGCAATATGATTTCATCATCCTGTTAGTAGTGTGTCTTCCATATTCTGCCTTATTGCAGGCTGACCTATTTGAGTCATCAGAGCCATCGGAATCGAATGTTTCCCCAGAAACTTCTTTAAAGCTTTTGTCATCTGATCGAATAAGGTATCCTTATCAGTAAACTGAACTCCTGTCAAAACCAGGAGCCTATCCATGTTGCTTACTCTAGCACAGTCAAGTAATTTAAAGGCCAACACAGACTGGAAATTCCAAGTTGTGTTTCTGCAGCCTTTTATATAGTCTGCCAAATTCCATTATATAGTCTTCCATTTTCTCTATTTTCCGGGAACTTATCAAATTCCGACCATGCTTCATACGCACTTAACAAGTCATCGTTCTTGTAAATCCTGTCCATATATTGTAATAGAGTCCCCAGACCTTCTTCTGAGTCTAACTTCCAATTCCAGCTCAGAAAGCACTTTCGGATTTTACTGTCATAAGGTAGAGAAAGAGCCAATGCCATACCTTGTTTTCTCTTTCCCAAAGCAGTTACTTTAGTCCACATAACTACTGCACTTCTCCATTGGTCGTACGATTGCCTTTCAGAAAATAAGGGAGGATAGTCATATCCAGCCATCTTTATCCTGGGTTCAGCCATGTATCTTTTTTTTCCCTTCTCACTCAAATCAGGAAAAGTTGTATCTTTCAAACCTTCACGTTTGCACAGCAACCATCCTCTGCTACCATTGTTATACGTTTTAGTTACCAAAGAACAAAGAAAGGTACAGCACAGGAACAGGCGCTCCAAGCCCGTGCCGACCATGCTGCCCGACTAAACTACAATCTTCTACACTTCCTGGGTCCGTATCCCTCTATTCCCATCCTATTCGTGTATTTGTCAAAATGCCCCTTAAATGTCACTATCGTCCCTGCTTCCACCACCTCCTCCGGGAGCGAGTTCCAGGCACCCACTACCCTCTGTGTAAAAAAACTTGCCTTGTACATCTACTCTAAACCTTGCCCCTCTCACCTTAAACCTATGTCCCCTAGTAATTGACCCCTCTACCCTGGGGAAAAGCCTCTGACTATCCACTCTGTCTATGCCCCTCAGAATTTTGTAGACCTCTATCAGGTCGCCCCTCAACCTCCGTTGTTCCAGTGAGAACAAACCGAGTTTATTCAACCGCTCCTCATAGCTAATGCCCTCCATACCAGGCAACATTCTGGTAAATCTCTTCTGCACCCTCTCTAAAGCCTCCACATCCTTCTGGTAGTGTGGCGACCAGAATTGAACACTATACTCCCAAGTGTGGCCTAACTAAGGTTCTATACAGCTGCAACATGACTTGCCAATTCTTAGACTCAATGCCCCGGCCAATGAAGGCAAGCATGCCGTATGCCTTCTTGACTACCTCCTCCACCTGTGTTGCCTCTTTCAGTGACCTGTGGACCTGTACTCCTAGATCTCTCTGACTTTCAATACTCTTGAGCGTTCTACCATTCACTGTATATTCCCTACCTGCATTAGACCTTCCAAAATGCATTACCTCACATTTGTCCGGATTAAACTCCATCTGCCATCTCTCCGCCCAAGTCTCCAAACAATCTAAATCCTGCTGTATCCTCTGACAGTCCTCATCGTTATCTGCAATTCCACCAACCTTTGTGTCGTCTGCAAACTTACTAATCAGACCAGTTACATTTTCCTCCAAATCATTTATATATACTACAAACAGCAAAGGTCCCAGCACTGATCCCTGCGGAACACCACTGGTCACAGCCCTCCAATTAGAAAAGCATCCTTCCATTGCTACTCTCTGCCTTCTATAACCTAGCCAGTTCTGTATCCACCTTGCCAGCTCACCCCTGATCCCGTGTGACTTCACCTTTTGTACTAGTCTACCATGAGGGACCTTGTCAAAGGCCTTACTGAAGTCCATATAGACAACATCCACTGCCCTACCTGCATCAATCATCTTTGTGACCTCCTCGAAAAACTCGATCAAGTTAGTGAGACACGACCTCCCCTTCACAAAACCATGCTGCTTCTCACTAAGACGTCCATTTGCTTCCAAATGGAAGTAGATCCTGTCTCGAAGAATTTGCTCCAGTAATTTCCCTACCACTGAAGTAAGGCTCACCAGCCTGTAGTTCCCTGGATTATCCTTGCTACCCTTCTTAAACAGAGGAACAACATTGGCTATTCTCCAGTCCTCCGGGACACCACCTGAAGACAGTGAGGATCCAAAGATTTCTGTCAAGGCCTCAGCAATTTCCTCTCCAGCCTCCTTCAGTATTCTGGGGTAGATTCCATCAGGCCCTGGGGACTTATCTACCTTAATATTTTTTAAGACGGCCAACACCTCATCTTTTTGGATCTCAATGTGACCCAGGCTATCTACACACCCTTTTCCAGACTCAACATCTACCAATTCCTTCTCTTTGGTGAATACTGGTGCAAAGTATTCATTTAGTACCTCGCCCATTTCCTCTGGCTCCACACATAGATTCGCTTGCCTATCCTTCAGTGGGCCAACCCTTTCCCTGGCTACCCTCTTGCTTTTTATGTACGTGTAAAAAGCCTTGGGATTTTCCTTAACCCTATTTGCCAATGACTTTTCGTGACCCCTTCTAGCCCCCCTGACTCCTTGCTTAAGTTCCTTCCTACTTTCCTTATATTCCACGCAGGCTTCATCTGTTCCCAGCCTTTTAGCCTCCTTTTTCTTTTTGACGAGGCCTACAATATCTCTCATTATCCAAGGTTCCCAAAAATTGCCGTATTTATCCTTCTTCCTCACAGGAACATGCCGGTCCTGAATTCCTTTCAACTGACACTTGAAAGCCTCCCACATGTCAGATGTTGATTTGCCCTCAAACATCCACCCCCTATCTAGGTTCTTCAGTTCCCGCCTAATATTGTTATAATTAGCATTCCCCCAATTTAGCACATTCATCCTAGGACCACTCTTATCCTTGTCCACCAGCACTTTAAAACTTACTGAATTGTGGTCACTGTTCCCGAAATGCTCACCTACTGAAACATCTAACACCTGGCCGGGCTCATTCCCCAATACCAGGTCCAGTACCGCTCCTTCCTTGTTGGACTGTCTACATATTGTTTTAAGAAGCCCTCCTGGATGCTCCTTACAAACTCTGTCCCATCTAAGCCCCTGCCACTAAGTGAGTCCCAGTCAATATTGGGGAAGTTGAAGTCTCCCATCACCACAACCCTGTTGTTGTTACTCTTTCCCAAAATCTGTCTAACTATCTGCTCCTCTATCTCCCGCTGGCTGTTGGGAGGCCTGTAGTAAACCCCCAACATTGTGACTGCAGCCTTCTTATTCCTGATCTCTACCCATATAGCCTCACTGCCCTCTGAGGTGTCCTCCCATAGTACAGCTGTGATATTCTCCCTAACCAGTAGCGCAACTCCGCCACCCCTTTTACATCCCCCTCTATCCAGCCTGAAACATCTAAATCCTGGAACGTTTAGCTGCCAATCCTGCCCTTCCCTCAACCAGGTCTTTGTAATGGCAACAACATCATAGTTCCAAGCTCTAAGTTCATCTGCCTTACCCGTAATACTTCTTGCATTAAAACATATGCACTTCAGGCCACCAGACCCACTGTGTTCAGCAACTTCTCCCTGTCTGCTCTGCTTCAGAGCCATACTGTCCCTATTCCCTAGTTCTCCCTCAATGCTCTCACCTTCTGACCTATTGCTCCCGTGCCCACCCCCCCTGCCATACTAGTTTAAACCCTCCCATGTGACACTAGCAAACCTCGCGGCCAGGATATTTATGCATCTCCAGTTTAGATGCAACCCGTCCTTATATAGGTCACACCTGCCCCGGAAGAGCTCCCAGTGGTCCAGATGACGGAAACCCTCCCTCCTACACCAGATGTTTAGCCACGTGTTTAGCTGCTCTATCTTCCTATTTCTAGCCTCACTGGCACGTGGCACAGGGAGTAATCCTGAGATTACAACCCTAGAGGTCCTGTCTTTTAACTTTCTGCCTAGCTCCCTGAACTCCTGCTGCAGGACCTCATGCCCCTTCCTGCCTATGTCGTTAGTACCAATATGTACAACGACCTCTGCCTGTTTGCCCTCCCCCTTCAGGATGCCCTCTACCCGTTCGGAGACATCCTGGACCCTGGCACCAGGGAGGCAACATACCATCCTGGAGTCTCTTTCACATCCACAGAACCACCTATCTGTGCCCCTGACTATAGAGTCCCCTATTACTATTGCTCTTCTGCGCTTTGACCCTCCCTTCTGTACATCAGAGCCAGCCGTAGTGCCACTGCTCTGGCTGCTGCTGTTTTCCCCTGATAGGCTATCCCCCCAACAGTATCCAAAGGGGTATACCTGTTCGAGAGGGGGACAACCACAGGGGATTCCTGCACTGACTGCCTGCCCTTTCTGGTGGTCTCCCATTTCTCTGCCTGCACCTTGGGTGTGACCACATTTATATAACTGCGATCTATGACGCTTTCCGCCACCTGCATGCTCCTAAGCGCATCCAATTGCTGCTCCAACTGAACCATGCGGTCTGTGAGGAGCTCCAGTTGGGTGCACTTTCTGCAGATGAAGCCATCCGGGACGCTGGAAGCCTCCCGGACCTGCCACATCTCACAGTCAGAGCACTGCACCCCTCTAACTGACATTGCGTCAATTAATTAGTAAATTAAAATTTAAAGTTAAATTCTTTTTTTTTTTTAAAGTTACTGTTAACTATCTGTTTCCTAGCACTAGATTTCTACTATAAATGTGAAAGCTAAATATAGTACTCTCTGATCTCTGGCTTAGATACCCCTCTAAATTATAATTAAGTAATTATGTTTAATTCGTTACCAATGCTTAATTTTTTAAATTTAGTGTAGATTCCCACCCAGCCACTCAGGTCACAGCTTTTCTGTGATGTCACTTCAGTTTCCCCCCGACACACACAATTTGAAAAAGGTATAAAAGTAAAAAGGAGTAAAAATCACTTACTTACCTTCTTACCTTCTGAGGGTCTTAGATGTTCTCAGGTTCCCTCCCTGACAGAGACTGCTCCTCCTCCTCCCAACGGCTCCCGAAACTAGGCCGCGATCTTTTAAAATCTCCGTTGTGTGAAGAGTCAGAAGTCCTGTGCCTTCTAAGCAAACACCATTTATTTCACTTCCACAGCCTCTGCACAAAACTCCAACAACACACCACCTCAGAGGCCACCTGAAGCCCCTTTACATATCAGTGTCAATCATTGGATACTTA
This sequence comes from Scyliorhinus torazame, assembly GCF_047496885.1. NCBI lineage: Eukaryota > Metazoa > Chordata > Chondrichthyes > Carcharhiniformes > Scyliorhinidae > Scyliorhinus > Scyliorhinus torazame. Next base: position 7,200,258 of record NC_092735.1, read on the forward strand.
ATCTAAATGAGACAACTAATTGCAATGTCTCTTAATGCATTACTTAACTCAACCCATTACTTAACACGGCTGAATGGCCGCCTGTTGTGTAAGGTTCTATAATTTAAGCTCATCGATTACCAATGGTTGGGTGTATATTATTGCCCATCAGATCTTATCTCTGACCATCCCTTCGCATCATTGCATGTATACCATAAACCCGATGGGACTCTGAAACTATTGTTTGCACCATTTTAAAATGAAGCTAGCCAGCACGTGGGTTCACGACCCGTGTGATGGGCTCAGTGGAGTTTCTATTAGTGCGGCACCTTTTGGACACAGGGCAATTTAGCATGGCCAATCCACCTAATCTGCACCGTGGGGCAGCACGGTAGCACAGTGGTTAGCACTGTTGCTTCACACCATCAGGGACCCGGGTTCGATTCCCGGCTTGGGTGGCGGTCTATGTGGAGTCTGCACGTTCTCCCCGTGTCTGCGTGGGTTTCCTCCGGCTGCTCCGGTTTCCTCCCACATGTCCCGATAGACATGCTTGTTAGGTCAATTGGACGTTTTGAATTCTCCCTCCGTTTACCGAACAGGTGCCGGAGTGTGGTGACTAGGGGCTTTTCACATGTACTTCATTGCAGTGTTAATGTAAGCCTACTTGTGACAATAAAGGTTATTATTGATTTGTTTTATTTACCGTATCATCTCCTTTTACACCTTGCTCTTAGAACCATCGAATCAGTACGTTGTAGAAGGAGGCCATTCGGCCCATCAAGTCTGCACCAACCCTCTGAAAGAGCACCCTACCTAAGACCATATCCCACCTAACCCCGTAACTCCACCTAATCTACACATCTTTGGACAATAAGGGGCGATTTAGCATAGCCAATCTACCTAACCTGCATGGTAAGGGTAGCACAGTGGTTAGCACTGTTGCTTCACAGCTCCAGGGTGTCGAGTTCAATTCCCAGCTTGGGTCACTGTCTATGGAGTCTGCACGTTCTCCCTGTGTCTGCGTGGGTTTCCTCCCACAAGTCCCGAAAGGCGTGCTATTGGGTAATTTGGACATTCTGAATTCTCCCTCAGTGTACCCGAACAGGTGCTGGAATGTTGCGACTAGGGGCTTTTCACAGTAACTTCATTGCAGTGTTAATGTAAGCCTACTTGTGACAATAAATATTATTATTATCTTTGGACTGTGGGTGGAAACCCACGCAGACACAGGGAGGACGTGCAAACTCCACACAGACCGCCGGTACACGGCTCGGTACACGGAGGGAGAGTTCAGAATGTCCAATTGACCTAACAAGCACGTCCATCGGGACTTGTGGGAGGAAACCGGAGGAAGCCCGCGCAGACACTGGGAGAACGTGCAGACTCCACATAGACCGCCACCCGAGGCCGGAATTGAACCCGGGACACTGGCGCTGAGAGGCAACAGTGCTAACCACCGTGCTGCCCACTTCAGATTTGTTGAAGACGCCCTCGTGTTTACCATCCTCTTTGATTTCCCCACTATTTCTGAACAATTTTATACCCTTGCGCCGTTTGTCTCTCCCAGTCCGCTATGCACCTTGGTTCGCGAATGTTTCACTCTGTTGCCACGTAGATGCTGCACTAAACAGTCTGGTCTCGATAGGACCACGTGATCGGCGCGGGCTTGGAGGGCCGAAGGACCTGTTCCTGTGCTGTTTTGTTCTTTCCATCTAAAGAGTTTTAAATCCAATTTGTTCTTCCCCAGACGTCATAGCTCTTAAATCTTGTGCAGCAATGTGCAGGTTTTAAGGATCTGGTGAATGTGTTCTCCCAAACATAAGCAACCATCAACTTTGAGCAAAGCTGGGGCTGAGAGTTGTGGATTGAAGTCGCAAAGCAGAACTTTTGAATGTATTGTGTAGGCTGGGCGTGTGTGCAGTCATAAGGGGATGCTGCAAGGGCAGCACGGCGACGCAGTGGTTAGCACTGCAGCCTCACAGCGCCGAGGTCCCAGGTTCGATCCCGGCTCTGGGTCACTGTCCGTGTGGAGTTTGCACATTCTCCCCGTGTTTGTGTGGGTTTCGCCCCCACAATCCAAAGATGTGCAGGGTGGGTGGATTGGCCACGCTAAATTGCCCCTTAATTGGAAAAAATGATTTTGTTTTTTTAATTTTTAAAAACTTTTTAAGGGATGCTGCATTATCAGAATTCCTGACCTTGGACGGAATTCTCTCCCCCCCACCCCCCACGCCAGGTTGGGAGAATCGCCGGGGCACCGCGCGTGTCCCGTCCCAACGCCCGCACGCGATTCTCCCACCCACCCCCAAACTGGCGCGGCGAGAATCACGGCTGGCCGATGGGAGATTCGCCGCTTGCCGTTGGTAATGGGCGAGCGGCGATTCTCTGGCCCGGATGGGCCGAGCGGCCTCCCCAATACGATGGGTTCCCGCCAGCACCGTCCACACGTGGTGGCTGCCGGCGGGAACAGCGCGGGAATGGTAGGGGGGTACGGCCTGTCGGGGGGAAGGGGGGTTCCTGCACCAGGGGGGGGGCCTCAAATGGGGTCTGGCCCGCGATCGGTGCCCACCGATCGGCGGGCCGGCCTCTCTGAAGGAGGACCTCCTTTCCTCCGCCGCCCCGCAAGGTCCATCCGCCATCTTCTTGCGGGGCGGCCGCGGGGAAGACGGCAACCGCGCATGCGCGGGTGATGTCATTTACGTGGCGCCAAGGCCCGGCACGCGTAAATGACGCGACACTGCTCCTAGCCCCCCCGGGGGCGGGAGAATAGGGGGCTGGGAGCGGGCTCCGACGCCGGAGTGAAACACTCCGGTTTTCGCTCCAGCATCGGCACTTAGACCCCCGATGGGAGAATTGCGCCCCTTATGTCACACTTACCTGTTCATTATCGCATCTTCACTTTGTGAGAGCTTCCTGTGCATGAACTGGCTGCCCGCATTCCTACATTATTGCAATGACTGCTCTACAAAAGTACTTAAAGCTTTGAGTTGATCCGAGTTGTGGAAAGACACTAAATAAATGCAAGTCAGTACTTGTCCTGAGCTTTCACGTGTTCACTTATACAAAAAACAAAGCAGAATTTGAAAGTGTGACATTCTGTGGTGTTTTGTACTTTTCACTATACCTCTGTACACGTGACAATAAACAAATCCAAGTGTCACTGGGAGTCCAGTCAACAATTTTGATCATTTCACAGGAATACTTTTCTGATTAGAGTTGCACCTTGAAGATGGGGTTAAGTTTAGTAAAAGGAAACGTTTTACAGTGAAACGTGTCCTAGATTTGAGCACCTGCACCCTCTCCGAAGCCTCCACATCCTTCTGGTAGTGTGGCGACCAGAATTGAACACTATACCCCAAGTGTGGCCGAACGAAGGTTTGGTACAGCTGCAGCACGACTTGCCAATTTTTATGCTCAATGCCCCTACCGATGAAGGCAAGCATGCCGTATGCTTCTTGACTACCTTCTCCACCTGTGTTGCCACTTTCAGTGATCTGTGGACCTGTACTGGATCCCTCTGCCTGTCAATACTCTTAAGGGTTCTACCATTTATTGTATAACTCCCATCTGTATTAGACCTTCCAAAATGCATTACCTTACATTTGTCTGTATTAAACTCCATCTGCCATTTCTCTGCCCAAATCTCCAAACGATCTAAATCCTACTGTATCCTCTGACAGTCCTCATCGCTATCCGCAATTCCACCAACCTTTGTGTTGCCCGCAAACTTACTAATCAGACCCGTTACATTTTCCTCCAAATCATTTATATATACTACCAACAGCAAAGGTCCCAGCACTGATCCCTGTGGAACACCACTAATCACAGCCCTCCAATTAGAAAAGCACCCTTCCATTGCTACCCTCTGTCTTCTATGACCTAGCCAGTTCAGTATCCATCTTGCCAGCTCACCTCTGATCCCATGTGATTTCACCTTCAGTACCACTCCCCTGAATAATCTGGCTCTGATTTTAGGTGATGTCCCCTTGCACCAACTGAACAGGTTTCTCTATCACCCCTATCAATTTCTTTCCAAAACCTCAATCAAGTCGTCCCTTAACAGGGCGGCACGGTGGTGCAGTGGTTAGCACTGCTGCCTCACGGCACCGAGGACCCGGGTTCGATCCCGGCCCCGAGTCATTGTCCGTGTGGAGTTTGCACATTCTCCCTATGTCTGCGTGGGTCTCCCACAACCCAAGGATGTGCCGGGGAGGTGAATTGACCATGCTAAATTGCCCCTTAATTGGAAAAATCGTCCCTTAACTTTCCAATGTGTAGGAATACAAACCTAGGTCTGGTCCATCTGGTGAATCTGTTAATGGTTCATCTGTACTGTAATGTAATTAGTCAACTTCGTATAAATATTACCTTACCACCTCTAATGTTAAGAACAGTTTAAAATATTGTCTCTGCATCATCCCCACATCAAACTCGAACTTTTGGAAATGGACATTGAAACATAGGATTCACACCATCACGTTTTCCCCCGATAAATTCTCCCTCCCGCTCCTCGCTTTTAAAATATTTATCCAGCTTACTGTTGGAAGGTATATTGAATTTGATTTCATCGCTCTTGCCAGGATGGTGGTTTGCACTGGTGCCTGTCAGTGTGAGTGACCCAGGTTCCATTCCAGCCTTTGGCACTGGAAACATACATAAAACATAGAAGCATCCTTCATTATGATCATTGGCTGATCATCGAGTTCAATACCCTGATCCCACCTTCCCCCCCCTTATCCCTTGATCCCTTTAGCCCCAAAGTTCTATCTAATTTCTCCTTAATATTACACAATGTTTTGGCCTCAACTACTTTCTGTGGTAGTGAATTCCACAGATTCCCCGCTCTCTGGGGGAAGAACTTTCTCCTCACTTCAGTCCTAAAAGTCCCCTTATCCTCAAACTATGACCCCTAGTTCTGGACTCTCTCTTCTCCCCCCCCCCCCCCCCCCCCCCCCCCCCCCCCCCCCCAACCATCGGGAATATTCTTTCTGAATCTACCCTGTCCAATCCCGGAGTCTGCACATTCTCCCCGAGTCTGCGTGAGTTTCCTCTGGGTGCTCCTGTTTCTTCCCACAGTCCAAAGCTGGTGCAGGTTAGGTGGATTGGCCGAGATCAATGTGCGGGGTTGGGGATAGAACAAAGAACAAAGAAAATTACATCACAGGAACAGGCCCTTCGGCCCTCCCAGCCTGCGCCGATCCAGATCCTTTATATAAATCTGCCACCTTTTTTCCAAGGATCTACTTTCCTCTGTTCCCCGCCCGTTCATATATCTGTTTAGATGCATCTTAAATGATGCTATTGTGCCCGTCTCTACCACCTCCGCTGGCAAAGCGTTCCAGGCACCCACCACCCTCTGCGTAAAAAGCTTTCCACGCACATCTCCCTTAAACTTTCCCCCTCTCACCTTGAAATCGTGACCCCTTGTAATTGACACCCCCACTCTTGGAAAAAGCTTGTTGCTATCCACCCTGTCCATACCTCTCATAATTTTGTAGACCTCAATCAGGTTCCCCCTCAACCTCCGTCTTTCCAACGAAAACAATCCTAATCTACTCAACCTTTCTTCATAGCTAGCACCCTCCATACCAGGCAACCTCCTGGTGAACCTCCTTTGCACCCTCTCTAAAGCATCCACATCCTTCTGGTAATGTGGTGACCAGAACTGCACGCAGTATTCCAAATGTGGCCTAACCAAAGTCCTATACAACTGCAACATGACCTGCCGACTCTTGTACTCAATACCTCATCTGATGAAGGCAAGCATGCTGTATGCCTTCTTGACCACTCTATCGACCTGCGTTGCCACCTTCAGGGTACAATGGACCTGAACTCCCAGATCTCTCTGTACATCAATTTTCCCCAGGACTCTTCCATTGACCGTATAGTCCGCTCTTGAATTAGATCTTCCAAAATGCATCACCTCGCATTTGCCTGGATTGAACTCCATCTGCCATTTCTCTGCCCAACTCTCCAATCTATTTATATTTTGCTGTATTCTCTGACAGTCCTCCTCGCTGTCTGCAACTCCACCAATCTTAGTATCATCTGCAAACTTGCTAATCAGACCACCTATACCTTCGTCCAGATCATTTATGTATATCACAAACAACAGTGGTCCGAGCACGGATCCCTGTGGAACACCACTAGTCACCTTTCTCCATTTTGAGACACTCCCTTCCACCACTACTCTCTGTCTCCTGTTGCCCAGCCAGTTCTTTATCCATCTAGCTAGTACACCCTGAACTCCATACGACTTCACTTTTTCCATCACCCTGCCATGGGAAACTTTATCAAATGCCTTACTGAAGTCCATGTATATGACATCTAGAGCCCTTCCCTCATCAATTAACGTTGTCACTTCCTCAAAGAATTCTATTAGGTTTGTAAGACATGACCTTCCCTGCACAAAACCATGCTGCCTATTTTCTTCTATTTTCTTTCAAATGTGAATAGATCCTATCCCTCAGTATCTTCTCCAACAGTTTGCCTACCACTGACGTCAAGCTCACAGGTCTATAATTCCCTGGATTATCCCTGCTACCCTTCTTAAACAAAGGGCCAACATTAGCAATTCTCCAGTCCTCCAGGACCTCACCCATGCTCAAGGATGCTGCAAAGATATCTGTTAAGGCCCCAGCTATTTAATCCCTAAGTAACCTGGGATAGATCCCATCCGGACCTGGGGACTTGTCCACCTTAATGCCTTTTAGAATACCCAAAACCTCCGCCTTCCTTATGCCGACTTGACCTAGAGTATTTAAACATCCATCTCTAGCCTCAACATCCGTCATGTCCCTCTCCTTGGTGAATACCGATGCAAAGTACTCATTAAGAATCTCATCCATTTCCTCTGACTCGACGCATAAATTCCCTCTTTTGTCTTTGAGTGGGCCAATCCTTTCTCTAGTTACCTTCTTGCTCGTTATATACGAATAAAAGGCTTTGGGATTTTCCTTAACCCTGTTAGCCAAAGATATTTCATGACCCCTTTTAGCCCTCTTTATTGCGCGTTTGAGATTTGTCCTACTTTCCCGATATTCCTCCAAAGCTTCATCAGTTTTAAGTCGCCTAGATCTTATGTATGCTTCCTTTTTCATCTTAGCTAGTCTCACAATTCCACCCGTCATCCATGGTTCCCTAATCTTGCCATTTCTATCCCTCATTTTCACAGGGACATGTCTGTCCTGCACCCTAATCAACCTTTCCTTAAAAGACTCCCACATTTCAAATGTGGATTTACCCTTAAACAGCTGCTCCCAATCCACATTCCCTAGCTCCTGTCGAATTTTGTTATACTTGGCCTTTCCCCAATTTAGCACTCTTCCTTTAGGACCACTCTCGTCTTCGTCAATGAGTATTCTAAAACTTACGGAATTGTGATCGCTATTCCCAAAGTAATCACCGACTGAAACTTTAACCACCTGGCTGGGATCATTCCCCAATACCAGGTCCAGTATGGCCCCTTCCCGAGTTGGACTATTTACATACTGCTCTAAAAAACTCTCCTGGGTGCTCCTTACAAATTCTGCTCCATCTACGCCTCCAACACTACATGAGTCCCATTCAATGTTGGGGATGTTAAAATCTCCCATCACGACCACCCTATTGCTCCTACATTTTTCTATAATCTGTCTACATATTTGTACCTCTACTTCACGCTCGCTTTTGGGAGGCCTGTCGTAAAGTCCCAACAATGTTACTGCACCCTTCCTATTTCTTAGCTCTACCCATGTTGCCTCAGTGCTCGAATCCTCCATCATGCCCTCCTTAATCACAGCTGTGATATCATCTCTGACCAGTAATGCAACTCCTCCACCCCTTTTACCTCCCTCTCTATCCCTCCTGAAGCATACCCTGGGATATTTAGTTGCCAGTCTTGCCCTTCCCTCAACCAAGTCTCCGTAATACCAATAACATCATATTCCCAGGTACTAATCCAAGCCCTAAGTTCATCTGCCTTACCTGCTACACTTCTCGCATTGAAACAAATGCCCCTCAGACCACCTGTCCCTTTGCGTTCATCATCTCTTCCCTGTCTACTCTTCCCCTTAGTCACATTGAGTTTATTATCTAGTACCTCACTGACTTTAGTTGCTGGTTCCCATCCCCCTGCCACATTAGTTTAAAACCTCCCCAACAGTGTTAGCAAAAGCACCCCCAAGGACATTGGTTCCAGTGCTGCCCAAGTGTAGACCATCCGATTTGTAATGGTCCCACCGCCCCCAGAACCGGTTCCAATGTCCCAAAAATCTGAACCCCTCCCTCCTGCACCATCTCTCAAGCCACGTATTCATTCTGACTATTCTTGAATTTCTACTCTGACTGTCTCGTGGCACTGGTAGCAATCCTGAGATTACTACCTTTGAGGTCCTACTTTTTAACTTATTTCCAAACACCCTAAATTCTGATTGTAGGACCTCATCCCGTTTTTTACCTATATCGTTGGTGCCTATATGCACCACGACAACTGGCTGTTCACCCTCCCCCTTCAGTATGTCCTGCAGCCGATCTGAGACATCCCTGACCCGTGCACCCGGGAGGCAACATACCATTCAGGAGTCCCGTTTTCGACCACAGAAATGCCTGTCTACTCCCCTTACGATTGAATCCCCTATGACTATAGCCCTGCCAGTCTTTTTCCCGCCCTTCTGTGCAGCAGAGCCAGCCACGGTGCCATGAGCCTGGCTACTACTGCCTTCCCCTGGTGAGCCATCTCCCCCAACAGTATCCAAAACGGTATACCTGTTTTGGAGGGAGATGACCGCAGGGGACACCTGCAATGCCTTCCTGCTCTTTCTCTGCCTTTTGGTCACCCATTCCCTGTCTCCCTCACCAACCCTAATCTGCAGTGTGACCAACTCACTGAACGTTCTATGCACGTCCTCCTCAGCATCGCGGATGCTCCAAAGTGAGTCCATCCGCAGCTCCAGAGCCGTCATGCGGTCTAACAGGAGCTGCAGCTGGACACACTTCCCGCACATGAAGGAGTCAGGGGCATCGGCCGCGTCCCGGAACTCCCACATTGAGCACGAGGAGCATAACACGGGTCTGGGATCTCCTGCCATTTTTACACTTTACCTTAACTGATTACAAATATAATATCAAATAATGAATAAGTGAAAGGAATAAAGATTTTACTTACCAATCACAATACTTACCAACCCACGAAGAGTTAAATTGCTCCCAGCTACTTACCTTCCCGACAGACCCCTGGCCACTGCTCCCGCCGAAAATCTGAAGCTATAACTTGCGGATACAAGAAAAAGAAAAGAGAGAGCTTACCTGGTATTCACTCACCCCGTTAGGTTAGAGGAGGTGGATGGATGGGAGACACTGCAAGTGTAGTGTCTCGGGTTTAGCAACCGTCCAACTTAAATAGAGTTAAAAATCAAACACTTAAGCACCTACCTGATTCCCAAGCTGCGTTCCGGCTCCCTCTCTCTCTCCCGCTCCCGAAAATGAAGGCCGCTGGAACCTGGGGGCAAGTTTAAACACCTACCTGAATCCCAAGCTGCTCTCCGGCTCCCTCTCTCTCTCCCGCTCCCAAAAATGAAGGCCACTGGAACCTGGGGGCAAGTTTAAACACCTACCTGAATCCCAAGCTGCACTCGCTGCGCTCCGGCTCCCTCTCTCTCTCCCGCTCCCGGAAATGAAGGCCGCTGGAGCCTGGTTGTAAATTTAAACACCTACCTGAATCCTAGGCTGCACTCGTTGCGCTCCGGCTCCCTCTCTTTTGCCCGCTCCCGGAAATGAAGGCCGCTGGAACCTGGGGGCAAGTTTAAACACCTACCTGAATCCCAAGCTGCACTCGATAGGGTGGGGGAGTGAGCCTAGATAGAGTGCTCCTTGGGAGGATTAGTGCAGATTCGATGGGCCAAATGGCCTCCTTCTGCACTGTCACGATTCTAGTTATTTTGCTAATTGTTTCAAATCTGTCTCTTCTGCGTGCAAACCCTCCTTCCGGTAAAAATAATTCATTCCTCTATCAAAACTTCTTAATTTTTACAGCTTGCACCAAATTTCTACCGACCCATCCTGCTCTAAGGAGAACGATCCCAGTTTCCCTTTTCTCACATTCCTGGTACCAAGATACCAGTTGCCAAATGATTCCTGAAATAGAAAATTGTGCGAAAACAGATTGGAGGTTGAAGTGGGAATTTAGCTTCTGTAAGCCCATTCCCTCTCTCCCGTCATTGGAGCTGTAAATTGGGCCGTAAACTGCAACCTCCGTAACAGAAATGTTTAAACAGACCTTGAGAGACTCCTATTCAAAGTTTACACTCTGACCCATGTAGACTAGTCGGTCAACTCCAGTTATGGGCCTCCTTTTTGAAAGGAGGTATCCTCAATGTTGCTCGTTGGTTTCTCAAATCAAGTCTTGGTGGCTCCCAAGCCAAAGGAGCATAACAGTGGCCAGGAGCGAATGGTGATGGCTTGATTGAGAAGCTGTACTATCCAGACGGAATTGTATCGGGCATTGGTGAGGCCACACCTGGAGCATTGCGGGCAGTTTTGGGGTCCTTATCTGAGGAAGGATGTTCTTGCTGTGGAGGGAGAGCAGCGAAGGTTTACCAGGCTGATTCCTGGGATGGCGGGACTGACGTATGAGGACAGGACGTGGGTGGCACGGTCGCATAGTGGTTAGCACTGTTGCTTCACAGCTCCAGGGTCCCAGGTTCAATTCCCAGCCTCGGGTCACTGTCTGTGCGGAGTCTGCACGCTCTCCCCGTGTCTGCGTGGGTTTCCTCCGGGCGCTCCGGTTTCCTCCCACAAGTCCCGAAAGACGTGCTGTTTGGTGAATTGGACGTTCTAAATTCTCACTCAGGCGCCGGAATGTGGCGACCAGGGGATTTTCACAGTAACTTCATTGCAGTGTTAATGTAAGCCTACTTGTGATGATAAAGATTATTATTATTATATTCATCAGAGTTTAGAAGAACGAGAGGGGATCTCATAAAAACTTGGAAAATTCTAACGGGATTAGACAGGGTAGATTCAGAAAGAATGTTCCCGATGGTGGGGGATGCCAGAACTAAGGGTCATAGTCTGAGGATAATCATAGACTTTACAGTGCAGAAGGAGGCCATTCGGCCCATTGAGTCTGAACTGGCCCTTGGAAAGAGCACCCTATCCAAACCCCAATGAAAGGAATAAGGAGTAAACCTTTTAGGACTGAGGTGAGGAGATATTTCATCACCCAGGGAGCGGTGAATTTGTGGAATTCACTCCCACAGAAAGTAGTTGAGGCCAAAATGTTGTGTTATTTCAAGAAGGAATTAGATTTAGCTCTTGGGGCAAAAGGGATCAAGGGATATGGGGGGAAGGCAGGATCAGGGTATTGAACTCGATGATCAGCCAATGATCATAATGAATGGTGGAGCAGGCTCGATGGGCCGAATGGCCTCCTCCTGCTTCTATTTTCTATGTTTCTATGAAGGCAAAAAGATTATTTCACTGGGATATAAAGTACTAAATTACCTGATTAAAGAAACCTGCTTTTAAACTATGCAGAATTATTAAAGGAAAGAGATCTGAGGAATTTGTGGAATTGAAGTGTAACTTTGGCTGATAGAACATAACTCATAGAACATAAAATTTACAATGCAAAAGGAGGCCATTCGGCCCATCGAACCTGCACCGGCCCTTGGAAAGAGCACCCACAACCCACCCAACCCCTTTGGACACTAAGGGCAATTTATCATGGCCAATCCACCTAACCTGCACATCTTTGGACTGTGGGAGGAAACCGGAGCACCCGGAGGAAACCCACGCACACACGGGGAGAACGTGCAGACTCCACACAGACAGTCATCCAAGGCTGGGAATCAAACCAGCTTGGGAATTCTATGTTACAAGGCCTTGGTGAGACCACATCTGGAATATTGTTTGATCTTATTTGAAAAAGAATATAAATACAATAGAAGCAGTTGACAGGTTGGGCGTATGAATCATAGAATTTACAGGGCAGAAGGAGGCCATTCGGTCCATCGAACCTGCACCGGCCCTTGGAAAGAGCACCCTACCCAAGGTCCACACTTCCACCCAATCCCCATCACCCAGTAACCCCACCCAACACTAAGGGGTATGAGGTGAGAAGCTTGGAAGATCTTGAGGGGACTTAATAGGGTGGGTACGAGGAGGAGATTTCCCCTTCATAGAATAGGTGGAGGGGCAGGTAGTATTGAGGAGGTGGGGAGGCTGCAGAAAGATTTAGACAGTTTAGGAGAGTGGTCCAAGAAATGGCTGATGAAATTCAACGTGGGCAAGTGCGAGGTCTTGCACTTTGGAAAAAAGAATAGAGGCGTGGACTATTTTCTAAACGGTGACAAAATTCATAATGCTGAAGTGCAAAGGGACTTGGGAGTCCTAGTCCAGGATTCCCGAAAGGTAAACTTGCAGGTTGAGTCCGTAATTAAGAAAGCAAATACAATGTTGTTATTTATCTCAAGAGGCTTGGAATATAAAAGCAGGGATGTACTTCTGAAGCTTTATAAAGCATTAGTTAGGCCCCATTTAGAATACTGTGAGCAATTTTGGGCCCCATACCTCAGGAAGGACATACTGGCACTGGAGCGGGTCCAGCGGAGATTCACACGGATGATCCCAGGAATGGTAGGCCTAACATACAATGAACGTCTGAGGATCCTGGGATTATATTCATTGGAGTTTAGGAGGTTGAGGGGAGATCTAATAGAAACTTACAAGATAATGAATGGCTTAGATAGGGTGGACGTAGGGAAGTTGTTTCCATTAGCAGGGGAGATTAGGACCCGGGGGCACAGCCTTAGAATAAAAGGGAGTCACTTTAGAACAGAGATGAGGAGAAATTTCTTCAGCCAGAGAGTGGTGGGTCTGTGGAATTCATTGCCACAGAGGGCGGTGGAGGCCAGGACGTTGAGTGTCTTTAAGACAGAAGTTGATAAATTCTTGATTTCTCGAGGAATTAAGGGCTATGGAGAGAGAGCGGGTAAATGGAGTTGAAATCAGCCATGATTGAATGGTGGAGTGTACTCGATGGGCCGAATGGCCTTACTTCCGCTCCTATGTCTAATGTTCTTATAAGAACATAAGAACTAGGAGCAGGAGTAGGCCATCTGGCCCCTCGAGCCTGCTCCGCCATTCAATGAGATCATGGCTGATCTTTTGTGGACTCAGCTCCACTTTCCGGCCCGAACACCATAACCCTTAATCCCTTTATTCTTCAAAAAACTATCTATCTTTATCATAAAAACATTTAATGAAGGAGCCTCAACTGCTTCACTGGGCAAGGAATTCCATAGATTCACAACCCTTTGGGCGAAGAAGTTCCTCCTAAACTCAGTCCTAAATCTACTTCCCCTTATTTTGAGGCTATGCCCCCTAGTTCTGCTTTCACCCGCCAGTGGAAACAACCTGCCCGCATCTATCCTATCTATTCCCTTCATAATTTTATACGTTTCTATAAGATCCTTCTAATCTCATCCTTCTAAATTCCAACGAGTACAGTCCCAGTCTACTCAACCTCTCCTCGTAATCCAACCCCTTCAGCTCTGGGATTAACCTAGTGAATCTATTATGGTCTTAATATCATAGAATCCCTATAGTGCAGGAAAAGGCCACTCGGTCATTGATTCTGCACCGACCCTTCGAATGAGTACCCCACCCTGCCCACTCGGCTATCCACCCCGCCTCATCCCGGAACCCCATAACCTAACCCGGACACTAAGGCGCAATTTATCACGGCCAATCCACAGAACATGCACATTTTTGGACCGTGGGAGGAAACCGGAGCACCCGGAGGCAGCCCACGCAGACACGGCGAGAAGGTACAAACTCCACACCGACAGTCACCCAAGGCCGGAATTGAACCTGGTGCAGACTCGATGGGCTGAATGGCCTCCTTCTGCACTGTAGGGATTCATAGCTGACCACCTACTTCAACTTGAACATTTCAGCCCAGTCAGAATTGTAGAAAATGGCTTAATATTAAAGTCACCAATGATTATTGCAATCCCATTCTTACACGTCTCCGTGGTTGGATTGGATTGGATTGGATTTGGATTTTGTTTATTGTCACGTGTACCGAGGTACAGTGAAAAGTATTTTTCTGCGAGCAGCTCAACAGATCATTAAGTACATGAGAAGAAAAGGGAATAAAAGAAAATACATAATAGGGCAACACAACATATACAATGTAACTACAAAAGCACTGGCATCGGATGAAGCATACAGGGTGTAGTGTTAATGAGGACAGTCCATAAGAGGGTCATTTAGGAGTCTGGTAACAGTGGGGAAGAAGCTGTTTTTGAGTCTGTTCGTGCGTGTTCTCAGACTTCTGTATCTCCTGCCCGATGGAAGAGGTTGGAAGAGTGAGTAAGCCAGGTGAGAGGGATCTTTGATTATGCTGCCCGCTTTCCCCAGGCAGCGGGAGGCGTAGATGGAGTCAATGGATGGGAGGCAGGTTCGTGTGATGGACTGGGCGGTGTTCACGACTCTCTGAAGTTTCTTGCGGTCCTGGGCCTAGCAGTTGCCATACCAGGCTGTGATGCAGCCCGATAGGATGCTTTCTATGGTGCATCTGTAAAAGTTGGTAAGGGTTAATGTGGACATGCCGAATTTCCTTAGTTTCCTGAGGAAGTATAGGCGCTGTTGTGCTTTCTTGGTGGTAGCGTCGACGTGGGTGGATCAGGACAGATTTTTGGAGATGTGCACCCCTAGGAATTTGAAACTGCTAACCATCTCCACCTCGGCCCCATTGATGCTGACAGGGGTGTGTACAGTACTTTGCTTCCTGAAGTCGATGACCAGCTCTTTAGTTTTGCTGGCATTGAGGGAGAGATTGTTGTCGTTACACCACTCCACTAGATTCTCTATCTCCCTCCTGTATTCGGACTCGTCGTTATTCGAGATCCGGCCCACTATGGTCGTATCGTCAGCAAACTTGTAGATGGAGCTGGAACCAAGTTTTGCCACGCAGTCGTGTGTGTACAGGGAGTAGAGTAGGGGGCTAAGTACGCAGCCTTGCGGGGCCCCAGTATTGAGGACTATTGTGGAGGAGGTGTTGTTGTTCATTCTTACTGATTGTGGTCTGTTGGTCAGAAAATCGAGGATCCAGTTGCAGAGTGGGGAGCCAAGTCCTAGGTTTTGGAGCTTTGATATGAGTTTGGCTGGGATTATGGTGTTGAAGGCGGAGCTGTAGTCAATAAATAGGAGTCTAATGTAGGAGTCCTTGTTTTTGAGATGCTCTAGGGATGAGTGTAGGGCCATGGAAATGGTGTCTGATGTGGACCGGTTGCAGCGGTATGCGAATTGCAGTGGATCAAGGCGCTCTGGGAGTATGGAGGTGATGCGCTTCATGATCAACCTCTCGAAGCACTTCATTACGACTGAAGTCAGGGCCACTGATCGGTAGTCATTGAGGCACGTTGCCTGGTTTGTCTTTGGCACCGGTATGATGGTGGTCTTCTTGAAGCAGGTGGGGACCTCGGAGTGGAGTAGGGACAGGTTAAAGATGTCCGTGAATACCTCTGCCAGCTGGTCCGCGCAGGCTCTGAGTGCACGACCAGGGATCCCGTCCGGGCCCGTCGCCTTCCGAGGGTTCACTTTCAGGAAGGCCAATCTGACTTCGGAAGCTGTGATGGTGGGTATGGGTGAATTATGGGCTGCTGGGGCACTCGACAGCGGATTGTTGGTTACCTGCTCGAACCGAGCATGGAATGCATTGAGTTCATCGGGGAGGGGTGCGCTGCTGCCAGAGATACTGTTCGGCTTCGCTTTGTAGCCCGTTATGTTGTTTAGTCCTTGCCACAACCGCCGAGAGTCTGTCTGTGACTCTAGCTTGGTTTGATATTCTCTCTTGGCATCTCGGATGGCTTTGCGGAGGTCGTACCTGGATTTCTTGTATAGGTCAGGGTCGTCTGCCTTAACGCCGCAGATCTGTCCTTCAGTAGGGAGTCAATCTCGCGATTGAGCCATGGTTTCCGGTTGGGGAACGATTGGTTATTCCTGTATGCCCAACCTACAGTCTGACAACTGTTAGGGAGCCTATAATCTATATCCACAAATGACATTTCCTATTTCTTCTCTCTATCCAAACTGATTCTGTATCTTACTCTGTTGAGCTAAGGTCATCTCTCACCCACCTTTTTCTAGCTTCCTGACATTCCGAAATGTCAAAGGGAGGTCGTGTCTGACAAATCTGTTGGGGTTCTTTGAGGAGATAACAAGGAAGTTAGACAAAGGAGAACCAGTGGACGTGATTTATTTAGATTTCCAGAAGGCCTTTGACAAGGTGCCGCATAGGAGACTGTTAAATAAGTTAAGACTCTGTGGGTGGTACTTGTGAACATTTATGCTCCGAATTGGGACGATGTGGAATTTATGAGGCGGGTGTTAGGAACGATCCCAGACTTAGAGTCACATAACCTGATTATGGGAGGAGATTTTAACACAGTCATTGATCCGGAATTGGACCGGTCAAAATCCAGGGCAGGGAGGAGGCCGGCTGCAGCAAAAGAATTGAAGGGGTCTATGGAACAGATGAGGGGAGAGGACCCATGGAAGTTTGCACGGTCAAATGCGAAGGAGTTTTCCCTTTTCTCACATGTCCACAAGGTATATTCTCACATCAACTTTTTTGTTCTGAGCAGGGCGCTAATACCGGGGGGGGTGGATACTGAGTACTCGACAATCGCAGTGTCGGATCATGCCCCGCATTGGGTGGATCTACAGGTTAGTGTGGAGAGAGGGCAACGCCCGCTGTGGAGACTGGATGTGGGGTTGCTAGCGGATGAAGCGATCTCTGGGCGGGATAACAACTCCATCCAGAACTACCTGGAAACAAATGATACGGGAGAGGTCTCTGCAGCGACGGTCTGGGAAGCTTTGAAGGCAGTGGTCAGAGGGGAATTAATCTCGATACGGGCCCACAGAGAAAAGGTGGAACGGGTTGAGAGGGACAGGTTAGTTGAGGAGATACTCCAGGTGGACAGGAGATACTCGGAGGCCCTGGACGCGGGGCTACTGAGGGAGCGGCGGAGGTTACAGGTGGAGTTTGGGCTGTTGACCACAGGGAAAGCAGTGGAACAGTTGAGGAAGGCAAGGGGGGCGATCTATGAGTACGGTGAAAAAGCAAGCAGAATGTTGGCGCACCAGCTCAGGAAAAGGGAGGTGGCCAGGGAGATAGGTAAAGTAAAGAGTAGAGGCGAGAATACTGTCCTGGTCCCAGCGGGGGTGAACGAGGTGTTTAAGGACTTCTATAGTAAATTATATGAGTCGGAACCCCCGGCTGGGATGGTGGGGATGAGGCAGTTTTTGGATCAGTTGAGGTTTCCGAGGGTAGATGAGGATCTGGTGGAAGGGCTGGGAGCCCCAATTGAGATTGAGGAAATAATCGAGGGGCTGGAGGGCATGCAGCTGGGCAAGGCCCCGGGGCCTGACGACTACCCGGTGGAATTCTATAAGAAGTTTTCAGAGATATTGAGCCCACTGCTGGTGAGGACATTTAATACATAAATACATAGAAGTTAGGAGCAGGAGGAGGCCTTTTGGCCCTTCGAGCCTGCTCCGCCATTCATCACCATCATGGCTGATCATCCAACTCAATAGCCTAATCCTATAGATACAATGAAGCAAGAGAGAAGGGAGTCCTCCCCCCAACAATGTCGCAGGTCTCAATTTCATTGATCCTGAAACAGGAGAAGGATCCGGACCAATGAGAAGGATCTGTGGCCGCAAACGAGACTCCAGGATGGTGTGTTGCCTCCCTGGTGCTAGGGTCAAGGATGTCTCGGAGCAGGTACAGGATATTCTGGAGGGGGAGGGTGAACAGCCACTGGTCGTGGTCACATCGGTACAAACGACACAGGTAAAAAATGGGATGAGGTCCTAAAAGCAGAATACAGGGAGCTAGGAAGGAAGTTAAGAAATCGGACCTCGAAGGTAGTGATCTCAGGATTACTACCGGTGCCACGAGCCAGTCAGAGTAGAAATCTTAAGAGGAAAATATAGGAGAGGTTACAGATCAAGGTGTTAAGATTCAAAATAGAGGTACAAAAGCCAACATAAGTGTACTTTACCTGAATGCTCGTAGTATTCGGAATAAGGTAAATGAGTTGATGGCGCAAATCATCGTGAATGATTATGTCTAGGGCTGGTTTAGCACACTGGGCTAAATCGCTGGCTTTGAAAGCAGGCCAAGGCAGGCCAGCAGCACGGTTCAATTCCCGTACCAGCCTCCCCGAACAGGCGCCGGAATGTGGCGACTAGGGGCTTTTCACAGTAAGTTCATTGAAGCCTACTTGTGACAATAAGCAACTTTAATCTTTCATGATTTAGTGGCCATTACTAAAACATGATTAAAGGATGGTCACGACTGGGAGTGAAATATCCCGAGGGTAACAAACTATTAGAAAGGACAGAGTGGATGGTAAGGGAGGTGGTGTAGCTCTGTTATTTAAGGATGATATCTGGGCAATAGTAAGAGATGATATCGGTGCTATGGAGGATAAGGTTGAATCCGTTTGTGTGGAAATCAGGAATAGTAAGGCGAAAAAGGTCACTGATAGGAGTAATCTATAGGCAACCAAATAATAACATTATGGTGGGGCAGGCAATAAACAAAGAAATAACTGGTGCATGTAGAAATGGTACAGCAGTTATCATGGGGGATTTTAATCTACATGTCGATTGGTTTAACCAGGTCAGTCAAGGCAGCCTTGAGGAGTTTATAGAATGTATCCGCGATAGTTTCCTAGAACAGTATGTAATGGAACCCACGAGGGAACAAGCGGTCCCAGATCTGGTCCTGTGTAATGAGACAGGATTGATTAATGATCTCATAGTTAGGGATCCTCTCGGAAGGAGCAATCACAATATGGTGGAATTTAAAATACAGATGGAGGGTGAGAAGGTAAAATCAAGCACTAGTGTTTTGTGCTTAAACAAAGGAGATTACAATGGGATGAGAGAAGAACTAGCTAAGGTAGACTGAGAGCAAAGACTTTATGGTGAAACAGTTGAGGAACAGTGGAGAACCTTCCAAGTGATTTTTCACAGTGCTCAGTAAAGGTTTATACCAACAAAAAGGAAGGAGAGTAGAAAGAGGGAAAATCGACCGTGGATATCTAAGGAAATAAGGGAGAAAATCAAATTGAAGGAAAAAGCATACAAAGTGGCAAAAATTAGTGGGAGACTAGAGGACTGGGAAATCTTTAGTGGGCAACAGAAAGCTACTAAAAAAGTTATAAAGCAGAGAAAGATAGGTTATGAGAGTAAACGTTCTCAGAATATAAAAACAGATAGTAAAGGTTTCTACAAATATATAAAACAAAGAGCGGCTAAGGTAAATATTGGTCCTTTAGAGGATGAGAACATAGAACATAGAAAAATACAGCACAGAACAGGCCCTTCGGCCCACGATGTTGTGCCGAACCTTTGTCCTAGATTAATCGTAGATTATCATAGAATTTACAATGCAGAAGGAGGCCATTCGGCCCATTGAGTCTGCACTGGCTCTTGGAAAGAGTACCCTACCCAAGGTCAACACCTCCACCCAACACTAAGGGCAATGTTGGACACTAAGGGCAATTTATCATGGCCAATCCACCTAACCTGCACATCTTTGGACTGTGGGAGGAAACCGGAGCACCCGGAGGAAACCCACGCAGACACGGGGAGGATGTGCAGACTCCGCACAGACAGTGACCCAAGCCGGAATCGAATCAGGCACCCTGGAGCTGTGAAGCAATTGTGCTATCCACAATGCTACCGTGCTGCCCTTAAGAACAAATTAATCTACACTATATCATTCTACCATAATCCATGTACCTATCCAATAGCTGCTTGAAGGTCCCTAATGTTTCTGACTCAACTACTTCCACAGGCAGTGCATTCCATGCCCCCACTACTCTCTGGGTAAAGAACCTACCTCTGACATCTCCCCTATATCTTCCACCATTCACCTTAAGTTTATGTCCCCTTGTAATGGTTTGTTCCACCCGGGGAAGAAGTCTCTGACTGTCTACTCTATCTATTCCCCTGATCATCTTATAAACCTCTATCAAGTCGCCCCTTATCCTTCTCCGTTCTAATGAGAAAAGGCCTAGCACCCTCAACCTTTCCTCGTAAGACCTACTCTCCATTCCAGGCAACATCCTGGTAAATCTCCTTTGCACCTTTTCCAAAGCTTCCACATCCTTCCTAAAAGGAGGCGACTAGAACTGTACACAGTACTCCAAATGTGGCCTTACCAAAGTTTTGTACAGCTGCATCATCACCTCACGGCTCTTAAATTCAATCCCTCTGTTAATGAACGCTAGCACACCATAGGCCTTCTTCACAGCTCTATCCACTTGAGTGGCAACTTTCAAAGATGTATGAACATAGACCCCAAGATCTCTCTGCTCCTCCACATTGCCAAGAACTCTACCGTTAACCCTGTATTCCGCATTCATATTTGTCCTTCCAAAATGGCCAACCTCACACTTTTCAGGGTTAAACTCCATCTGCCACTTCTCAGCCCAGCTCTGCATCCTATCTATGTCTCTTTGCAGCCGACAACAGCCCTCCTCACTATCCACAACTCCACCAATCTTCGTATCGTCTGCAAATTTACTAACCCACCCTTTAACTCCCTCATCCAAGTCATTAATGAAAATCACAAACAGCAGAGGACCCAGAACTGATCCCTGCGGTACGCCACTGGTAACTGGGCTCCAGGCTGAATATTTGCCATCCACCACCACTCTCTGACTTCTATCGGTTAGCCAGTTCGTTATCCAACTGGCCAAATTTCCCACTATCCCATGCCTCCTTACTTTCTGCATCAGCCTACCATGGGGAACCTTATCAAATGCATTATTAAAATCCATGTACACTACATCCACTGCTTTACCTTCATCCACATGCTTGGTCACCTCCTCAAAGAATTCAATAAGACTTGTAAGGCAAGACCTACCCCTCACAAATCCGTGCTGACTATCCCTAATCAAGCAGTGTCTTTCCAAATGCTCAGAAATCCTATCCTTCAGTACCCTTTCCATTACTTTGCCCACCACCGAAGTAAGACTAACTGGCCTGTAATTCCCAGGGTTATCCCTAGTCCTTTTTTTGAACAGGGGCACGACATTCGCCACTCTCCAATCCCCTGGTACCACCCCTGTTGACAGTGAGGACGAAAAGATCATTGCCAACGGCTCTGCAATTTAATGTCTTGCTTCCCATAGAATCCTTGGATATATCCCGTCAGGCCCGGGGGATTTGTCTATCCTCAAGTTTTTCAAAATGCCCAACACATCTTCCTTCTGAACAAGTATTTCCTCGAGCTTACCAGTCTGTTTCACACTGTCCTCTCCAACAATATGGCCCCTCTCATTTGTAAATATAGAAGAAAAGTACTCGTTCAAGACCTCTCCTACCTCTTCAGACTCAAAACACAATCTCCCGCTACTGTCCTTGATCGGACCTACGCTCGCTCTAGTCATTCTCATATTTCTCACATATGTGTAAAAGGCCTTGGGGTTTTCCTTGATCCTACCCACCAAAGATTATTCATGCCCTCTCTTAGCTCTCCTAATCCCTTTCTTCAGTTCCCTCCTGGCTATCTTGTATCCCTCCAGCGCCCTGTCTGAACCTTGTTTCCTCAGCCTTACATAAGTCTCCTTTTTCCTCTTAACAAGACATTCAACCTCTCTTGTCAACCATGGTTACATCACTCGACCATATCAAGGACACGTAGTACCTGTTCCTTGAACAAGTTCCACATTTCACTTGTGTCCTCCCCTGACAGCCTATGTTCCCAACTTATGCACTTCAATTCTTGTCTGACAACATCGTATTTACCCTTCCCCCAATTGTAAACCTTGCCCTGTTGCACGCACCTATCCCTCTCCATTACTAAAGTGAAAGTCACAGAATTGTGGTCACTATCTCCAAAATGCTCCCCCACTAACAAATCTATCACTTGCCCTGGTTCATTACCCAGTACTAAATCCAATATTGCCCCTCCTCTGGTCGGACAATCTACATACTGTGTTAGAAAAGCTTCCTGGACACACTGCACAAACACCACCCCATCCAAACTATTTGATCTAAAGAGTTTCCACTCAATATTTGGGAAGTTAAAGTCACCCATGACTACTACCCTGTGACTTCTGCACCTTTCCAAAATATGTTTCCCAATCTCTTCCTCCACATCTCTGCTACTATTGGGGGGCCTATAGAAAACTCCTAACAAGGTGACTGCTCCTTTCCTATTTCTGACTTCAACCCATACTACCTCAGTAGGCTGATACTCCTCGAACTGCCTTTCTGCAGCTGTTATACTATCTCTCAACAATGCCACCCCACCTCTTTTACCACCCTCCCTAATCTTATTCAAACATCTATAACCAGGGACCTCCAACAACCATTTCTGCCCCTCTTCTATCCAAGTTTCCGTGATGGCCACCACATCGTAGTCACAAGTACCGATCCATGCCTTAAGTTCACCCACCTTTTTCCTGATGCTTCTTGCGTAGAATATACACACTTCAACCCATCTCCATGCCTGCAAGTACTCTCCTTTGTCAGTGTTCCCTTCCCATTGCATCACCACATGCTTTGGCGTCCTGAATATCGGCTACCTTAGTTGCTGGACTACAAAACCGGTTCCCATTCCCCTGCCAAATTAGTTTAAACCCTCCCGAAGAGTACTAGAAAACCTCCCTCCCAGGATATTGGTGCCCCTCTGGTTCAGATGCAACCCGTCCTGCTTGTACAGGTCCCACCTTCTCCAGAATGCGCTCCAATTACCCAAATACCTGAAGCCCTCCCTCCTACACCATTCCTGCAGCCACGTGTTCAGCTGCACTCTCTCCCTATTCCTCGCCTCGCTATCACGTGGCACCGGCAACAAACCAGAGATGACAACTCTGTCTGTCCTGGCTTTTAACTTCCAGCCTAACTCCCTAAACTCGTTTATTACCTCCACACCCCTTTTCCTACCTACGTCGTTGGTACCAATGTGCACCACGACTTCTGGCTGCTCCCCCTCCCCTTAAGGATCCTGAAGACACGATCCGAGACAACCCTGGCCCTGGCACCCGGGAGGCAACATACCTTCCGGGAGTCTCGCTCGCGACCACAGAATCTCCTATCTATTCCCCTAACCATTGAATCTCTGACTACTATTGCATTTCTATTCTCCCCCCTTCCTTTCTGAGCCCCAGAGCCAGACTCAGTGCCAGAGACCTGGCCGCTAGGGCCTTCCCCCGGTAGGTCATCCCCCCCAACAGCATCCAAAATGGTATACTTTCTTTGAAGGGCAACGGCCACGAGGGATCCCTGCACTGTCTGCCTGTTTGTTTTCTTTCCCCTGACTGTAAGCCAGCTATTCTTGTCCTGTACCTTGGGTGTGGTTACCTCCCTGTAACTCTTCTCTATCACCCCCTCTGCCTCCCAGATGATCCGGAGTTCATCCACCTTCAGCCCCAGTTCCCTAACACGGTCTTTGAGGAGCTGGAGTCGGGTGCACTTCCCGTAGGTATAGTCAGCGGGGACACCGGTGGTATCCCTCACCACCCACATCCTACATGAGGAGCATGCAACTGGCCTAGCCTCCATCGCCTCTTACCTTACAGAATATAGCTGCCCTGTTGGCCAACTAGACCTCCGCCCTCCGACTCTGCTCCCAGTCAGCTGCACTCTCTGTAAACTCCTGGCTCCCTTCTCGCTCTTTGCGGAAATGTTGGAAACAAAATGAAAGGAGCACCTTACTCCCTCCTCACCTAACTCCCTCAGTCACCAAACTCTCACTATCGCACTCAAATGCACCAAATTCAGCACTCCCTCGGTCACCAAACTCTCACTATCGCACTCAAATGCACCAAATTCAGCACTCAGTGCAAACAAAGTCTGCACTGTAGGGGATCACTTTTGTACTGTGAATCTAGCCTCTGAAAACTGGCCTAATCCAATTAACTAATTAACAAGCTCCAGCTGCAAGTGCCTACAAGTAGAACCTTTGTTTAAAGTTGATTGAAAATTCATCTTCTTCTAAACCAAACACAACTTTAAAGTTAATTAACTAAATAAAAGAAAGACTACACTTTAGATAAAAATGAAGCCTTGTACTCCCTCAGTCACCAAACTCTCACTATCGCACTCAAATGTACCAAATTCAGCACTCAGAGATTGGAGATTTAATAATGGGAGATGAGGATATGGCTGAGGAACTGAACAGGTTTTTTGGGTCGGTCTTCACAGTGGAAGACACGATTAACATGCCATTGACTGATGGGAGATGAGGCGATGACAGGTGAGGACCTTGAGAGGATTATTATCACTAAGGAGGTAGTGATGGGCAAGCTAATGGGGCTAAAGGTAGACATGTCTTCTGGCCCTGATGGAATTCAGTCAGGGGAAAGAGTCGATTTCGGCGTGAGAACAGCTGGTGAGTCAGTTTCAGCGGGAGCATTGCGGAAGGAGGTTGCTGGGAGGTAAGTCAACCTTTAAAAGCACTTGTCTTTGCAGGGGCAGGCCAGTCGATTTCGGCAGGAGAACAGCTGGTGAGTCAGTTTCAGCGGGAGCAGTGCGGAAGGAGGTTGCTGGGAGGTAAGTCAACCTTTAAAAGCACTTGTCTTTGCAGGGGCAGGCCAGTCGATTTCGGCGGGAGTGGAGCTGGCTGGTTAGTCAATTTCAGCAGGAGCTGAGAATTTTTCTTTTTTTTTAAAATTAGTTTTTTAGGCGGGAACAGGAAGTCGACCCGCGGACGTCTGGGAAGACCCTCCCCAATAAATTCTGGTGGAGAGGAAACCCGAGACACTACACGTGTCGTGTCTCCCACCTGCCCTCCTCCTCTAACCTAATAATAAAACCCATTGGTCTGAGGCAAGTACCATATTTTATTATATTATTATTATTTTTTATAAAAATTTAATTTAGTTGTTAGCCAGATCTTGGTAGAAAGTTAGAGGAATGGCAGGGAAGGGAGTGCAATGTTCCTCCTGCAGGATGTTTGAGGTGAGGGATGCAGTTAGTGTCCCTGCTGATTTTACCTGCAGGAAGTGCTGCCATCTCCAGCTCCTCCAAGACCGAGTTAGGGAACTGGAGCTGGAGTTGGAAGAACTTCGGATCATTCGGGAGGCAGAAGGGGTCATAGATAGCAGCTTCAGGGAATTAGTTACACCAAAGATTGGAGATAGGTGGGTAACTGTAAGAGGGACTGGGAAAAAACAGTCAGTGCAGGGATCCCCTGCGGTCGTTCCCCTGAGAAACAAGTATACCGCTTTGGATACTTGTGGGGGGGGGGACTTACCAGGGGTAAGCCATGGGGTACGGGCCTCTGGCACGGAGTCTGTCCCTGTTGCTCAGAAGGGAAGGGGGGAGAGGAGCAGAGCATTAGTAATTGGGGACTCTATAGTCAGGGGCACAGATAGGAGATTTTGTGGGAGCGTGAGAGACTCACGTTTGGTATGTTGCCTCCCAGGTGCAAGGGTACGTGATGTCTCGGATCGTGTTTTCCGGGTCCTTAGGGGGGAGGGGGAGCAGCCCCAAGTCGTGGTCCACATTGGCACCAACGACATAGGTAGGAAAGGGGACAAGGATGTCAGGCAGGCTTTCAGGGAGCTAGGATGGAAGCTCAGAACTAGAACAAACAGAGTTGTTATCTCTGGGTTGTTGCCCGTGCCACGTGATAGTGAGATGAGGAATAGGGAGAGAGAGCATTTAAACACGTGGCTACAGGGATGGTGCAGGCGGGAGGGATTCAGATTTTTGGATAACTGGGGCTCTTTCTGGGGAAGGTGGGACGTCTACAGACAGGATGGTCTACATCTGAACCTGAGGGGCACAAATATCCTGGGGGGGAGATTTGTTAGTGCTCTTTGGGGGGGTTTAAACTAATGCAGCAGGGGCATGGGAACCTGGATTGTAGTTTTAGGGTAAGGGAGAATGAGAGTATAGAGGTCAGGAGCACAGATTTGACGTCGCAGGAGGGGGCCAGTGTTCAGGTAGGTGGTTTGAAGTGTGTCTACTTCAATGCCAGGAGTATACGAAACAAGGTAGGGGAACTGGCAGCGTGGGTTGGTACCTGGGACTTCGATGTTGTGGCCATTTCGGAGACATGGATAGAGCAGGGACAGGAATGGATGTTGCAGGTTCCGGGGTTTAGGTGTTTTAGTAAGCTCAGAGAAGGAGGCAAAAGAGGGGGAGGTGTGGCGCTGCTAGTCAAGAGCAGTATTACGGTGGCGGAGAGGATGCTAGATGGGGACTCTTCTTCCGAGGTAGTATGGGCTGAAGTTAGAAACAGGAAAGGAGAGGTCACCCTGTTGGGAGTTTTTTATAGGCCTCCTAATAGTTCTAGGGATGTAGAGGAAAGGATGGCGAAGATGATTCTGGATATGAGCGAAAGTAACAGGGTAGTTATTATGGGAGACTTTAACTTTCCAAATATTGACTGGAAAAGATATAGTTCGAGTACAATAGATGGGTCGTTTTTTGTACAGTGTGTGCAGGAGGGTTTCCTGAAACAATATGTTGACAGGCCAACAAGAGGCGAGGCCACGTTGGATTTGGTTTTGGGTAATGAACCAGGCCAGGTGTTGGATTTGGAGGTAGGAGAGCACTTTGGGGACAGTGACCACAATTCGGTGACGTTTACGTTAATGATGGAAAGGGATAAGTATACACCGCAGGGCAAGAATTATAGCTGGGGGAAGGGCAATTATGATGCCATTAGACGTGACTTGGGGGGGATAAGGTGGAGAAGTAGGCTGCAAGTGTTGGGCACACTGGATAAGTGGGGCTTGTTCAAGGATCAGCTACTGCGTGTTCTTGATAAGTATGTACCGGTCAGACAGGGAGGAAGGCGTCGAGCGAGGGAACCGTGGTTTACCAAAGAAGTGGAATCTCTTGTTAAGAGGAAGAAGGAGGCCTATGTGAAGATGAAGTGTGAAGTTTCGGTTGGGGCGATGGATAGTTACAAGGTAGCGAGGAAGGATCTAAAGAGAGAGCTAAGACGAGCAAGGAGGGGACATGAGAAGTATTTGGCAGGAAGGATCAAGGAAAACCCAAAAGCTTTCTATAGGTATGTCAGGAATAAGCGAATGACTCGGGAAAGAGTAGGACCAGTCAAGGACAGGGATGGGAAATTGTGTGTGGAGTCTGAAGAGATAGGCGAGATACTAAATGAATATTTTTCGTCAGTATTCACTCAGGAAAAAGATAATGTTGTGGAGGAGAATGCTGAGACCCAGGCTAATAGAATAGATGGCATTGAGGTACATAGGGAAGAGGTGTTGGCAATTCTGGACAGGCTGAAAATAGATAAGCCCCCGGGACCTGATGGGATTTATCCTAGGATTCTATGGGAGGCCAGGGAAGAGATTGCTGGACCTTTGGCTTTGATTTTTATGTCATCATTGGCTACAGGAATAGTGCCAGAGGACTGGAGGATAGCAAATGTGGTCCCTTTGTTCAAAAAGGGGAGCAGAGACAACCCCGGCAACTATAGACCGGTGAGCCTCACGTCTGTAGTGGGTAAAGTCTTGGAGGGGATTATAAGAGACAAGATTTATAATCATCTAGATAGAAATAATATGATCAGGGATAGTCAGCATGGCTTTGTGAAGGGTAGGTCATGCCTCACAAACATTATCGAGTTCTTTGAGAAGGTGACTGAACAGGTAGACGAGGGTAGAGCAGTTGATGTGGTGTATATGGATTTCAGCAAAGCGTTTGATAAGGTTCCCCACGGTAGGCTATTGCAAAAAATACGGAGGCTGGGGATTGAGGGTGATTTAGAGATGTGGATCAGAAATTGGCTAGCTGAAAGAAGACAGAGGGTGGTGGTTGATGGGAAATGTTCAGAATGGAGTACAGTCACAAGTGGAGTACCACAAGGATCTGTTCTGGGGCCGTTGCTGTTTGTCATTTTTATCAATGACCTAGAGGAAGGCGCAGAAGGGTGGGTGAGTAAATTTGCAGACGATACTAAAGTCGGTGGTGTTGTCGATAGTGTGGAAGGATGTAGCAGGTTACAGAGGGATATAGATAAGCTGCAGAGCTGGGCTGAGAGGTGGCAAATGGGTTTAATGTAGAGAAGTGTGAGGTGATTCACTTTGGGAGGAATAACAGGAATGCGGAATATTTGGCTAATGGTAAAGTTCTTGAAAGTGTGGATGAGCAGAGGGATCTAGGTGTCCATGTACATAGATCCCTGAAAGTTGCCACCCAGGTTGATAGGGTTGTGAAGAAGGCCTATGGAGTGTTGGCCTTTATTGGTAGAGGGATTGAGTTCCGGAGTCGGGAGGTCATGTTGCAGCTGTACAGAACTCTGGTACGGCCGCATTTGGAGTATTGCGTACAGTTCTGGTCACCGCATTATAGGAAGGACGTGGAGGCTTTGGAGCGGGTGCAGAGGAGATTTACCAGGATGTTGCCTGGTATGGAGGGAAAATCTTATGAGGAAAGGCTGATGGACTTGAGGTTGTTTTCGTTGGAGAGAAGAAGGTTAAGAGGAGACTTAATAGAGGCATACAAAATGATCAGGGGGTTGGATAGGGTGGACAGTGAGAGCCTTCTCCCGCGGATGGATATGGCTGGCACGAGGGGACATAACTTTAAACTGAGGGGTAATAGATATAGGACAGAGGTCAGAGGTAGGTTCTTTACGCAAAGAGTAGTGAGGCCGTGGAATGCCCTACCTGCTACAGTAGTGAACTCGCCAACATTGAGGGCATTTAAAAGTTTTTTGGATAAACATATGGATGATAATGGCATAGTGTAGGTTAGATGGCTTTTGTTTCGGTGCAACATCGTGGGCCGAAGGGCCTGTACTGTGCTGTATCGTTCTATGTTCTATGTTCTATGTTCTATAGGATAGATGCGGGCAGGTTGTTTCCACTGGTGGGTGAAAGCAGAACTAGGGGGCATAGCCTCAAAATAGATTTAGGACTGAGTTTAGGAGGAACTTCTTCACCCAAAGGGTTGTGAATCTCTGGAATTCCTTGCCCAGTGAAGCAGTAGAGGCTCCTTCATTAAATGTTTTTAAGATAAAGATAGATAGTTTTTTGAAGAATAAAGGGATTAAGGGTTTTGGTGTTCGGGCCGGAAAGTGGAGCTGAGTCCACAAAAGATCAGCCATGATCTCATTGAATGGCGGAGCAGGCTCGAGGGGCCAGGTGGCCGACTCCTGCTCCTAGTTCGTATGTTCTTAATGCGGGTCACACAGGCCAATTTCTCTACTGAATGTGGACGCCAAGCTGCTGGCTAAGATACTGGCCACAAGGATAGAGGACTGTGTCCCGGGGTTGATAGGGGAAGACCAGACGGGATTTGTAAAGGGCAGGCAACTCAAGGCCAATGTTCGAAGGCTTTTGAATGTTATTATGGTGCCCTCAGAAGGAGAGGAGGTGGAGGTGGTGGAAGCGATGGATGCAGAGAAGGCCTTTGATCGGGTGGAGTGGGAGTACCTGTGGGAGGCGCTGGGAAGGTTTGGGTTTGGTGAGGGCTTTATTGACTGGGTGCGGCTGCTCTATCAGGCACCAGTAGCGAGTGTGCGTCCGAACCGGCTGGGGTCAGGGTATTTTAAACTGCACCGAGGGACGAGGCAAGGGTGCCCCCTCTCCCCGTTACTGTTTGCTCTGGCCATAGAGCCATTGGCCATGGCGTTAAGAGCTTCTAGGAACTGGAAAGGGCTGATTTGGGGGGTGGGGGGCACCGGGTCTCGCTTTACACAGATGACCTGCTTTTGTATATTTCAGACACGGTTGGAGGGGATGGGGGAAGTAATGTGAACCCTGGGGGAGTTTGGCAATTTTTCGGGGTATAAATTGAACATGGGGAAAAGCGAGATGTTCGCGATCCAGGCAAGAGGGCAGGAGAAGAGACTGGGAGAGCTGCCGCTCAGAATGGCAGGAAAGAGCTTTCGGTATCTGGGAATCCAGGTGGCTCGGGAATGGGAGGCACTGCTCAAGTTAAACCTATCCCGGCTGGTAGATCAAATGGAAGGGGTTTAAGAGATGGGACATGCTCCCACTATCACTGGCGGGGAGGGTACAGACCGTGAAAATGACGGTCCTCCCAGATTTCTGTTTGTCTTTCAGTGCCTCCCCATCTTCATCCCAAAGGCCTTTTTCAAGCGGGTGAATCAGGTTATTTCGGGCTTTGTGTGGGCGGGTAAAACCCCGCGAGTGAAGAAAGTGTTGCTGGAGCGCAGTCGGGGGGAGGGTGGGTTGGCGCTGCCGAACTTCTGCAATTACTACTGGGCGGCTAATATAGCCATGGTCAGGAAGTGGGCAGTGGGGGAGGGGTCGGCATGGGAGCGGATGGAGGCGGCGTCATGTAAAGACACCAGTTTGGGAGCACTGATAATGGCACCTCTTCCGTTCTCGCCGGCCCGATACTCCACAAGTCCGGTGGTGGTGGCAGCTCTGAGAATCTGGGGCAATGGAGGAGATATAAGAAAGGGGAGGGAGCATTCGTTTGGACCCCGATTTATACTAATCATCGGTTCGTACCGGGTAGGCTGGATGGTGGGTTCCGGAGATGGCAAAGGGCAGGAATTGGGGGGATGGAGGATCTATTTATAGACGGGAGCTTCCCCAGCTTAAAAGCAGAAGGGAACGGGTTTAGGTATTTGCAGGTGCGAGACTTCCTGAGAAAACAGGTTCCGGCCTTTCCGCTGCTGCCGCCACGGGGGATATAGGATAGAGTCGTTTCCAGTACCTGGGTGGGGGAGGGGAAGGTTTCAGATATTTACCAGGAGCTTTCGGAGGCGGAGGAAACTCCAGTGGAGGAGCTTAAGGGCAAGTGGGAGGACGAGCTAGGAGGAGAGATAGAGGCGGGGCTGTGGGCGGATGCCCTAAGCAGAGTTAATACCTCATCATCATGTGCCAGGCTCAGCCTGATACAATTTAAGGTAGTCCACCAGGCACACATGACAGTGGCTAGGATGAGCATGTTTTTCGGGGTAGAGGACAGGTGTGCGAGGTGCGCGGGAAGCCCAGCAAATCATGTCCACATGTTCTGGGCATGCCCGAACCTTAGAGGGTTTTGGCAGGGTTTTGCTAAGGTAATGTCCACGGTGCTAGAAACACGGGTGGTGCCGAGGCCGGAGGTAGCGATCTTTGGAATGTCGGAAGAGCCGGGAGTTCAGGGGCGAAAGAGGCCGACGTCTCAGCCTTTGCCTCCCTGGTAGCCCGGAGACGGATCTGGTTACTGTGGAGGGACTCGAAGCCCCCGAGTGTAGAGACTTGGGTCAGTGACATGGCCGGGTTTCTCAGTCTCGAGAAGATAAAGTTCGCCTTCGGAGGGTCAATGGTCGGGTTCAAATACCTTAATAACATTTTTTTTTAAAAAAATAAGTTAAGAGCCCATGGTGTTAAGGGTAAGATCCTGGCATGGATAGAGGATTGGCTGACTGGAAGAAGGCAGAGAGTGGGGATAAAGGGGTCTTTTTCAGGATGGCAGCCGGTGACCAGTGGTGTGCCTCAGGGGTCTGTGCTGGGACCACAACTTTTCACAGTATACGTTAATGATCTGGAAGAAGGAACTGAAGGCACTGATGCTAAGTTTGCAGATGGTACAAAGATCTGTAGAGGGACAGATAGTATTGAGGAAGCAACGGGGCTGCAGAAGGATTTGGACAGGCTAGGAGAGTGGGCAATGAAGAGGCAAATGAAATACAATGTGGAGAAGTGTGAGGTTATGCAATTTGGAGGGAGGAGTTTAGGCACAAACTATTTTCTAAATGGGGAAATGCTTCGGAAATCAGAAGCACAAAGGGACTTGGGAGTCCTTGTTCACGATTCTCGGTTAACATGCAGGTTCAGTCGGCAGTTAGGAAGGCAAATGCAATGTTAGCATTCATAGCGAGAATACAAGAGCAGGGATGTACTTCTGAGGCTGTATAAGGCTCTGGTCAGACCCCATTTGGAGTATTGTGAGCAGTTTTGGGCCCTGTTTCGAAGGAAGGATGTGCTGGCCTTGGAAAGGGTCCAGAGGAGGTTCACAAGAATGATCCCTGGAATGAAGAGCTTGTCGTATGAGGAACGGTTGAGGACTCTGGGTCTGTACTCGTTGGGAGTTTAGAAGGATGAGGGGGGATCTTAGAACATAGAACATACAGTGCAGAAGGAGACCATTCGGCCCATAGAGTCTGCACCGACCCACTTAAGCCCTCACTTCCACCCTTTCCACTGAGTGCTGAATTTGGTGCATTTGAGTGCTATAGTAAGAGTTTGGTGACCGAGGGAGTTAGGTGAGGAGGGAGTAAGGTGCTCCTTTCATTTTGTTTCCGACATTTCCGCAAAGAGTGAGAAGAGAGCCAGGAGTTTACAGAAAGTGTAGCTGACTGGGAGCAGGGTCGGTGGGCGGAGATCCAGTTGGTCCACAGGGCAGCTATATTCTGTCAGGTAAGAGGGGATGGACGCTAGGCCAGTTGAATGCTCCTCCTGTAGGATGTGGGTGGTGAGGGATACCACCGGTGTCCCCGCTGACTATACCTGCGGGAAGTGCACCCAACTTCAGCTCCTCAAAGACTGTGTTAGGGAACTGGAGCTGAAGCTGGATGAACTTCGGATCATCCGGGAGGCAGAGGGGGTGATAGAGAAGAGTTACAGGGAGGTAACCACACCCAAGGTACAGGACAAGAATAACTGGATTACAGTCAGGGGAAAGAAAACAAACAGGCAGACAGTGCAGGGATCCCTCGTGGCCGTTCCCCTTCAAAGAAAATATACCGTTTTGGATGCTGTTGGGGGGGATGACCTACCGGGGGAAGGCCCTAGCAGCCAGGTCTCTGGTACTGAGTCTGGCTCTGGGGCTCAGAAGGGAAGGGGGGAGAATAGAAAAGCAATAGTTGTAGGAGATACAATGGTTAGGGGAATAGATAGGAGATTCTGTGGTCGCGAGCGAGACTCCCGGAAGGTATGTTGCCTCCCGGGTGCCAGGGTCAGGGATGTCTCGGATCGTGTCTTCAGGATCCTTAAGGGGAGGGGGAGCAGCCAGAAGTCGTGGTGCACATTGGTACCAACGACGTAGGTAGGAAAAGGGGTGTGGAGGTAATAAACAAGTTTAGGGAGTTAGGCTGGAAGTTAAAAGCCAGGATAGACAGAGATGTCATCTCTGGTTTGTTGCCGGTGCCACGTGATAGCGAGGCTAGGAATAGGGAGAGAGTGCAGCTGAACACGTGGCTGCAGGAATGGTGTAGGAGGGAGGGAGGGCTTCAGGTATTTGGATAATTGGAGCGCATTCTGGGGAAGGTGGGACCTGTACAAGCAGGACGGGTTGCATCTGAACCAGAGGGGCACCATGATCATAGATTATCATAGAATTTACAGTGCAGAATATCCTGGGAGGGAGGTTTTCTAGTACTCTTCGGGAGGGTTTAAACTAATTTGGCAGGGGAATGGGAACCGGATTTGTAGTCCAGCAACTAAGGTAGCCGATATTCAGGACGCCAAAGCATGTAGTGATGCAATGGGGAAGGGAACACTGACAAAGGAGAGTACTTGCAGGCATGGAGATGGGTTGAAGTGTGTATACATCAGGAATAAGGTGAGTGAACTTAAGGCATGGATCGGTACTTGGGACTATGATGTGGTGGCCATCACGGAAACTTGGATAGAAGAGAGGCAGAAATGGTTGTTGGAGGTCCCTGGTTATAGATGTTTGAATAAGATTAGGGAGGGTGGTAAAAGAGGTGGGGGTGGCATTGTTGAGAGATAGTATAACAGCTGCAGAAAGGCAGTTCGAGGAGTATCTGCCTACTGAGGTAGTATGGGTTGAAGTCGGAAATAGGAAAGGAGCAGTCACCTTGTTAGGAGTTTTCTATAGGCCCCCCAAGAGTAGCAGAGATGTGGAGGAACAGATTGGGAAACAGATTTTGGAAAGGTGCAGAAGTCACAGGGTAGTAGTCATGGGTGACTTTAACTTCCCAAACATTGAGTGGAAACTCTTTAGATCAAAGAGTTTGGATGGGGTGGTGTTTGTGCAGTGTGTCCAGGAAGCTTTTCTAACACAGTATGTAGATTGTCCGACCAGAGGAGGGGCAATATTGGATTTAGTACTTGGTAATGAACCAGGGCAAGTGATAGATTTGTTAGTGGGGGAGCATTTTGGAGATAGTGACCACAATTCTGTGACTTTCACTTTAGTAATGGAGAGGGATAGGTGCGTGCAACAGGGCAAGGTTTACAATTGGGGGAAGGGTAAATACGATGTTGTCAAACAAGAATTTAAGTGCATAAGTTGGGAACATAGGCTGTCAGGGAAGGACACAAGTGAAATGTGGAACTTGTTCAAGGAACAGGTACTACGTGTCCTTGATATGTATGTCCCTGTCAGGCAGGGAAGAGATGGTCGAGTGATGGAACCATGGTTGACAAGAGAGGTTGAATGTCTTGTTAAGAGGAAAAAGGAGACTTATGTAAGGCTGAGGAAACAAGGTTCAGACAGGGCGCTGGAGGGATACAAGATAGCCAGGAGGGAACTGAAGAAAGGGATTAGGAGAGCTAAGAGAGGGCATGAATAATCTTTGGTGGGTAGGATCAAGGAAAACCCCAAGGCCTTTTACACATATGTGAGAAATATGAGAATGACTAGAGCGAGGGTAGGTCCGATCAAGGACAGTAGCGGGAGATTGTGTATTGAGTCTGAAGAGATAGGAGAGGTCTTGAACGAGTACTTTTCTTCTATATTTACAAATAGGAGGGGCGATATTGTTGGCGAGGACAGTGTGAAACAGACTGGTAAGCTCGAGGAAATACTTGTTAGGAAGGAAGATGTGTTGGGCATTTTGAAAAACTTGAGGATAGACAAGTCCCCCGGGCCTGACGGGATATATCCAAGGATTCTATGGGAAGCAAGAGATGAAATTGCAGAGCCGTTGGCAATGATCTTTTCGTCCTCACTGTCAACAGGGGTGGTACCAGGGGATTGGAGAGTGGCGAATGTCGTGCCTCTGTTCAATAAAAGGACTAGGAATAACCCTGGGAATTACAGGCCAGTTAGTCATACTTCGGTGGTAGGCAAAGTAATGGAAAGCGTACTGAAGGATAGGATTTCTGAGCATTTGGAAAGACACTGCTTGATTAGGAATAGTCAGCACGGATTTGTGAGGGGTAGGTCTTGCCTTACAAGTCTTATTGAATTCTTTGAGGAGGTGACCAAGCATGTGGATGAAGGTAAAGCAGTGGATGTAGTGTACATGGATTTTAGTAATGCATTTGATAAGGTTCCCCATGGTAGGCTGATGCAGAAAGTAAGGAGGCATGGGATAGTGGGAAATTTGGCCAGTTGGATAACGAACTGGCTAACCGATAGAAGTCAGAGAGTGGTGGTGGATGGCAAATATTCAGCCTGGATCCCAGTTACCAGTGGCGTACCGTAGGGATCAGTTCTGGGTCCTCTGCTGTTTGTGATTTTCATTAATGATTTGGATGAGGGAGTTGAAGGGTGGGTTAGTAAATTTGCAGACGATACGAAGATTGGTGGAGTTGTGGATAGTGAGGAGGGCTGTTGTCGGCTGCAAAGAGACATAGATAGGATGCAGAGCTGGGCTGAGAAGTGGCAGATGTGAAGTTGGCCATTTTGGAAGGACAAATATGAATACGGAATACTGGGTTAACGGTAGAGTTCTTGGCAATGTGGAGGAGCAGAGAGATCTTGGGGTCTATGTTCATACATCTTTGAAAGTTGCCACTCAAGTGGATAGAGCTGTGAAGAAGGCCTATGGTGTGCTAGCGTTCATTAACAGAGGGATTGAATTTAAGAGCCGTGAGGTGATGATGCAGCTGTACAAAACTTTGGTAAGGACTCATTTGGAGTACGGTGTACAGTTCTGGTCGCCTCATTTTAGGAAGGATGTGGAAGCTTTGGAAAAGGTGCAAAGGAGATTTACCAGAATGTTGCCTGGAATGGAGAGTAGGTCTTACGAGGAAAGGTTGAGGGTGCTAGGCCTTTTCTCATTAGAACGGAGAAGGATAAGGGGCGACTTGATAGAGGTTTATAAGATGATCAGGGGAATAGATAGAGTAGACAGTCAGAGACTTCTTCCCCGGGTGGAACAAACCATTACAAGGGGACATAAATTTAAGGTGAATGGTGGAAGATATAGGGGAGATGTCAGAGGTAGGTTCTTTACCCAGAGAGTAGTGGGGGCATGCCTGTGGAAGTAGTTGAGTCATAAACATTAGGGACCTTCAAGCAGCTATTGGATAGGTACATGGATTACGGTAGAATGATATAGTGTAGATTTATTTGTTCTTAAGGGCAGCACGGTTTCCAAGAGCCGGTGCAGACTCAATGGGCAGAATGGCCTCCTTCTGCATTGTAAATTCTATGATAATCTATGATTAATCTAGGACAAAGGTTCGGCACAACATCGTGGGCCGAAGGGCCTGTTCTGTGCTGTATTTTTCTATGTTCTATGTTCTATGTTCTCATCCTCTAAAGGACCAATATTTACCTTATCCACTCTTTGTTTTATATATTTGTAGAAACCTTTACTATCTGTTTTTATATTCTGAGAACGTTTACTCTCATAACCTATCTTTCTCTGCTTTATAACTTTTTTAGTAGCTTTCTGTTGCCCACTAAAGATTTCCCAGTCCTCTAGTCTCCCACTAATGTTTGCCACTTTGTATGCTTTTTCCTTCAATTTGATTTTCTCCCTTATTTCCTTAGATATCCACGGTCGATTTTCCCTCTTTCTACTCTCCTTCCTTTTTGTTGGTATAAACCTTTACTGAGCACTGTGAAAAATCACTTGGAAGGTTCTCCACTGTTCCTCAACTGTTTCACCATAAAGTCTTTGCTCTCAGTCTACCTTCGCTAGCTTTTCTCTCATCCCATTGTAATCTCCTTTGTTTAAGCACAAAACACTAGTGCTTGATTTTACCTTCTCACCCTCCATCTGTATTTTAAATTCCACCATATTGTGATCGCTCCTTCTGAGAGGATCCCTAACTATGAGATCATTAATCAATCCTGTCTCATTACACAGGACCAGATCTGGGACGGCTTGTTCCCTCGTGGGTTCTATTACATACTGTTCTAGGAAACTATCGCGGATACATTCTATAAAATCCTCCTCAAGGCTGCCTTGACCAACCTGGTTAAACCAATCGACATGTAGATTAAAATCCCCCACGATAACTGCTGTACCATTTCGACATGCACCAGTTATTTCTTTGTTTATTGCCTGCCCCACCATAATGTTATTATTTGGTTGCCTATAGACTACTCCTATCAGTGACCTTTTTCGCCTTACTATTCCTGATTTCCACCCAAACGGATTCAACCTTATCCTCCATAGCACCGATATCATCTCTTATTATTGCCCAGATATCATCCTTAAATAACAGAGCTACACCACCTCCCTTACCATCCACTCTGTCCTTTCTAATAGTTTGTTACCCTTGGATATTTAACTCCCAGTCGTGACCATCCTTTAATCATGTCTTAGTAATGGCCACTAAATCATGAAAGATTAAAGGCGCTTATTGTCACAAGTAGGCTTCAATGAAGTTACTGTGAAAAGCCCCTAGTCGCCACATTCCGGCGCCTGTTTGGGGAGGCTGGTACGGGAATTGAACCGTGCTGCTGGCCTGCCTTGGCCTGCTTTCAAAGCCAGCGATTTAGCCCAGTGTGCTAAACCAGCCCTAGACATATCATTCACGATGATTTGCGCCATCAACTCATTTACCTTATTCCGAATACTACGAGCATTCAGGTAAAGTACTTATGTTGGCTTTTGTACCTCTATTTTGAATCTTAACACCTCGATCAGTAACCTCTCCTAAGTTATATTTCCTCTTAACCTTTCTCCTAATTTTCCTTGTCGTTGAACCCATATCTTCATGTAACAACCTGCCGCGTCGCTTACCATTAATGTTTTTACTCCCCGTTTTATTCCTTTTAGTATTCCTGGTCCTATTCACTGAGCTCCCCTCAGTCACTGTACCTTGTACTGTCGCCCTTTTTGATTTTTGACTATGGCTTCTCTGCCTTACACATTTCCCCTTACTGCCTTTTGTTTCTGTCCCTGTTTTACTACCTTCCAACTTCCTGCATCGGTTCCCATCCCCCTGCCACATTAGTTTAAACACTCCCCAACCGCTCTAGCAAATAGCTCTAGGACATCAGTTCCAGTCCTGCCCAGGTGTAAGCCGTCCAGTTTGCACAGGTCCCACCTCCCCCAGAACCGGTCCCAATGCCCCAGGAATCTGAAACCCTCCCCCTGACACCATCTCTTCAGCCACGTAGTCATCCTATATACCCTGTCATTTCTACTCTGACTAGCTCGTGGCACCGGTAGTAATCCTGAGATCACTACCTTCGAGGTCCGATCTCTTAACCTCCTTCCTAGCTCCCTGTATTCTGCTTTTAGGACCTCATCCCTTTTTTTACCTGTGTCGTTTGTACCAATGTGTACCACGGCCACTGGCTGTTCACCCTCCCCCTCCAGAATGTCCTGTACCCGCTCCGAGACATCCTTGACCCTAGGGAGGCAACACACCATCCTAGAGTCTCGTTTGCGGCCACAGATCCTTCTCATTGGTCCGGATCCTTCTCCTGTTTCAGGATCAATGAAATTGAGACCTGCGACATTGTTGGGGGGAGGACTCCCTTCTCTCTTGCTTCATTGTATCTATAGGATTAGGCTATTGAGTTGGATGATCAGCCATGATCGTGATGAATGGTGGAGCAGGCTCGAAGGGCCGAACGGCCTCCTCCTGCTCCTATCTTCTACGTATTTATGTATTAAATGTCCTCACCAGCAGTGGGCTCAATATAGAACATAGAACATAGAACAATACAGCGCAGTACAGGCCCTTCGGCCCACGATGTTGCACCGAAACAAAAGCCATCTAACCTACACTATGCCATTATCATCCATATGTTTATCCAATAAACTTTTAAATGCCCTCAATGTTGGCGAGTTCACTACTGTTGCAGGTAGGGCATTCCACGGCCTCACTACTCTTTGCGTAAAGAACCTACCCCTGACCTCTGTCCTATATCTATTACCCCTCAGTTTAAAGTTATGTCCCCTCGTGCCAGCCATATCCATCCGCGGGAGAAGGCTCTCACTGTCCACCCTATCCAACCCCCTGATCATTTTGTATGCCTCTATTAAGTCTCCTCTTAACCTTCTTCTCTCCAACGAAAACAACCTCAAGTCCATCAGCCTTTCCTCATAAGATTTTCCCTCCATACCAGGCAACATCCTGGTAAATCTCCTCTGCACCCGCTCCAAAGCCTCCACGTCCTTCCTATAATGCGGTGACCAGAACTGTACGCAATACTCCAAATGCGGCCGTACCAGAGTTCTGTACAGCTGCAACATGACCTCCTGACTCCGGAACTCAATCCCTCTACCAATAAAGGCCAACACTCCATAGGCCT
The DNA here is from genome assembly GCF_047496885.1 of Scyliorhinus torazame. Classification (NCBI taxonomy): domain Eukaryota; kingdom Metazoa; phylum Chordata; class Chondrichthyes; order Carcharhiniformes; family Scyliorhinidae; genus Scyliorhinus; species Scyliorhinus torazame. The sequence goes on from NC_092735.1 coordinate 7,239,609, forward strand.
TCTTCACAACCCTATCAACCTGGGTGGCAACTTTCAGGGATCTATGTACATGGACACCTAGATCCCTCTGCTCATCCACACGTACAAGAATTATTCCTTCCAAAGTGAATCACCTCACACTTCTCTACATTAAACTCCATTTGCCATCTCGCAGCCCAGCTCTGCAGCTTATCCATGTCCCTCTGTAACCTGCTACATCCTTCCACACTGTCGACAACACCACCGACTTTAGTGTCGTCTGCAAATTTACTCACCCACCCTTCTGCGCCCTCCTCTAGGTCATGGATAATAATGACAAACAGCAACGGCCCCAGAACAGATCCTTGTGGTACGCCACTTGTAACTGAACTCCATTCTGAACATTTCCCATCAACCACCACCCTCTGTCTTCTTTCAGCTAGCCAATTTCTGATCCACATCTCTAAATCACCCTCAATCCTCAGCCTCCGTATTTTCTGCAATAGCCTACCGTGGGGAACCTTATCAAACGCTTTACTGAAATCCATATACACCACATCAACTGCTCTACCCTCGTCTACCTGTTCAGTCACCTTCTCAAAGAACTCGATAAGGTTTGTGAGGCATGACCTACCCTTCACAAAGCCATGCTGACTATCCCTGATCATCTCAGACTAAAGTGACGACCCTTTAAAACAGCGATGAGGAGGAATTTCTCCCCCCAGAGGGCGGTGAATCTATGAAATTCTTTGCCGTGGAAGGCTGTGGAGGCCAAATCACTGAGTGTCTTTAAGACAGAGATAGATAGGTTATTGATTAATAAGGGGATCAGTAGTTATGGGGAGAAGGCAGGAGAATGGAGATGAGAAACATATCCGCCATGATTGAATGGCGGAGCAGACTCGATGGGCCCAGTGGCCTAATTCTGCTCCTGTGTCTTATGGTCTTACAGTCTTGCAACACTCCAGTCTCGGCCTTGGTCACCTTGCAACCATGTGTCTGTAATCACTTGAAGATATGAATGAGGACAGGAGTAGGCCACCAGCCCCTCGTATTTCAAATTTATTTCTACCTGTGCTAACAATTTGTCTATTCATGATAGAATAAAGGAAAATAAAATAGTCTTCAAAATATGAGGGCCGTCAGAGTTGAGCCAATCCTATCGTTGGTTGCGGATGCTCTACTACCACATAACAATTAAACATGGGCTCCTGTGTTGTGCTGCAGGGTCGCTGCCATTAACTGCAGTGGGTGGGATTGAGGTTGATAGTCAGGGTGACGAATCTGAGTTTTACTGGTTACCGTATCACTGAGGTTGCTTTTATTGATGGTTGTGTGAAGAGTCAATCCTAATTCTGTATCCATTCCGACAGCGAGATCACCCCTTTCCACAATCGTCCATCACCGTTGGTTTGCTGCTCAAACCTTCATGTTAATGTGACCATCAACCTCAATCATTCAAACTTCTGACTAACTTTTCGCCTTCAGCCAACCGCCTTCATCTCATCCAAATCTTGGCGGCTTGTATCAGAATTCACACCAGATCCCATACTCCCTTCATCCCTGTCATCGTTCACCCACACTGCCTTCCAGTTCACCAATGCCTTGGTTCTAACATTCACTCCTTTGTTTTCAAATCCCTTTCATAGCCTTTCCGCATCCTGTCTCTGAAAACTTCACTGGCCGGGGCATTGAGTATAGGAATTGGCAAGTCATGTTGCAGCTGTATAGAACCTCAGTTAGGCCACACTTGGAGTATAGTGTTCAATTCTGATCGCCACACTACCAGAAGGATGTGGAGGCTTTAGAGAGGGTGCAGAAAAGATTTACCATAATGTTGCCTGGTATGGAGGGCATTAGCTATGAGGAGCGGTTGGATAAACTCGGTTTGTTCTCACTGGAATGACGGAGGTTGAGGGGTGACCTGATAGAGGTCTACAAGATTGTGAGGGGCATGGACAGAGTGGATGGTCAGAAGCTTTTTCCCCAGGGTGGAAGAGTCCACCCGTCAATTCCCCTCCACCCCCCGAATTCCTAAGCACCATTGCCAACGGCTCAATCGCTCAGGCAAAGGGCAGCGGGCACAGCTGCCGCCCCTGCCTTGTCCACGGGCGCAATCGGAAATACCCCGTGCTGACCTTGTTTGTTCAAACACTCACCTTAGGCGCCTTATTCAACAGGTGAACCCAATCACAAACTCCTGTCCAAACCCAAACCTACTCAACACTTCAAAACGCTCCCATTCGATTCGGTCAAACGCCTTCTCCGCGATCATTGCCATAACTACTTCAACCTTCCAACCCTTCGAGGACATCATAATAACATTGCGCAACCTCCGAGCATTCGCCGACAACTGCTGCCCCCCTCAAGAACCTCGTCTGGTCCTCCCCATCACTGCCAGCACACCCTCCTCTATCCGTGTCGTCAACACCTTCACCAACACATTTGCAGCTACATTCAGCAGCGAGATCGGACGGTACGATCCCCACTGCTCCGGGACCTTATCCTTATTTAGGACAAGTGAAATCGAGGCCTGAGACAGCATTGGGGCGGGGGAGGGGGGAGAAGCTCCAAACCCACCCCCCCCTCCAGCCCCCTCCAAACCCCTCCCCACCCTTGATGCATTAAACATCACCAGCACGGGTCCCCCGTCCGGGCCTGGGACCTTTCCCGTCTCCATCGACCCCACACAGTCCAAACCCTCCCTCAGCCTGATCGGGGCCCCCAGTCCCTCCACCTTCACCTCCTCAATCCTCGGGAACTCCAACCCATCTAGAAACTGTCTCATCCCTTCCTCCTCTGCTGAGGTTACACAGACCCCGATTAAAAAATCTCAAAGACCCCATTCACCCCCTCCGGCTCCGTCACCTCGTGCCCCTCTCGTCTGTCATCCTTCCAACTTCCCTCGCCGCCATCTGCTTCCTCAACTGATGTGCCAGCATCCGACTCGCCTTCTCCCCTATCGCCCCCCTCCGGCTCTGCACAATTGGCCCACCGCCTCCCCCGTAAACACGAGCCCAAACTCCACCTGGAGCCCCTGCCTCTCCTTCAATAACGTCCCCTCCGGTGCCACCGGATACCTCCCATCCACCCTCAAGATGTCCTCCACCAACATCACCCCCACCCCCCCCCCCCCCCCTCACCTTCAGCGCCTCCCACAATGTGGAGGCCGAAATTCCCCTGTCTTATTCAGCTGCACATAATTCCGGGTGGACACCCTCTCACAGAGCCCCTTGTCCGCCAGTAACCCCACATTGACACGACCAATCCAACCCTGGACCCAGAACCGTGTTAAAATCATCCCACCAATCAGCCGGTGCGGCTCCAGGTCCGGAATCTTCACCACGACCCGCCTCACAAAAACCACATTGTCCCAATTTGGGGCGTCCGCATTCACCAGAACCAGGAGCGTCCCTCCAGTTTCCCACTCACCATCACCGACCTCCCCCCCCCGCCCCCCCTCCTGGATCTGTCACAATACTGCAACACCATCCCCCCCTCGTCTTCATATCTAACCCCGAGGGAAATACCTGCCCCACCCGGCCCTTCCTCATCCTCGTCTGGTCCCCTAACTTCAGGTGTGTCACCTGCAAAAACACAACGTCAGCCTTCAAACTCCTTAAATAATAATAATAATCGTTATTGTCACAAGTAGGCTTACTGCAATGAAGTTACTGTGAAAAGCTCCTAGTCGCCACATTCCGGCGCCTGTTCGGGTACACGGAGGGAGAATTCAGAATGGCCAATTCTCCTAATGCCACGTCTTTGGACTGTGGGAGGAAACCGGAGCACCCGGAGGAAACCCACGCACAGACGGGGAGAACGTGCAAACTCCGCACAGACAGTGACCCAGCCGGGAATCGAACCTGGGACCCTGGCGCTGTGAAGCAACAGTGCTAACCACTGTGCATGCTGTGCTGCCCTAAATGTGAGAAAATGCACTTTTGACCGGGCCATCCAAGCCCTGGACGTACCACCGAAAGCCCTCCTCCGGCGTGTCGAAGTATAACTCCCGGCTCTGATGCGTGACCCACAAATGAGTGGGGTACAACGCCCCAAACTTCACCTCTTCCTTCTGGAGGGGCGATTATCCCCGGCCTGTCTCTTGGCAAACTCTGCACCCTGGTCCTGGTGCACCCTCGGCCCGTTATCTTCCCAGGGGCACTTTCCTGTTGGCTTCACACACCTCAAAATCTTTTCCTTGTCTAGGAAGCGAGGCAGCTGCACCACCATCGCCCTCGGAGCCTTCCCCACCTTCAGCCTCCTCCTCAGCTCCCTGTCCACTCAGTCCACCTCGGGGCTGTTACGTTCTGCTGTTTGATTAACATAAGTTCCGCCTGACCATAGACGACGTTGAAAGACACTCCAGTCCTTGAAGTAAGTTGAACAGTAACAACAACTAGATCAATGAGTTCGACACTCTGCTGATCTAACTCTAGTAACTCAGTGATAATGACGAACTGTACAACTGGGGTCTAGGCCACATGTGGTGACCCAGCCGATTCTGGTGCTAAGACAGAGGGAGGAATTCTCCCCCCCCCCCCCCACACCGGGTGGGAGAATCGCCCGGGCGCTGCGCGAGCCCCGCCACGCTGTCCCGATGCCCGCCCGCGATTCTCCCCCCCCCGCCCCCCAAACCGGCGCGGCGAGAATCACGGCTGGCCACTGGGAGATTCGCCGCTTGCCGTTGGTAATGGGCGAGCGGCAATTCTCCGGCCCGGATGGGCCGAGCAGCCTCCCCAACATGACGGCTTCCTGCCGGCGCCGGGGGGGGGGGGGGCTCAAAAGGGGTCAGGCCCGCGATCGGTGCCCACCGATCGGCAGGCCGGCCTCTCTGAAGGAGGACCTCCTTTCCTCCGCTGCCCTGCAAGATCGATCCGCCATCTTCTTGCGGGGCGGCCGCGGGGAGGACGGCAACTGCGCATGCGCGGGTTGGTGCCAGCCAACCTGTCCATGCGCGGGTTGGTGCCGGCCAACCTGTCCATGCGCGGGTTGGTGCCAGCCAACCTGTCCATGCGCGGGTTGGTGCCAGCCAACCTGTCCATGCGCGGGTTGGTGCCGGCCAACCTGTCCATGCGCGGGTTGGTGCCGGCCAACCTGTCCATGCGCGGGTTGGTGCCGGCCAACCTGTCCATGCGCGGGTTGGTGCCGGCCAACCTGTCCATGCGCGGGTTGGTGCCGGCCAACCTGTCCATGCGCGGGTTGGTGCCGGCCAACCTGTCCATGCGCGGGTTAGTGCCAGCCAACCTGTCCATGCGCGGGTTGGTGCCGGCCAACCTGTCCATGCGCGGGTTGGTGCCAGCCAACCTGTCCATGCGCGGGTTGGTGCCGGCCAACCTGTCCATGCGCGGGTTGGTGCCAGCCAACCTGTCCATGCGCGGGTTGGTGCCAGCCAACCTGTCCATGCGCGGGTTGGTGCCGGCCAACCTGTCCATGCGCGGGTTGGTGCCGGCCAACCTGTCCATGCGCGGGTTGGTGCCGGCCAACCTGTCCATGCGCGGGTTGGTGCCGGCCAACCTGTCCATGCGCGGGTTGGTGCCAGCCAACCTGTCCATGCGCGGGTTGGTGCCAGCCAACCTGTCCATGCGCGGGTTGGTGCCAGCCAACCTGTCCATGCGCGGGTTGGTGCCAGCCAACCTGTCCATGCGCGGGTTGGTGCCGGCCAACCTGTCCATGCGCGGGTTGGTGCCGGCCAACCTGTCCATGCGCGGGTTGGTGCCGGCCAACCTGTCCATGCGCGGGTTGGTGCCAGCCAACCTGTCCATGCGCGGGTTGGTGCCGGCCAACCTGTCCATGTGCGGGTTGGTGCCGGCCAACCTGTCCATGCGCGGGTGACGTCATTTACGCGGCGCCGGTCACGTCATTTACACGGTGCCGCTTTTACGCGCCGCCAAGGCCCGGCGCCGCTCCTTGCCCCCCCCCGGGGGCGGGAGAATAGGGGGCTGGGAGCGGCCTCCGACGCCGGAATGTAACACTCCGGTTTTCACTCCGGCATCGGGACTTAGTCTCCCGATGGGAGAATTGCGCCCCCAGGGTGGTGGTGGATGGAAAATGTTCAGACTGGAGACCAGTTACCAGCGATGTACCACAGGGATCAGTGCTGGGTCCTCTGCTATTTGTGATTTGTATCAATGACGTGGAGGAGGGGGCTGAGGGTGGGTCAGTAAATTTGCTGATGACACCAAGATTGGTGGAGTAGTGGATGAGGTGGAGGGCTGTTGTAGGCTGCAAAGAGACAAAGAACAAAGAAATGTACAGCACAGGAACAGGCCCTTCGGCCCTCCAAGCCCGCGCTGACCATGCTGCCCGACTAAACTACAATCTTCTACACTTCCTGGGTCCGTATCATTGAGAGGATGCAGAGCTGGGCTGAAAAATGGCAGATGGAGTTTAACCCTGATAAGTGCGAGGTGATTCATTTTGGTTGGACAAATTTGAACGCGGATTACAGGGTCAACGGCAGGTTTCTGAGGAATGTGGAGGAACAGAGAGATCTTGGGGTTCATGTCCACAGATCTCTGAAGGTTGCCACTCAAGTGGATAGAGCCGTGAAGAAGGCCTATAGTGTGTTAGCATTTATTAATAGGGGGCTTGAGTTTCAGAGCCGTGAGGTTATGCTGCAACTGTACAGGACCCTGGTGAGACCACATTTGGAGTATTGTGTGCAGTTCTGGTCACCTCACTATAGGAAGGATGTGGAAGCATTGGAAAGGGTGCAAAGGCGATTTACCAGGATGCTGCCTGGATTGGAGGGTAGGTCTTATGAGGAAAGGTGGAGGGAGCTAGGGCTTTTCTCTTTGGAGCGGAGGAGGATGAGAGACGACTTAATAGAGGTTTATAACATGATGAGGGGGATAGATAGAGTGGACGTTCAGAGACTATTTCCTCGGGTGGATGTAGCTGTTACAAGGGGGCATAACTATAAGATTCAGGGTGGGAGATATAGGAGGGATGTCCGAGGTAGGTTCTTTACTCAGAGAGTGGTTAGGGTGTGGAATGGACTGCCTGCTGTGATAGTGGAGTCGGACACTTTAGGAACTTTCAAGCGGTTATTGGATAGGCACATGGAGCACACCAGAATGACAGGGAATGGGATAGCTTGATCTTGGTTTCGGACAAAGCTCGGCACAACATGGAGGGCCGAAGGGCCTGTTCTGTGTTGTACTGTTCTATGTTCTAATCCTACCGTCCCTGCCAGGAGTGAGAGGGAGGGTCTAGTGTGTGTCTGGTTTTATAATGAGTTGTGTAGAGCCCTCTCGTGGTCGTGCCACAGCCGAGTGTTCTGATGAACCCCTTAGTCTCATGTCAGTCTACATGTCATTACAGGGGGGATGGTCAGAGACCTCCTCCACCACCAACGTCTGGAACATATTGAGACGGTGCCCCTAATTCTGTGGCCTGCACTCCCTCGATCCCTTCAGGCAGCCCCACAATCCGTAGGTTTTGCCTCCTTGGCCAATTTTCAAGGTCCTCCACCTTCTCCCTCAAGCTCTTTCGGCACTCCAACACAAGCACCTCCAACGAGGCCAGCCGTCCCTCACGTTCCCCCACCGACTCCTCCACTTTCTGGAGTGCCGGGCCCTGGACCTCCAACCTCTGCCCCGCTCTCTCAATCACCGCCCTCAGCGGCCCCACCACCTTCGCCCGGCCCTCGGAGGCCTCCAGCCTCCGCTGCTGGAACTTTACATTTAGGAATCCCACCCATTGCCCGGTAGACCAGTGCCCCAGCACTCTCCGCCATCTTTTCTTGCGCCACACCTTGAATGCCCTCTCGCTCAAGCTGCGGCCTCCTTGACCGGTCAAGTAAGCCATAAGCGGGACTCACCGGCGGAGCCCCACCACCTCTCCGTGCCCGTGCACCTTTCACCAATCAACTCCCCTTAATCCGGGTGACAGAGGACCATTTCTAGAATGCCACCTTGAGCGGGAGCCACCAATGGGCGACCACTCACTCCATGGCCGCCACTGAATGTTTAAAGCTGCAGATATATAACCCAGAGGTCAGGCCTCACTTGGAGTTCTGCGTACAGCCATATGGGAGGACTTCAGGAGGAGAAGGAGAGAGATATCAGGCCGATTTTAAACACTTTATCAAGTTACAAATGATCTTCTCCATGACTGTGACAAACTTTCCCTCCTCATTCTTCTTGACCTTTGTGCAGACTTTGGCCAGGTTGACCAACATCATTTTCCTGCAACACCTAGAACAAAGAACAAAGAACAAAGAAAAGTACAGCACAGGAACAGGCCCTTTGGCCCTCCAAGCCCGTGCTGACCATGCTGCCCGACTAAACTACAATCTTCTACACTTCCTGGGTCCGTATCCCTCTATTCCCATCCTATTCATGTATTTGTCAAGATGCCCCTTAAATGTCACTATCGTCCCTGCTTCCACCACCTCCTCTGGTAGCGAGTTCCAGGTACCCACTACCCTCTGTGTAAAAAACTTGCCTCGTACATCTACTCTAAACCTTGCCCCTCGCACCTTAAACCTATGCCCCCTAGTAATTGCCCCCTCTACCCCGGGGAAAAGCCTCTGACTATCCACCCTGTCTATGCCCCTCATAATTTTGTATACCTCTATCAGGTCGCCTCTCAACCTCCTTCGTTCCAGTGAGAACAAACCGAGTTTATTGAACCGCTCCCCATAGCTGTCCACTATTGTCCAGCAGCTCTGGGCTGCCCTCGCCTGGCTCCATTCTCAGCTATCGAATCGTAACCAGAGAGTCACGATCACCAGTTTCTCTTCCTGCCTCTGCACCGTCACCTCCGGAGCTCCCCAAGGAGCGAGCCTTGTTTTTTCATATTTCCGATTGACATGCGCGGCACAGGAGCTTCCACCAAGGACAATTTGACACGGAGTCAAATAAGGAGATCTTAGAACTCGCGGCCAAACGCTCGCTTATCAATTTGTCTTGTGTTTGGGCCTCAGTGGGGGTCCCCCAGGGTTTGCCTTTTTCGTTAAGAATGCTATAGTCAGCTGTTATTCAACAAAAACATTCCTATTTATTTGTTTCCGCTTTCTATCAGATTTTAGTTACTTACTCATGTGATGGTGCACCATCTGTATCAGATGCTCCCGATGTTTACCCTTTATTTTACATTCCACCCCCCCCCCCCCCCTCCCCATCACCCCCACCACCACCCATGTCTTTATCCCAACTATATTCATCCTCCGACAACCATGGAGTTAAGTTTCAAGGAGTGTCTTCAAAGAAGACCATGATAGTTTAAGAGGTTTAGGGAGGGAATGCCAGAGTTCAGGACTCTGGCAGTTGAAGGCATGGTCGCCAATGTTGGAGCGATGGTAATCAGCAATGCACAAGAGGCCAGAACAGGTGGAGTGCAGAGATCTCGGGGGGTTAAAGAACAAAGGAAAGTACAGCACAGGAACAGGCCCTTCGGCCCTCCACGCCTGCACCAACGATGCTGCCCGTCTAACCTAAAAAATTCTACACTTCCTGGGTCCGTATCCCTCTATTCCCATCCTATTCATGTATTTGTCAAGATGCCTCTTAAATGTCACTATCGTCCCTGCTTCCACCACCTCCTCCGGTAGCGAGTTCCAGGCACCCACTACTCTCTGTGTAAAAAAACGTGCCTCGTACATCTCCTCTAAACCTTGTCCCTCGCACCTTAAACCTATGCCCCCGAGTAATTGACTCTTCCACCCTGGGGAAAAGCCTCTGACTATCCACTCTGTCTATGCCCCTCATAATTTTGTAAACTTCTTTCAGGTCGCCCCTCAACCTCCTTCGTTCCAGTGAGAACAAACCGAGTTTATCCAACCGCTCCTCATAGCTAATGCCCTCCATACCAGGCAACATCCTGGTAAACCTCTTCTGCACCCTCTCCAAAGCCTCCACATCCTTCTGGTAGTGTGGCGACCAGAATTGAACACTATACTCCAAGTGTGGCCTAACTACGGTTCTATACAGCTGCAACATGACTTGCCAATTTTTATACTCAATGCCCATTGGGAAATTGAGTAGAAAAGCGAGACGGTCATGCTAAACCTTTCCAACTCAGTGGTTCGACCCCAGCTGAGGGATTGTGTCCAATTCTAACAATTTAACAAGTTCGTCAAGATCCTGGGTCTGGAGCCTAGGAGATTTTCTGGTCGTGGGGGGGATTGGAATTTCCGTAATGTGGAGATGTTTTCCTTACAGAAGTTTGTATTTTATTTGAGCGACTACAATGAAGTAAATGAGGAGAAACCAGACGGGCAAGAAAACATAGGAACAGATTTGAAATAATTGGTTCAAACAAATGATGGTGATTGTAGGATCATTACAGGAGGCCATTCAACCCTTTCTGACCATGCTATCTCACCTAGTTCCACTCCCCATTCCCTGTAATCCTGCGGATTTCTGCTCCTCAAATAATGAAATTCAATCCCTTTGAAAACCACATTCGAATCTGCCTCCACCACACTCTCTAGGCCGCTGCGTCCCGGATCCCAACCACTCACTGCCCAAGACACCACAAATCTGTGCCCTCTGCTTCCCGATCCTCTCCCATCACTGGGAATGGTGTCTGTCTAATCAGTTCAGGCTGTTTGGGATTTTAAACACCTCAATCAAATCTTCTCTCAGTGTTCCCTTCCTCACATTTTTATATTCTTCCTGAAGTTCGGCACCCAGAGTAGAGACAATATTCCATTTGAAGCTGAGCCAGTGTTTTAGAAAGGACCGCCATAGTTTCCTTGCCGAAGTACTTTATATCCTATAGAATCCCTACAGTGCAGGAGGAGGCCATGTGGCCCATCGAGTCTGCACCGACCCTCCGAAAAAGCACCCTAACCTCGGCCCATGTCCCTGCTCTATCCTGATAACCCCACCTACCGTTTGTCCACTGAAGGGCAATTTATCACGGCCAATCCACCTAACCTGCACATCTTTGGACTGTGGGAGAAATCCGGAGCACCCGGAGGAAACCCACGCAGACACGGGGAGAACGTGCAAACTACTCACGGACAGTCACCCAAGCCGGAATCGAAACCGGGTCCCTGGCGCTGTGAGACAGCAGTGCAGGTATGTCTTATTAACCATCTTGTCAACCTACCCTGCTGCATTCAGTGATTAATGCACAGATACCAGCCCTCTCCCCCCCTCCCCCCGATCCCTCTGCTCCTGAACCCTCTTAAGAAATGTCCCTTTTATTTTTTATTATGGGGCGACATGGTGGCACAGTGGTTAGCACTGCTGCCTCACAGCGCTGAGGACCCGGGTTCGATCCTGGGCCCTTTCCACTGTCCGTGTGGAGTTTGCACATCCACCCTGTTTCTGCGTGGGTCTCACCTCCCACAACCCAAAGATGTGCAGGGTAGGTGGATTGGCCGCACTCTCCAGGGGAAAGCAGTAGTAGCCAGGCTCATGGCACCGTGGCTGGCTCTGCTGCACAGAAGGGCGGGAAAAAGACTGGCAGGGCTATAGTCATAGGGGATTCAATCGTAAGGGGAGTAGACAGGCGTTTCTGTGGTCGAAAACGGGACTCCCGAATGGTATGTTGTCTCCCGGGTGCACGGGTCAGGGATGTCTCAGATCGGCTGCAGGACATATTGAAGGTATGGGAGGGTGAACAGCCAGTTGTCGTGGTGCATATAGGCACCAACGATATAGGTAAAAAAACGGGATGAGTTCCTACAATCAGAATTTAGGGAGTTAGGAGATAAGTTAAAAAGTAGGACCTCAAAGGTAGTAATCTCAGGATTGCTACCAGTGGCACGAGACAGTCAGAGTAGAAATTCAAGAATAGTCAGAATGAATACGTGGCTTGAGAGATGGTGCAGGAGGGAGGGGTTCAGATTTTTGGGACATTGGAACTGGTTCTGGGGGCGGTGGGACCATTACAAATCGGATGGTCTACACCTAGGCAGGACTGGAACCAATGTCCTAGGGGGTGCTTTTGCTAACACTGTTGGGGAGGTTTTAAACTAATGTGGCAGGGGGATGGGAACCAGATTAGGAAGTTAGAGGTCAGTCAAGAGGCAGCAGCTAAAGCCAGTAAGGTACTAGATAATAAACTCAATGTGACTAAGGGGAAGAGTAGACAGGGAAGAGATGATGAACGCAAAGGGACAGGTGGTCTTGTTTCAAATGAGTGCATTTGTTTCAATGCGAGAAGTGTAGCAGGTAAGGCAGATGAACTTAGGGCTTGGATTAGTACCTGGGAATATGATGTTATTGGTATTACTGAGACTTGGCTGAGGGAAGGGCAAGATTGGCAACTAAATATCCCAGGGTATAGATGCTTCAGGAGGGATAGAGAGGGAGGTAAAAGGGGTGGAGGAGTTGCATTACTGGTCAGAGATGATATCACAGCTGTGATTAAGGAGGGCACGATGGAGGATTCGAGCACTGAGGCAATATGGGTAGAGCTAAGAAATAGGAAGGGTGCAGTAACATTGTTGGGAACAGGCCTCCCAAAAGCGAGCGTGAAGTAGAGGTACAAATATGTAGACAGATTATAGAAAAATGTAGGAGCAATAGAGTGGTCGTGATGGGAGATTTTAACTTCCCCAACATTGAATGGGACTCATGTAGTGTTGGAGGCGTAGATGGAGCAGAATTTGTAAGGAGCATCCAGGAGAGTTTTTTAGAGCAGTATGTAAATAGTCCAACTCGGGAAGAGGCCATACTGGACCTGGTATTGGGAAATGATCCCAGCCAGGTGGTTAAAGTTTCAGTCGGTGATTACTTTGGGAATAGAGATCACAATTCCGTAAGTTTTAGAATACTCATTGACAAAGACGAGAGTGGTCCTATAGGAAGAGTGCTAAATTGGGGAAAGGCCAAGTATAACAAAATTCGACAGGAGCTAGGGAATGTGGATTGGAAGCAGCTGTTTAAGGGTAAATCCACATTTGAAATGTGGGAGTCTTTTAAGGAAAGGTTGATTAGAGTGCAGGACAGACATGTCCCTGTGAAAATGAGGGATAGAAATGGCAAGATTAGGGAACCATGGATGACGGGTGGAATTGTGAGACTAGCTAAGATGAAAAAGGAAGCATGTATAAGATCTAGGCGACTTAAATCTGATGAAGCTTCGGAGGAATATCGGGAAAATAGGACAAATCTCAAACACGCAATAAAGAGGGCTAAAAGGGGTCATGAAATATCTTTGGTTAACAGGGTTAAGGACTTCCGGTTGCGGCTATGCAGAGCTAAGCCGCACGATTCGGCAGCTCCCTCTACCACGGACTTTCGGGCTCGTTAGAGGAGCCCCAACGGAACTTTTTTTTGACGCAACCCATGGGGAAGGGAAGAGAGAGGTCCCCCTCCAACTTCTATGAAACGGACCAGAAGTGTAACGGCCAAAGGAGCGGCACTGGAGCAACGGGAGAAGCGAGGGAAAGAAAACAAAATGGCGGCGGCCAGGGACAAAGGGGAGCTGCAGGAGTTCATCAAGCGCTGCTTCGAGGAGCAGCGCGAGGAGATGCGCAAAGAGATGTTGGCGCCTATGCTTCCGGCAATTGAAGGACTCGAGATCACTCAGAAGGCCCACAAAGCTAAGATCCAGGAGGTACAGAAAAGAGTCAGTCAGAACGAGGACGAGCTCGTGGGCCTGGCGGTGAGAGTGGAGCAGAACGAGGCGCTACACAAGAGGTGGGCGGGAAGACTCGAAGACCTGGAGAACAGGTCGAGGAGAAAGAATCTGCGGATCCTGGGTCTCCCTGAGGGAGTGGAGGGGGCTGATTCCGGGGCATACGCGGGCACGATGCTCGAGACGATGATGGGCACGAAGGCCCCTTCGAGGCCGTTGGAGTTGGACGGGGCACATCGGGTGCTGGCGAAGAAGCCCCAGGCAAATGAGCCGCCAAGGGCGATGGTGGTGAGGTTCCACCGGTTCACGGACAGAGAGAGGGTCCTGAGATGGGCCAAGAAGGAGCGGAGCAGTAAGTGGGACAATGCAGAGATCAGAATATACCCGGACTGGAGCACGGAGGTTGCAAAGCAGAGAGCGGGTTTCAACCGGGCCAAAGCGGCGTTGCACCGGAAAGAAGTGAAATTCGGAATGCTGCAGCCAGCGCGACTGTGGGTCACATACAAGGACCAACACTATTACTTCGAAACGCCTGAAGAGGCGTGGACCTTTGTACAAGCCGAAAAGTTGGACTCTAAATGAGGGTTTGTGAGGGTGGGGGAGATGTTTTGGGGTTTGATGTGTGATGGTTGTTGTATATAGGGAGTCAATCACGCGCAGGAAATGTTACATGGGCTGGGGAGAGAGACAAGGCAGGAGCTGCGCCAGAGGGGGGCGGAGCGGGCTTTGGAAAGTGCGGGAAGAAAGGCGGGAAGGGGAACGAAGGAACGCATATTGATTGGGAGACTCCCACACGGGGAGGTCAATGGGACAGCGGGGGAAGCCGGGGTCAGCAGGCGTCAGCTGACTACGGGAGTGACATGGGGGGAGCAAAAAAGCAAGACAGGGGTCTGGGGGGGGGGGAGGGGAGGGAGGGAAGTGGGGGGGGGGGGGAAGGGTTGCTGCTGCACTGGCCGAAAGGGAATGGGACACAGAAGAGGTGGTCGGGACGGGGGTCCCCCGTTTGGGGGACTGGAGGGTGAGGGAGTGAAGGAGGCGTGGACATGGGACTGGCCCAGAAAAGGAGATGGCTAGTCGGGGGGGGGGGGGCCTCCAATCCGGCTGATAACGTGGAATGTGAGGGGTCTGAATGGCCCGGTGAAGAGGGCTCGAGTGTTCGCGCACTTAAAGGGACTGAAGGCGGATGTGGTCATGCTCCAAGAGACACACCTGAAGGTGGCGGACCAGGTCAGGTTAAGAAAGGGATGGGTAGGACCGGTATTCCACTCGGGACTGGACGCGAAGAATAGAGGGGTGGCAATATTGGTGGGAAAGTGGGTGTCATTTGAGGCCAAGGCTATTGTAGCGGACAATGGAGGGTGATATGTAATGGTGAGCGGTAGGCTGCAAGGGACGTGGGTGGTGTTGGTAAATGTATACGCCCCGAACTGGGATGATGCTGGATTCATGAAGCGCACATTGGGGCGCATTCCGGACCTGGAGATAGGAGGCCTGATAATGGGAGGGGACTTCAATACAGTGTTGGATCCAGCACTGGACCGCTCCAAATCAAGGACTGGAAAGAGGCCGGCGGCGGCCAAGGTGCTTAGGGGGTTTATGGATCAGATGGGGGGAGTGGACCCATGGCGGTTTGCAAGGCCGCAGGCCAGGGAATTTTCTTTCTTCTCCCATGTACACAAAGCCTACTCCCGGATAGATTTCTTTGTTTTGGGTAGGGCGCTCATCCCGAGGATGGAGGGGACGGAGTATTCGGCCATAGCCGTTTCGGACCATGCCCCGCACTGGGTGGAACTGAAGCTGGGAGAGGAGAGGGACCAACGCCCATTGTGGCGGCTGGATGTGGGACTGCTGGCGGACGAGGTGGTGTGTGGGAAGGTGAGGGGGTGTATCGAAAGGTACTTGGAGGCCAACGACAACGGGGAGGTGTGGGTGGGGGTGGTATGGGAGGCGTTGAAGGCGGTGATCAGGGGAGAGCTAATCTCCATTAGGGCTCATAGGGAGAAGACAGAGGGTATGGAAAGGGAGAGGTTAGTGGGGGAGACTTTGAGAGTGGACAGGAGATACGCAGAGGCCCCGGAAGAAAGATTACTTGGGGAAAGACGACGGCTCCAGACGGAGTTTGACCTGTTGACGACAGGGAAGGCGGAGGCACAGTGGAGGAAAGCGCAGGGGGCGACCTACGAGTATGGGGAAAAGGCTAGTCGGATGCTGGTCCGAGGGGGAGAAGAGCATCTGGTGTCGCTATATGCGGATGACCTGTTTCTGTACGTGGCGGATCCAATGGAGGGGATGGTGGAGGTCATGCAGACTCTAAGGGAGTTTGGGGAGTTTTCAGGCTATAAGCTCAATGTAGGGAAGAGTGAGCTCTTTGTATTACAGGCGGGGGACCAAGAAAGAGAGATAGGAGACCTACCGCTGAGGAGGGCGGAGGGGAGCTTTCGGTATCTGGGGATCCAGATAGCCAGGAGTTGGGGGACCCTACATAAACTGAATCTGACGAGGTTGGTGGAGCAAATGGAGGAGGATTTCAAAAGATGGGACATGTTACCGCTCTCGCTGGCGGGTAGAGTGCAGTCGGTCAAAATGGTGGTCCTTCCGAGGTTCCTGTTTGTGTTTCAGTGCCTTCCCATCGTGATCACTAAGGCCTTTTTTAAGAGAGTAGGCAGGAGTATTATGGGGTTTGTGTGGGCGAATAAGACCCCGAGAGTAAGGAGAGGGTTCCTGGAACGCAGTAGGGACCGAGGAGGGTTGGCGCTGCCAAACCTGGGAAGCTACTACTGGGCAGCAAATGTGGCGATGATCCGCAAGTGGGTTATGGAGGGAGAGGGGGCAGCATGGAAGAGGATGGAGATGGCGTCCTGTAAAGGAACGAGCCTGGGGGCGCTGGTGACGGCACCGCTGCCGCTCTCACCGACAAAGTATACCACAAGCCCGGTGGTGGCAGCAACGCTAAGGATCTGGGGCCAGTGGAGACGGCACAGGGGTGCAATGGGAGCATCGGTGTGGTCCCTGATCAGGGGTAACCACCGGTTTGTCCCGGGGAAGATGGACGGGGGGTTCCAGAGCTGGCATCGGGCGGGGATTGGAAGAATGGGGGACCTGTTCATCGACGGGACGTTTGCGAGCCTAGGGGCACTGGAGGAGAAGTTCAAGTTACCCCCGGGAAATGCCTTTAGATATATGCAGGTGAGGGCTTTTGTGAGGCGACAGGTGAGGGAATTCCCGTTGCTCCCGGCACAAGAAGTTCAAGATAGGGTGATCTTGGGTGTATGGGTCGGGGAGGGCAAGGTGTCGGAAATACACCAGGAGTTGAAAGAAGAGGGGGAAGCGCTGGCAGAAGAGTTGAAGGGTAAATGGGAGGAGGAGCTGGGGGAGGAGATCGAGGAAGGTCTGTGGGCTGATGCCCTAGGCAGGGTTAATTCCTCCTCGTGTGCCAGGCTCAGCCTGATACAATTTAAGGTGGTCCACAGAGCACACTTTACGGGGGCGAGGTGAGTAGGTTCTTTGGGTAGAGGACAGATGTGGAAGGTGCTCAGGGAGCCCGGCAAACCATGTCCATATGTTTTGGTCATGCCCGGCACTGGAGGGGTTCTGGACAGGAGTGGCGGGAGCAATATCTCAGGTGGTGAAAGTCGGGTCAAGCCAAGTTGGGGGCTAGCTATATTTGGAGTAGTGGACGAGCCGGGAGTGCAGGAGGCAAAAGAGGCCGGCATTCTGGCCTTTGCGTCCCTAGTAGCCCGGCGAAGGATCTTGCTAATGTGGAAGGAGGCGAAGCCCCCAGCCTGGAGGCCTGGATAAATGATATAGCTGGGTTCATAAAGTTGGAGAGGATTAAGTTCGCCTCGAGAGGGTCTGCGCAGGGGTTCTACAGGCTGGTGGCAACCGTTCCTAGACTATCTCGCGGAGCGTTAGAGGAAGGTCGGTCAGCAGCAGCAGCAACCTTAGGGGGGGGGGGGGAACGTCCTGGGGGGGGGGGGGGGGGGGGGGACTGCCTGGGAGGGTGGATGAGCAAGAGATAACATGAAGTGTTGGGGAAACTGGCACGTACGGGTGAGGGCCAGTGTACAAAGCTGTGTAAATATATCATTTTGCCATGTATATATCTTGCTCTGCGCGATTTCTCATTTTTTTGTTATGAGGGGGGGGGGGGGGTTATTGTTTGTAAGGGAGAAAATTGTGTTAAAAAACTTTAATAAATATATATATTTTTTAAAAAACAGGGTTAAGGAAAATCCCAAAGCCTTTTATTCATATATAAGGAGCAAGAGGGTAACTAGAGAAAGGATTGGCCCACTCAAAGACAAAAGAGGGAATTATGCGTCGAGTCAGAGGAAATGGGTGAGATTCTTAATGAGTACTTTGCATCGGTATTCACCAAGGAGAGGGACATGACGGATGTTGAGGCTAGAGATGGATGTTTAAATACTCTAGGTCAAGTCGGCATAAGGAAGGCGGAGGTTTTGGGTATTCTAAAAGGCATTAAGGTGGACAAGTCCCCAGGTCCGGATGGGATCTATCCCAGGTTACTTAGGGATGAAATAGCTGGGGCCTTAACAGATATCTTTGCAGCATCCTTGAGCATGGGTGAGGTCCTGGAGGACTGGAGAATTGCTAATGTTGGCCCTTTGTTTAAGAAGGGTAGCAGGGATAATCCAGGGAATTATAGACCTGTGAGCTTGACGTCAGTGGTAGGCAAACTGTTGGAGAAGATACTGAGGGATAGGATCTATTCACATTTGAAAGAAAATAGAAGAAAATAGGCAGCATGGTTTTGTGCAGGGAAGGTCATGTCTTACAAACCTAATAGAATTCTTTGAGGAAGTGACAACGTTAATTGATGAGGGAAGGGCTCTAGATGTCATATACATGGACTTCAGTAAGGCGTTTGATAAAGTTTCCCATGGCAGGTTGATGGAAAAAGTGAAGTCGTATGGGGTTCAGGGTGTACTAGCTAGATGGATAAAGAACTGGCTGGGCAACAGGAGACAGAGAGTAGTGGTGGAAGGGAGTGTCTCAAAATGGAGAAAGGTGACTAGTGGTGTTCCACAGGGATCCGTGCTCGGACCACTGTTGTTTGTGATTTACATAAATGATCTGGACGAAGGTATAGGTGGTCTGATTAGCAAGTTTGCAGATGATACTAAGATTGGTGGAGTTGCAGATAGCGAGGAGGACTGTCAGAGAATACAGCAAAATATAAATAGATTGGAGAGTTGGGCAGCGAAATGGCAGATGGAGTTCAAACCAGGCAAAGGGCAGCACGGTAGCATTGTGGATAGCACAATTGCTTCACAGCTCCAGGGTGCCAGGTTCGATTCCGGCTTGGGTCACTGTCTGTGCGGAGTCTGCACATCCTCCCCGTGTGTGCGTGGGTTTCCTCCGGGTGCTCCGGTTTCCTCCCACGGTCCAAAGATGTGCAGGTTAGGTGGATTGGCCATGATAAATTGCCATTAGTATCCAAAATTGCCCTTAGTGTTGGGTGGGGTTACTGGGTTATGGGGATAGGGTGGAGGTGTTGACCTTGGGTAGGGTGCTCTTTCCAAGAGCTGTTGTAGACTCAATGGGCCGAATGGCCTCCTTCTGCACTGTAAATTCTATGTTATGATAAATGCGAGGTGATGCATTTTGGAAGATCGAATTCAAGAGCGGACTATACGGTCAATGGAAGAATCCTGGGGAAAATTGATGTACAGAGAGATCTGGGAGTTCAAGTCCATTGTACCCTGAAGGTGGCAACGCAGGTCGATAGAGTGGTCAAGAAGGCATACAGCATGCTTGCCTTCATCGGACGGGGTATTGAGTACAAGAGTCGGCAGGTCATGTTACAGTTGTATAGGACTTTGGTTAGGCCACATTGGGAATACTGCGTGCAGTTCTGGTCGCCACATTACCAGAAGGATGTGGATGCTTTAGAGTGGGTGCAGAGGAGGTTCACCAGGATGTTGCCTGGTATGGAGGGTGCTAGCTGTGAAGAAAGGTTGAGTAGATTAGGATTGTTTTCGTTGGAAAGACGGAGGTTGAGGGGGAAACCTGATTGAGGTCTACAAAATTATGAGAGGTATGGACAGGGTGGATAGCAACAAGCTTTTTCCAAGAGTGGGGGTGTCAATTACAAGGGGTCACGATTTCAAGGTGAGATGGGGAAAGTTTAAAGTAATGTGCGTGGAAAGTTTTTTATGCAGAGGGTGGTGGGTGCCTGGAACGCTTTGCCAGCGGAGGTGGTAGAGGCGGGCACAATAGCATCATTCAAGATGCATCTAGACAGATATATGAACGGGCGGGGAACAGAGGGAAGTAGATCCTTGGAAAATAGAAGACAGGTTTAGATAAAGGATCTGGATCGGCGCAGGCTGGAGGGCCGAAGGGCCTGTTCCTGTGCTGTAATTTTCTTTGTTCTTTGTTCTTAAATTGCCCCCTAATTGGAAAAAAACAATTGGGTACTCTAAATATATTTTAAAAAATATATTTTTCATTACATCTTATGTGTTCTTCCTGCCAGAATGAACACTTTGTACTTATCTTAATAAAATCTTATATGTCCATTCCACCAGCCTGCCTATTTCCTCCTGAAGATGACCATTATCATCCTCACAGGTCACAATACTTTCAAGTGTTGTGTCCGCTGCCGGTTTGGAAATTGTGCCCTGTGCACCCAGGTCTAGATCGTTACTGTATAAAATCAGGGATCCTAGCACCGACTCCTGGGAAACTCCACTACAAACCTTCCTCCATTCACCGCAAAGCAATGTAACTAACTTTGTAGCCACACTATCACTGTCCCCTTTATTCCACGCATTCTAACCTCGTTCTCATGTGGCACCTTATCAAATGCCTTCTGGAGGCCCATGTACATCACATCAACTACATTACCCACATTAACCCTCTCTGCTACCTCATCAAAAACTCAATTCAGCTGGCTAAACATGATTTGCCCTTTCAAAAAGTTCTTTCTGGCTTTTGATATTGTTTTCTAAATTGGGAGGGATTAATTGGTATGATTTTCAAACCAATGAGCGGAGAGCAGCAGATTACAGCCAGAATTTGGGAATAATGGGAGTTGCTCCGCATCATCCCGAGGACAAGAGGGCACTGATTTGAACCAATTGCCAAAAGAAGGGGAAAGGGATATGAATAACAAAACCCTCCGGGCAGCGAGGGGTTAAGGGACTAAATGCTCAAGAGAAGAAATGAGGCAGGAAGCGAAAGAGGCCGAGGTCCTGGCCTTTGCCTCCCTGGTAGCCCGGAGACGGATTCTGTTAATGTGGAGGGACTCGAAACCCCCGAGTGTGGAGACCTGGGTTAGCGACATGGCGGGGTTCCTCAGCCTGGAGCGAATAAAGTTCGCCTTGAGAGGGTCCTTGATGGGGTTCTCCTGGCGGTGGCAACCTTTCCTTGACTTTCTAGGGGAGCAGTAATTGTCAGCAGTGGGGGGGGGGGGGGGGGGCGGTACTGTTGATATAATGTGAGTTGGGCATGGAGACAAAACCCACCGTGTTCTGTTTTTAAAAAAATTGTGTTGTGCAAGTTGTGTAAGCTTTGGGCTATGTTTATTGTTATTTTTTATTACTATCTGTATTTCTATTTTTGTTATGTAAAAACGCTCATTGGAAAAACTTTAATAAAACATTTATTTAAAAAAGAGAAGCAATGAGACAGACTTTCTCTCCCCCAGTGAATCTGCTGCTGATCCCCCGTTTGTTTTTGGAGTGAATTTCTTCTGCAGACCATCTGAAGTGTTTTAAAAGGGGGGGAAATGCCAGTTCAGAACGGCTGAATTAACTTCACAATCTGGGGGGAGCACAATATTTCGTGGTAAAAAGAGATTTCTTTTTTTAAAAACAAGCAGGTTCCACCGAGATTTGAACTCGGATCGCTGGATTCAGAGTCCAGAGTGCTAACCATTACACCATGGAACCACGTGGGGAAGGGAGCAGCAATGTATCAAAAAACAGATACAATCCGGATACAGTCAGAGTAACAACCGGAGCTGCGGCTACTGAGGGGACTGAGCCTCAGAGACACCCCAGGGTGGGGATTGAGCCTCAGAGACACCCCAGGGTGGGGGGACTGAGCCTCAGATCGCACCCCGGGGGGGGGGGGTCGGAGGCTGAATCCACAGAAATAGAAATTGGACGTTAAGAACGTGGGAGATTTCAGCCCCAAACCACGTCGTGGGTTTTGAAATTGGCCCGAAATTGACAGAGTGGAATTGTAGCGAGTTCGGAGACCCCGCCTCCGGGTCAGGGAGAGGGAGGGTTTGGGACGGGGAGGGAGGGGCGGCGGGGGTGAGGATTTGGGAGGGGAGTGCGGGTTTGAGAGGGGGAGTGAAGGTTTGGGAGGGGAGGGAGGGATGGGGAGGGGTTTGGGAGGGGCAGGGAGGGGAGTGAGGGTTTGGGAGGGAGAGGGGAAGGGCGGGGTGAGGGTTTGGGAGGGAGAGGGAGGGGAGGGGAGGGGAGTGTGGGTTTGGGAGGGGCGGGGCGTGAGGATTTGAGAGGGAGGGAGGGTAATGAGAGTTTGGGAGAGGATAATGAGGGCTTGGGTGGGACAGGGGGGTGAGGGTTTGGGAGGGAGGGTAGTGAGGGTTTGGGTGGGACAGGGGGGTGAGGGTTTGGGGAGGATGAGGGTTTGGGAGGGACGGTGGGAGGGTAGTGAGGGTTTGGGTGGGACGGGGGTGAGGGTTTGGGAGGGAGGGTAGTGAGGGTTTGGGTGGGACAGGGGGGTGAGGGTTTGGGTGGGAGGGTAGTGAGGGTTTGGGAGGGACAGGGAGGTGAGGGTTTGGGAGGGAGGGTACAAAGAACAAAGAAATGTACAGCACAGGAACAGGCCCTTCGGCCCTCCAAGCCCGTGCCGACCATGCTGCCCGACTAAACTACAATCTTCTACACTTCCTGGTTCCATATCCCTCTATTCCCATCCTATTCATGTATTTGTCAAGATGCCCCTTAAATGTCACTATCGTCCCTGCTTCCACCACCTCCTCCGGTAGCGAGTT
The DNA here is from genome assembly GCF_047496885.1 of Scyliorhinus torazame. Taxonomy (NCBI): domain Eukaryota; kingdom Metazoa; phylum Chordata; class Chondrichthyes; order Carcharhiniformes; family Scyliorhinidae; genus Scyliorhinus; species Scyliorhinus torazame. The sequence continues at coordinate 7,262,104 of NC_092735.1, forward strand.
CCAGGCACCCACTACCCTCTGTGTAAAAAACTTGCCTCGTACGTCTACTCTAAACCTTGCCCCTCTCACCTTAAACCTATGCCCCCTAGTAATTGACCCCTCTACCCTGGGGAAAAGCCTCTGACTATCCACTCTGTCTATGCCCCTCATAATTTTGTAGACCTCTATCAGGTCGCCCCTCAACCTCCGTCGTTCCAGTGAGAACAAACCGAGTTTATTCAACCACTCCTCATAGCTAATGTTTGGGTGGGACGGGGGGGTGAGGGTTTGGGCGGGAGGGTAGTGAGGGTTTGGGAGGGATAAGGGGTGAGGGTTTGGGAGGGAGGGTAGTGAGGGTTTGGGAGGGAATCAGGATGGAGGCGGCTGAGCGGGAAGGTGAGAAGCTGCAAATTTGCAGAATGACTGGATTGTTAGAGAATCTCAAAGCAGGTGGGCCTTGTGAGGACAAATCCGAATTGAATTCTGCTGGTTGCTGCAACATTGGACACGGACATTGAAGCTACTTTGTCCCTCATTCGGGAAAGTTATTCCCTGTATTTCCCGTCACAGAACAGCCTTGTTGTTTTCAGAAGCCAAACCGAAATCCACCCTCTGGGATGGGCTTGGGGAATTCCCAGTCTGGGAAAACTGGCTTCAGTCGATTCAATGTTCAGCAATACCAGGTCCTGGTGGGGATTTAACAAGAGTTGTATTTATTTTATGTGTTATTAATATTTAAAAGTCTTGCACTTTGAATGGAATGAAACCGCTTTTGGAAACCAGGAATCTCACATCCGACATCCCCCTATTAACCATGGGGTGGGAACCAGGAATTTCAGGCGAAATGGGAAGCTGGAAAAATTGGAAAGTGAATTTGAGCAAATCTGGAAACTTGCATTTACATAGCGCCTGTCAGGGCGAAGGCGCAGAGGGGTTTAACTTGCTCCCTCAGATTAGCACAAGCTCCACGTGTACAGTGTGTGCAGGCAGGGCAGTCATTAAGGAAGGGCAGGTTTTATTCACATGTACTAGGCCCTGGGAGTTGCCTGTGTTTTTTATTTATTCTTGGGACCCAGGTATTTGTGTCTGCCGTTGACAAGAGGGTGTGAGCCGCTCCCTTCCTGACCCACTGCAGTCTGCGTGGCACCAGGACAGTGTGAAGCTGATTATTGTTAAGTGCCAGTTCCGAGGGCAGTTTGGAGTCATGTATCGGCCAGACCTGGGAAGGGAGGCTGATTCCCCCTCGGCAGGACGTGGAATGTGGTTGTTCCACAATTATCAATGAGATTACCATGTCATTCCAGGTTTATTGAATCCAGTTGCTGTTTAGGGATTTGGATCCTCCCTCTCTCCAGTATCAGTGAGTGTTTCTGGAGTACCGATGACATCATCCACACAATGACTGATGGGTGGCACGGCGGCACAGTGGTTAGCACTGCTACCTCACTGTGCCAGGGACCCGGGTTCAATTCCGGCCTTGGGTGACTGCGGAGTCTGCACGTTCTCCCCATGTGTGCGTGGGTTTCCTCCGGGTGCTCCTGTTTCCTCCCACAGTCCAGAGATGTGCAGGTTAGATGGATTGGCCAAAGATGTGACACTTAGGTGAGATTACAGAGGGGGCTGGAGAGTGGGCCAATTTAGGGTGCTCTTTAGGACTGTTGGTGGAGACTCAATGAGTTGGTTGAGGCTCAATGGGCTGAATGGCTTCCTTCTACACTGGAGGCATTCTATGATGTTATTTGGAATTTGATTCGCAATATGGAAGCTGTATTTGGGGGAGGGGAGGGAAGGGAAAGGGGGGTCCTCGGAGCTGCAGTAAGGGAAGGTGGATTCCTTTTTGAAACATACCACAATTGTTATGTTTTCTCACCAAATGTTAGTCAGCTTGGGAGCAGCTTTGAATCAGGCTGTTTGTGCCTGGAGGTGGAGCCCCTTTGGAAAATACACAGAGAATCTGCCGGAAGCTGTGGATCAGGAGCAGAAGGCTAATAGGAATCAGGTGTATCTCTGAGTTGGAGTCATCAAAGAAGAGTACACTGAGGCCCATGCTTAAGCTAGGGGGTGTACAATTGTGAGGTGCTTGAGGAGAGTTGGAAGATCATTTCACTAGGTGCTCGTGAAAAGATTCCAACACAGCTCATACTTTGGAGAATAGTGCAAACACTGAGGAGAATCAAAGTGAATTCCTGAGAGCTGTTGCACACCTTGATTTGGCTCCAGCAGAAGGGAAAGGACCCGTAAGATCTTCTTAAGTACAGGGGAGCCCTTGGGTGGAAATGAAAGTAGAATGAGGAATGTTGTGTTGGAATGTTGGGGTTTAAATCAATGTTTTTACAAAATATTGTAAGTTAGTAGTACTTGCTTTGGTTTTTTTTAATTAAAGGGCAATTTAGCGTGGCCAATCCACCTAGGTTGCACATCTTTGGGTTGTGGGGACGAAACCCACGCAAAACAGGGAGAATGTGCAAACTCCACATGGACAATGACCCAGAGCCGGGATCGAACCTGGGACCTTGACGCCGTGAGGCAGCAGTGCTAACCCATTGCGCCACCGTGCTGCCCTGTACTTGCTTTGTTTAACTCTTGTACAGTAAAGTATTTTTGTTTAAAACGTAATAGATTTTGATGCAATTCTTTCAGTTAATAATTGGGAGTTCAAATTTATTTTTGAAAGTTAATGGGCTCTCACACCCCGCCCCCCAGGAAATCCATTGTTTCCGACAAATCAAGTCCATTGCTAGTAAATGGTGTAAAGGACGTTGATGGGAATCATTGGATACTACCAGTTTATGGTTTGTGAGAGCAAGTTTCAAAGACATTTGGTACTCAAAAAGTGGATGTGTGCTGGTGACAATATGCTTATTTTGGCTGTTTTTTAAAATAAATTTAGAGTACCCAATTCACTTTTCCCAATTAAGGGGCAGTTAAGCGCGGCCAATCCACCTACCCTGCACATCTTTGGGTTGTGGGGGTGAAACCCACGCAGACACGGGGAGAATGTGCAAACTCCACACGGACAGTGACCCAGAGCCGGGATCGAACCTGGGACCTCGGCGCCGTGAGGCCGCAGTGCTAACCACTGCGCCACCGTGCTGCCCTGTTTTGGCTGTTTTAATCCAGTTCACTGCTGTAATTCTCCCATTTTATAATTCTCCCTTTTTCTGAATCTCATTGCATGTTACCAAATCAAGAAGCAAAATAGAAACATAGAAAATAGCAGGAGGCCATTCGGCCCTTCGAGCCTGCTCCACCATTCATTATGATCATGGCTGATCATCCAAATCAATAGCCGAATCCCGCACCCCCCCCCCCCCCCCCCTTCATATCCCTCAATCCCCTTCGCCCCAAGTGCTATATCTAAACGCTTCTTGAAAACATGTAATGTTTTAGCCTCAACGACTTCCTGTGGTAACGAATTCCACAGGCTGACCGCTCTCTGGGTGAAGAAATTTCTCCTCATCTCTGTCCTAAATGGTCTACCCTGTATCCTCGGACTGTGACCCCTGGTTCTGGACACACCCACCATCGGGAACATCCTTCCCGCATCTACCCTGTCCAGTCCTGTTAGAATTGCATAGGTTTCTATGAGACCCCCCCTCATTCTTCTGAACTCCAGAGAGCACAATACTAACCGATTCAACGATCCTCGTATGTCAGTCCCGATATCCCAGGAAGCAGTTCAGTAAACCTTCGCTGCACTCCCTCGAGAGCAAGAACATCCTTCCTCAGAGAAGGAGACCACAACTGCTCACAATACTCCAGGTGTGGCCTCACCAAGGCCCTGTATAATTGCAGCAACACATCCCTGCTTCTATACTCGAAACCTCACGCAATGAAGGCCAACATACCATTTGCTTCTTTACCGCCTGCTGCACCTGCATGCTTACCTTCAGCAACTGGTGCACAAGGACACCCAGGTCCCGCTGCACACTCCCCGCTCCCAATTTAGAACCATTCAGCAATTGCTACCGAAGTGGATAACCTCACATTTATCCAAATTAAACTGCATGTACCATTCATTTGCCCACTCATTCAACTTGTCCAAATCACACTATAACATCGATATTAATTAAACAAAATCTATAGTAAGATAGTTTTGGATTATTGTGATTTTATGACAAAACTGCTTCAAATAAATGTGTTGTCTTGCAGTATTAATGTTTATTAAAAAACTTCTATGCTTGTTTCAGACAAGTTAATAATTTACTGATGTACGATTTTAAAATGCAGATATCATAAATTTATTGCAATCCCAACAATTCTGCTGATTTTTTTTGTGTGATGGCAAGCGAATGCAGGTGCGGTAGGACCAGTCGCTGGTCCTCAGGGTCTTTTGCTCTGCCTAAGCAATCTGTGGATGGAAACAATTGGGGAGCATTGGTTCAGGAGGAAGTTCCAGTAGTATGGGAGTTGACACAACCCATCGCTGCTGCAGTACACCAGTGACAGGCGGGATTCCTGGTCAGACTTAAGAACATAAGAACTAGGAGCAGGAGTCGGCCATCTGGCCCCTCGAGCCTGCTCCGCCATTCAATGAGATCATGGCTGATCTTTGTGGACTCAGCTCCACTTTCCGGCCCGAACACCATAACCCTTAATCCCGTTATTCTTCAAAAAACTATCTATCTTTATCTTGAAAACATTTTTGAAAAATAAATTTAGAGTTCCCAATTCATTATTTTCCAATTAAGGGGCAATTTAGTGTGGCCAATCCACCTACCCTGCACATCTTTGGGTTGTGGGAGTGAAACCCACGCAGACACGGGGAGAATGTCCAAACTCCACACATTCAGTGACCTGGGGCCAGGATCGAACCTGGGACCTCGGTGCCATGGGGCAGCAGTGCTAACCACTGCGCCACCGTGCTACCCATATCTTGAAAACATTTAATGAAGGAGCCTCAACTGCTTCACTGGGCAGGGAATTTCATAGATTCACAACCCTTTGGGTGAAGAAGTTCCTCCTAAATCGACTTCCCCTTATTTTGAGGCTATGCCCCCTAGTTCTGCTTTCACCTGCCAGTGGAAACAACCTGCCCGCATCTATCCTATCTATTCCCTTCATAATTTTATACGTTTCTATAAGATACCCCCGCATCCTTCTAAATTCCAACGAGTCCAGTCCCAGTCTACTCAACCTCTCCTCGTAATCCAACCCCCTCAGCTCTGGGATTAACCTAGTGAATCTCCTCTGCACACCCTCCAGCGCCAGTACGTCCCTTCTCAGGTAATGAGACCAAAACTGAACACAATACTCCAGGTGTGGCCTCACTAACATCTTATATAGTTGCAGCATAACCTCCCTAGTCTTAAACTCCATCCCTCTAGCAATGAAGGACAAAACATGGGATGGGAAGAATGTTGGCGCCTCCACCATCACTTTCCATAGCTCCAGGCTATGGATTTGATTTATTGTCACGTGTACTGAGGTGCAGTGAAAAGTATAGTTCTGCATACAGTCCAGACAGATCATTCCGTGCATGAAAAAACATGGGACATACAATAAATATCTGGGGCTGTTTAGCACAGGGCTAAATCGCTGGCTTTGAAAGCAGACCAAGGCAGGCCAGCAGCACGGTTCAATTCCCGTAACAGCCTCCCCGAACAGGCGCCGGAATGTGCAAGGTAGGTGGATTGAACATGCTAAATTGCTCCTTAATTGGTGAAAAATGAATTGGGTACATTAAATTTATTTTAAAAAAATACATTGGCTGAAGAATACGGAGTGTAGTGCTACTCAGTAGCGTACATGTGTGAAGAGTCCATAAGAGGGTCATTCAGGAGCCTGGTGACAGCTGGGAAGAAGCTGTTTTTGAACCTGTTAGTGCATGTTCTCAGACTTTCGTATCTCCTGCCCGGTGGAAGAGAGAATAACCTGGGTGAAAGGGGTCTTTGATTATGCTGCCCGCTTTCCCCAGGCAGCGGGAGGTGTAGACAGAGTCAATGGATGGGAGGCGGGTTTGCGTGATGGACTGGGCTGTGTTCACGACTCTCTGCAGTTTCTTACGGTCCTGGGCCGAGCAGTTGCCATACCAGGCTGTGATGCAGCCAGATAGGATGTTTTCTATGGTGCATCTTTAAAAATTCTTAAGAGTCAATGTGGACATGCCGAACTTCCTATGTAGAGGCACGGTACGTAGAGTCGATGTGGGTGGACCAGGACACATTGTACACACCTCGGAATTTCATATCCACTTGGAACCATTGATGCAGACAGGGGGTGTGTACGACACTTTGCTTCCTGAAGTCAATGTCCAGCTCCTTAGTTTTGCTGACGTTGAGGGAGAGATTGTTGTCATTACACCACTCCACTAGGTTCTCTATCTCCTCTTCCATGCCTGGATGCATGCAGGTTGTCAGACTCTGAGTGACCTGTGAGGTGTGGTGACCCTATGATTCTAACTGAAGTTCCACATCCCTGCATCCATTGTCGTGAATCTTTTCTGCGCTCTTCTCGAATACCTTCGCATCTTTCCCAAAGAGTGACACCCAGAACTCCAGCTAAGGCCAAAACTCAGATTTGTTTTTACAAGTTTATCATGACACCCCTGTGCTCTTGTACTGTGCTCCCATTAAGCAAGCCCAGGATACGGTTTGCTTTATTGACCACTCAACCCATCCTGCCACCTTCAATGATTTATGCGCACAAATACCCAGGTCCCTCGGCTCCTGGGGTCTCCTGCAGCCGATCGCTCCTTTAGAATTGTACCCCATTGACTCTCCATATTCTTAAATAGTTTGTGGGGGAGGGAAAGCATGGAAAATCTGGTGAAGATGGGAAAACTGTTGTGGAAAGGTGGCAGAAGAAGTTGGATAGTCTCCACAGATTCTGTCTGTTCATTGGGCTCCTGTACTTTGCACAGAAGAAATCGATACCGAGTGAAGTCAGGTTGGTTGGACATGGGCACATAGATGTGGATAGGTGTCAGATTTTAAGCGGTTTGGAACAGTCCACCAGAACCCGTAACCCAGCTTTCTCACCCACACGAGGAATCCCCGTCTCCCTCACTGCACTTGCGACCCCTGCAGACCCCTCGACTTGGCAATCTCCTGCCTGAACCTCATTGCCTCAAGAGCCTTGTCAACTGTGACCCCAGTCGCAGGGGAATCCTCTTGAAGCCCAAGATGAGATTGGATTGAGGTGTTCCAAGATCATGAAGTGGTTTAATAAGAGGAAGGGGGAATGCTGATCCTCAGTGGTGGAAAGGTGGGTAATGAGAGAGTGCGGATTTAAGGTGATTGGATACACAAGCAGAGGTGATGCGAGGAAGCTTTTACTGTATAAATTAACTGTGTTGTTGTGATCTGCCATTGCATTGCCTGAACAAATGGTGCACGCAAATTCAACCGCAACAGAATCTGGAGGGCATTCAGCCCATCAAGTCTGGAAGAGCACCTTACCTAGCCCCATTCCCCTGCCCCGCAATCCACCTAACCTGCACATCTTTGGACTGTGGAAGGAAACCGGAGCACCCGGAGAAAACCCAGACAGACACGGGGAGAACGTGCAGACTCCGCACAGTCAACCAAAGTCGGCATTGAACCCGGGTCCCTGGCGCTGTGAGGATGCAGTGCTAACCACTGTGCCACCGTGCCATAACATTCAAAAGAGAATGACATTTTATTCGTTGATGGGATGCAAGCGTCGCTGGCAACGCTGCCCATCCTTAATCCCCAACTGCAGTTCAGAGGGCAGTTAGGAGTCAACAATATGGCACGGGTCTGGAGTCACAGCATGCAGACCAGGTAAGAATGGCAGGTTTGGGAACACAGTAGTGAATCAGATGGTTTTTATGACAATTAGTGATAGTTTAATGGCTACCACTTCTGAGACTACCTTTCAATTATTAAAATTAATTTTCACCAGCTGCCACGGTGGGATTTGAACCCAGGTCCCCAGAGCATTAGCCTGGGCCTCTGGATAACTATTCCAGTGACATCACGACCACGCCATCATCTCCCCCTATCAAACAGAAACCATTGAAGGGAAGTGGGATTAATTGGATTGCTCTTGCCAGTACATGCGATGGGCTGAATGGCCTCCCCCTTTGCTGTACCATTCTATGATTCTAACCCCTCAGCTTCTTCCCTTTAAACAACCTTCTCGTTTTTCTTTCCAGACTTTCAATCATTCCCACCGCCATGTCTTCTAACCATCCCTTTCTTTGCCGTTTTATCGCCACATGCAAGTTCCGCAAAGGGAGTTTAGGAGCAACAGAGCCAGGAGCAGGCCAGTCGGTAAGCACCCAGCAATAATCACCGAATGGACAATGACCAACTGCAGATGCTGATCCTGGATGAAGGGCAATCACTAGCTTGGCTAATGCCCCCCCCCCCCCCCCCCCCAAGCCAGCTGGGCTCAGCAGGCGGAGCCATGCAACCCGACGCACATTGACCCACACCCTGGGAATGAGCAGAGCACCGTTTCCCACCTCAAGTTGACCCGTGCAGAGGAAGAGAATAACTGCACCTCTTGAAAATAAGCTAAACTCAATTAGGCTGCTAAACTCAATTGTTTATTAAATAAAATACAAATTAGAAAAGAGCCGATGAAAACCTCAGCCTTTCCCCTCTCGGACGCGGAGAAGCAAAAAAACAAGAATGTTTGCAGGTGGTGTGTGCAATGGCCTTTGACTACGATACAGAGTCTTCAGATACTTTAACATAAGCTGGAACGCTTGTAACTGGAGAAAGTAAACGGATTTTTTTAATAAAAAGGGGCTGGAGTTTGTCAAGTCTTTGCTATATGAATAAACACTCTGCAATTAGAGCTAATGAGACAGGGGAAGCAGATGGGAGTGGAATTCTGAAGACACAGCATCAGGAGGGCTGCACAATGATTCCTGCTCCTTCCATTCAGTGGCCATACCTGAGGAAACAAAAAAGATTATTTTTCAGTCACACATTTATATTACTCAAAGTCTTTCAAAATAAAACATTTCAGCAACTCTCTAATCACCATTAAAATATCACATTGGGGTTGTAGTGCATCATAAACCCTTTGAACTGGGCTGATTACAGCCCAAACAGTGACGGGGACACAGCGCTGGGCGAGTAAACGTACCACAAAAAACGTGGGGCTGTAACTTCTGAGTAACTATCGTAAAAAGCCAAACCTGCCACCCCCACAGGACTCGTCACGCACCTCCCCCACCCCCCCCACAACCCTGGCCCCCAGCTGATTACCCCCATTGTCCCGACTAACCACCATCCACGGTATTCCCCATCCCCTACTGGGATTCCCCGCACGGGACTCCGAACCCCGACCAATAGCCCCCTCCACACACTGCACCTCCCAGCCCGGCACCACCCCCCCGGACCGGAGCCGAACCCCCAAGAAAACACCCCCACTTACTTCTGGAATTCCCACTCCCGGTTGTCCAGAGGGCAAACTTGTCTAGTCTTCAGCCAACGTGAAATGCAGTGGAAATGGAAAGCATGCTGTAATCAGAGGCACAGGAGAGAGGCAGGGGTTAGACGTCACCAGTCTGTGGACACATGCACACACAGTATCTTTCATCACAAGGAAGACTTATCGACAGTCCACCCACTTTCCAGGTGCTGCTGTTCAGTTGGAATGGAGGGGCTGGGGCCAGTGACACGAGGTATAGAATTAGAATTCATACAGTGCAGGAGGCCATTCGGCCTATCGAGTCTGCACCGTTCCTCTGAAAGAACACCCTACCTAGGCCCACTCCCCGCCCTATCCCCGTAACCCCACCGACCCGCACATCCTTGCACAGTAAGGGGCAATTTATCACAGCCAATCCATCTAACCTGCACATCTTTGGACTGTGGGAGGAAACCCACGCAGACACAGGGAGAACGTGCAGACTCCGCACAGAGAGTGACCCGAGGCCGGAATTGAACACGGGTGCTAACCACTGTGCCGCCCTCAGTCAGACACTAACAAATGTAGAACAGGACGTCAGTGCAGGCAACATCAACAAAACAAAATATTGTGGATGCTGTAAACCTCAAATAAAAACAGAAAATGCATCTGCATCATTCTACACCCCAGAGTGCTTCACAGCTAATTAAACTGTAGTCACAGGGAAATGCGACAGCCAATTTGTGCAGTGAGATCTCATGCACAGCACCTTTTGGCAATATTGCTCATCAGAAAAATGTTGGCCACGGCACTTAGGGAACCGATGATTGGTGCTGTGGGACACTTTCCATCCACTTGCGGGAGTACAGGGGACCTCAGTTTAGCTGTTCATTCATCAACAAAAAGCACCCCCGACACTGCAGCATTCTCTCAGCACAGGAGCACCAATGCAGCCCAGGTTCTTGCATTCAACAGCATCCCAATCTCCTTCCCAAGGCCATAAGCTAAAGCAACAAAGACACTGAAGACTTACATTACACACCCCCCATGCGACAGTGCATTCCTCTGAAGTTGCGGAAGCTTGGTTTGCCTGACATTCTATACCTGCAGAGAAAAAAAACACATTACTTATTGTGTTTGTCAGAATCCAGAGATAAACTTGAATTAAACTAGGACAAGTGTGTGCACTGGCATTGCACAAAGGAACCGCAATCTGGGACTGCGTAGAACAAATTCAGTCTCCGATTTCAGTCCCACATTCGGGCAGATTCCAAGCACCATAAATATTTTAAATATCACCACCAGTGTACCCAGCAATAATTCACAAAGGGGCAATTGTGTCATTGTAGGATTCCAGTGAACCGTGAGAATTCCAGACCATATCTGTCTGATCTGCTCAAAAGGAAGCAGTGTTACATATTATTCAATATCTAAATGTGAGCGTTACCGGCCCAATGGTCGAACAAATCTTGGTTAAACAAATATTTGAGAGTACTTTTTGAACCAGTGCAATGTGGTGAACCTCACCCATTGAGAAATGGGTGACCACCAGAAAGGGCAGGCAGTCAGTGCAGGAATCCCCTGTGGTTGTCTCCCTCTCGAACAGGTATACTCCTTTGGATACTGTCGGGGGGCATAGCCTATCAGGGGAAAACAGCAGCAGCCAGAGCAGTGGCACCACGGCTGGCTCTGATGTTCAGAAGGGAGGGTCAAAGCGCAGAAGAGCAATAGTAATAGGGGACTCTATAGTCAGGGGCACAGATAGGCGCTTCTGTGGACGTGAAAGAGACTCCAGGATGGTATGTTGCCTCCCTGGTGCCAGTGTCCAGGATGTCTCCGAACGGGTAGAGGGCATCCTGAAGGGGGAGGGCAAACAGGCAGAGGTCGTTGTACATATTGGTACTAACGACATAGGCAGGAAGGGGCATGAGGTCCTGGTTCAGGGAGCTAGGCAGAAAGTTAAAAGACAGGACCTCTAGGGTTGTAATCTCAGGATTACTCCCTGTGCCACGTGCCAGTGAGGCTAGAAATAGGAAGATAGAGCAGCTAAACACGTGGCTAAACATCTGGTGTAGGAGGGAGGGTTTCCGTTATCTGGACCACTGGGAGCTCTTCCGGGGCAGGTGTGACCTATATAAGGACGGGTTGCATCTAAACTGGAGAGGCATAAATAACCTGGCCGCAAGGTTTGCTGGTGTCACACGGGAGGGTTTAAACTAGTATGGCAGGGGGGTGGGCACGGGAGCAATAGGTCAGAAGGTGAGAGCATTGAGGGAGAACTAGGGAATAGGGACAGTGGGGTTCTGAGGCAGAGCAGACAGGGAGAAGTTGCTGAACACAGCGGGTCTGGTGGCCTGAAGTGCATATGTTTTAATGCAAGAAGTATTACGGGTAAGGCAGATGAACTTAGGCTTGGATTAGTACTTGGAACTATGATGTTGTTGCCATTACAGAGACCTGGTTGAGGGAAGGGCAGGATTGGCAGCAAAACGTTCTAGGATTTAGATGTTTCAGGCGGGATAGAGGGGGATGTAAAAGGGGTGGCGGAGTTGCGCTACTGGTTAGGGAGAATATCACAGCTGTACTACGGGAGGACACCTCAGAGGGCAGTGAGGCTATATGGGTGAGAGATCAGGAATAAGAAGGGTGCAGTCACAATGTTGGGGGTTTACTACAGGCCTCCCAACAGCTAGCGGGAGATAGAGGAGCAGATAGGTAGACAGATTTTGGAAAAGAGTAAAAACAACAGGGTTTTGGTGATGGGAGACTTCAACTTCCCCAATATTGACTGGGACTCACTTAGTGGCAGGGGCTTAGACGGGGCAGAGTTTGTAAGGAGCATCCAGGAGGGCTTCTTAAAACAATATGTAGACAGTCCAACTAGGGAAGGGGCGGTACTGGACCTGGTACTGGGGAATGAGCCCGGCCAGGTGGTAGAAGTTTCAGTAGGGGAGCATTTTGGGAACAGTGACCACAATTCAGTAAGTTTTAAAGTGCTGGTGGACAAGGATAAGAGTGGTCCTAGGATGAATGTGCTAAATTGGGGGAAGACTAATTATAACAATATTAGGCGGGAACTGAAGAACCTAGATTGGGGGCGGATGTTTGAGGGCAAATCAACATCTGACATGTGGGAGGCTTTCAAGTGTCAGTTGAAAGGAATTCAGGACTGGCATGTTCCTGTGAGGAGAAAGGATAAATACGGCAATTTTCGGGAACCTTGGATAACGAGAGATATTGTAGGCCTCGTCAAAAAGAAAAAGGAGGCATTTGTCAGGGCTAAAAGGCTGGGAACAGACGATGCCTGTGTGGAATATAAGGAAAGTAGGAAGGAACTTAAGCAAGGAGTCAGGAGGGCTAGAAGGGGTCACGAAAAGTCATTGGCAAATAGGGTTAAGGAAAATCCCAAGGCTTTTTACACGTACATAAAAAGCAAGAGGGTAGCCAGGGAAAGGGTTGGCCCTCTGAAGGATAGGCAAGGGAATCTATGTGTGGAGCCAGAGGAAATGGGCGAGGTTCTAAATGAATACTTTGCATCAGTATTCACCAAAGAGAAGGAATTGGTAGATGTTGAGTCTGGAAAAGGGTATGTAGATAGCCTGGGTCACATTGAGATCCAAAAAGACGAGGTGTTGGGCGTCTTAAAAAATATTAAGGTAGATAAGTCCCCAGGGCCTGATGGGATCTACCCAGAATACTGAAGGAGGCTGGAGAGGAAATTGCTGAGGCCTTGACAGAAATCTTTGGATCCTCACTGTCTTCAGGTGATGTCCCGGAGGACTGGAGAATAGCCAATGTTGTTCCTCTGTTTAAGAAGGGTAGCAAGGATAATCCAGGGAACTACAGGCCGGTGAGCCTTACTTCAGTGGTTGGGAAATTACTGGAGAGAATTCTTCGAGACAGGATCTACTCCCATTTGGAAGCAAATGGACGTATTAGTGAGAGGCAGCATGGTTTTGTGAAGGGGAGGTCGTGTCTCACTAACTTGATAGAGTTTTTCGAGGAGGTCACAAAGATGATTGATGCAGGTAGGGCAGTGGATGTTGTCTATAAGGACTTCAGTCAGGCCTTTGACAAGGTCCCTCATGGTAGACTAGTACAAAAGGTGAAGTCACACGGGATCAGGGGTGAGCTGGCAAGGTGGATACAGAACTGGCTAGGTCATAGAAGGCAGAGTAGCAATGGAAGGATGCTTTTCTAATTGGAGGGCTGTGACCAGTGGTGTTCCGCAGGGATCAGTGCTGGGACCTTTGCTGTTTGTAGTATATATAAACGATTTGGAGGAAAATGTAATTGGTCTGATTAGTAAGTTTGCAGATGACACAAAGGTTGGTGGAATTGCGGATAGCGATGAGGACTGTCAGAGGACAGCAGGATTTAGATTGTTTGGAGACTTGGGCGGAGAGATGGCAGATGGAGTTTAATCCGGACAAATGTGAGGTAATGCATTTTGGAAGGTCTAATGCAGGTAGGGAATATACAGTGAATGGTAGAACCCTCAAGAGTATTGAAAGTCAGAGAGATCTAGGAGTACAGGTCCACAGGTCACTGAAAGGGGCAACACAGGTGGAGAAGGTAGTCAAGAAGGCATACGGCAAGCTTGCCTTCATTGGGCGGGGCACCGAGTATAAGAATTGGCAAGTCATGTTGCAGCTGTATAGAACCTTAGTTAGGCCACACTTGGAGTATAGTGTTCAATTCTGGTCGCCACACTACCAGAAGGATGTGGAGGCTTTAGAGAGGGCGCAGAAGAGATTTACCAGAATGTTGCCTGGTATGGAGGGCATTAGCTATGAGGAGCGGTTGAATGAACTCGGTTTGTTCTCACTGGAACGACGGAGGTTGAGGGGAGACCTGATAGAGGTCTACAAAATTATGAGGGGCATAGACAGAGTGGATAGTCGAGGCTTTTCCCCAGGGTAGAGGGGTCAATTACTAGGGGGCATAGGTTTAAGGTGAGAGGGGCAAGGTTTAGAGGAGATGTACGAGGCAAGATTTTTTTTACACAGAGGGTAGTGGGTGCCTGGAACTCGCTGCCGGAGGAGGTGGTGGAAGCAGGGACGACAGTGACATTTAAGGGGCATCTTGACAAATACATGAATAGGATGGGAATAGAGGGATATGGACCAGGAAGTGTAGAAGATTGTAGTTTAGTCGGGCAGCATGGTCAGCACGGGCTTGGAGGGCCGAAGGGCCTGTTCCTGTGCTGTACATTTCTTTGTTCTGCTGCAGTACCATTAGGAAGGTTGCTGCTCAGGTTCTGCTCAATGTGGGCAGGACCTGCTTCACACTGTCCATCAACAGCGGACACTCCACGCCTGGCCTTATAACAAGAGGGAAGATCATTGATGAAGCATGGCTGGGTTCAGGATACTGCCTGGAGAAACCCCTGCAGCAACGTCCTGGGGCTAAGATCAATGACCTCCCAACAGCCATCTGCTTTTGTGCAGCCAAAGGAAACATCACATTACTAACGCCAGAGGGCAGCCGATTGACTGGGTTCATTTCCCCCTCGTTCTCGCGGAAAGGAAACGAGGGAGAATTTCCCACTTTGCCACCTGGATATCAGAGCTCCGAAATCAGAGGTTTCACGATCGTGATTAGCGACACTACCATTTTATTCCAGATTTAATTAACTGGATTCCGACAGGAGATCTGGCCAAGAAGTGACCCACTGGTACCAGAACATTTTATGAGCCATTTAAACGGTACAGCAATGGTCAGTACATGTGTCTTAAGCTCATTATTTTTCCACATATATACCACTAGGTTGCTGTACTGCAGTTATGTTATTGGACCAGTAATTCAAAAAGACTGGATTAATAATCCTGCAAGCAGAGGTTCAAACCACAGCAAGGCAACTTGAACATAATAAAATGCCCCTGGATGCTACATTATAGAATAAAGATGTGGAGATGCCAGCGTTGGACTGGGGTGGGCACAGTAAGAAGTCTTACAATACCAGGTTAAAGTCCAACAGGTTTGGTTCAAATCATTAGCTTGCGGAGCGCGGCTCCTTCCTCAGGTGAATCATATAGAATCAGGTGAATTATAGAATAACGTATGACACAGAGCCACATCTGGAGAGAGGTGACTAAGAAATGCCAGGGACTAATATCCTTCAACGAAGTAAACCTGGTCATCTATACCCCAGTGCTTGAAGTCATCTACCAGCTATATCAAACTGAAGAATCATAGAATTTACAGTGAAAGCGGCCATTCGGCCCATCGAGTCTGCACCGGCTCTTTGAAAGAGCACCCTACCCAAGCCCACACCTCTACCCTATCGCCATAACCCAGTAACCCGACTGAACACTAAGGGCAATTCTGGACACCAAGGGCAATTTAGCATGGCCAATCCACCTAACCTGCACATCTTTGGACTGTGGGAGGAAACTGGAGCACACATGGGGAGAACGTGCAGACTCCACACAGACAGTGAACCAAGCCGGGAATCGAACCTGGGACCCTGGAGCCGTGAAGAAATTGTGCTAACCACCATGCTACCCCCTTCTCAGGACAGCGAGGGAGACAGTAAAACCTTCCAGCGCCCACAGAAAGGGGGCAGAACCAGATTAACTTCACTTCCTTCAAGTAGAGAAAAAGTGTCCAAACTGTGAAAAGGATTCGATTGCGCATTTACCGTGATGGGAAAAACACAAAACGAGGGGGCCATAATCGAATATTCAGAACGGACAAGTTGAGTGAAATCAGTAAGCACTTTCTTGCTACACGGAGACTGGTGGAAATCTGGATCTCTCCCTCTTGTTAAAAAAAAATCATAGATCCTGGGATAATTGAGACTTTCAACATCGAGATCAACCCATCTTTGAAAATGAGTTTGAGTTCATGATTTGATCTGTAGTCTGACGGATTCTCCACCTCCCTGTAAAAAAATTGAGACTACTGGAATCTCCTGCACGGGGAAACCTGTTGATTGAAGCCAACTCAGGACGGCTCCAGAGCGCACACTCCTTGGTTTGATAACGTACAGGTGGCTACAGCAGATACTCACATAGGTCCATGATGTGATTTCGGCAGATGGCGCAGTTATCTACCACAATGTCCCAGGCCCACAGGGCGACTGCATTCCACTGGAAACACAACACAGGGTTACAAACCACACTTAGAAACAACTGCTGGCAGGGAGAGATTTTCATTAAAGTTACATCATTAAACTCAATTCACAAAGAAACAGACTCGAGATCATTACCCGGTGAAGGTTCTGCTTTGGCACCTCTCAGCTCTTCCACTCTGAAAGCTCCCTCACTGCTTTCAAACGGTTCACAAACAATTAACTGGATTTCACCTTCATTGAACAAAGAAACGTACAGCACAGGCCCTTCGTCCCTCCAAGCCTGCACTGATTATTCCCATCCTATTCAAATCTCATCTTATCCATTGCTCCAACTGGGAGTGGAAATTCCATGTGCTGATCATCATGAGAGGAGCTACTGGACACCAGATTTAAATTTACCTTTTAACACTCGCTTAAATTTAGAATACATTTCCAGATTTATCTTTTTTGTACCATAAATAATCTTGATCACCTTCACTTGAAGCAGTAAAGGTAGAGGCTCCTTTAGCTTTTGCTCCCCTCACATTTCCGCGCTCTCTTTCTCCCACGACACAGTTTCTGGTCTTTCCTGCACAGCCTCCAATCCTTGTAATAAATCTCAAGTCAAACAAAATGGAACACAGAATCCAAGGTGGATGCTGACCGGAGTACTGTATGATTGAGAATGCCTTTGACTTGCATATCTTGAATCACCCATAAATCTGAGCTTATCAAACCTCTGTTGCCTCCCACCTTAATTTTCACCAAGTCCCTTGTACCCATCACAGATCTACATCGGCTCCTGGACTGACAATGCCTCCATTTTAAAATTCTCACGTTTAAATCTCACCATGGCCTCGCCTCCACCTCCAGACCGACAACCCTGTGCCTTCAGTCAGAGCAGGCTATAAGCTCTAGAGTTTCCTCCCTAAACCTACCCATTAGCCAGTTTATCGTAGAGAAGGTCTGTGTGTTTCTGGCCACCATCCATCCGATGAACGTGATCAAGCCAGCTCAGAAACTGTTGGTTTAGAAATAAGCTGATGGAATTAGAACCTCCCGGGACTTGAGTTGGTGACCTCACCCGGCCAAGAGATGTCTGAAGTAGCGAAGGCGGAAATTGTTCAGCACTTGATCTTGTATAACATGATGTGGAGATGCCGGCGTTGGACTGGGGTGAGCACAGTACGAAGTCTTACAACACCAGGTTAAAGTCCAACAGGTTTGTTTCGATGTCACTAGCTTTCGGAGCGCTGCTCCTTCCTCAGGTGAATGAAGAGGTCTGTTCCAGAAACACATATATAGACAAATTCAAAGATGCCAAACAATGCTAGGAATGCGAGCATTAGTAGGTGATTAAATCTTTACAGATCCAGAGATGTTTTTTAAAGGTGTGAATTGTATCAAGCCAGGACAGTTGGTAGGATTTTGCATGCCAGATGGTGGGGGATGAATGTAATGTGACATGAATCCCAGGTCCCGGTTGAGGCCGCACTCATGTGTGCGGAACTTGGCTATAAGTTTCTGCTCGGCGATTCTGCGTTGTCGCGGGTCCTGAAGGCCGCCTTGGAGAACGCTTACCCGGAGATCAGAGGCTGAATGCCCTTGACTGCTGAAGTGTTCCCCGACTGGAAGGGAACATTCCTGCCTGGTGATTGTTGCGCGATGTCCGTTCATTCGTTGTCGCAGCGTCTGCATGGTCTCGCCAATGTACGACACTTCGGGACATCCTTTCCTGCAGCGTATGAGGTAGACAACGTTGGCCGAGTCGCACGAGTATGTACCGCGTACCTGGTGGGTGGTGTTCTCACGTGTAATAGTGGTATCCATGTCGATGATCTGGCACGTCTTGCAGAGATTGCCATGACAGGGTAGTGTGGTGTCGTGGTCACTGTTCTGAAGACTGGGTAGTTTGCTGCAAACAATGGTTCGTTTGAGGTTGCGCGGTTGTTTGAAGGCAAGTAGTGGGGGTGTGGGGATGACCTTGGCAAGATGTTCATCGTCATCAATGACGTGTTGTAGGCTGTGAAGATGACGTAGTTTCTCCGCTCCGGGGAAGTACTGGACGACGAAGGGTATTCTGTCGGTTGTGTCCCATGTTTGTCTTCTGAGGAGGTCGGTCCGGTTTTTCGCTGTGGCGCGTTGGAACTGTCGATCGATGAGTCGAGTGCCATATCCCGTTCGTACGAGGGCATCTTTCAACGTCTGTAGATGTCTGTTACGCTCCTCCTCGTCTGAGCAGATCCTGTGTATACGGAGCGCTTGTCCATAGGGGATGGCTTCTTTAATGTGTTTAGGATGGAAGCTGGAGAAGTGGAGCATCATGAGGTTATCCGTGGGTTTGCGGTAAAGAGAAGTGCTGAGGTGACCGTCCTTGATGGAGACGAGTGTGTCCAAGAATGCAACTGATTTTGGAGAGTAGTCCATGGTGAGTCTGATGGTTGGATGGAACTTATTAATGTCATCGTGTAGTCGTTTCAGTGATTCTTCGCCGTGGGTCCAAAGGAAAAAATGGCAGGAATGTTCCCTTCCAGTCAGGGAACACTTCAGCAGTCAAGGGCATTCAGCCTCTGATCTCCGGGTAAGCGTTCTCCAAGGCGGCCTTCAGGACCCGCGACAACGCAGAATCGCCGAGCAGAAACTTATAGCCAAGTTCCGCACACGAGTGCGGCCTCAACCGGGACCTGGGATTCATGTCACATTACATTCATCCCCCACCATCTGGCCTGCAAAATCCTACCAACTGTCCTGGCTTGATACAATTCACACCTCTTTAAAAACCATCTCTGGATCTGTAAAGATTTAATCACCTACTAATGCTCGCATTCCTAGCATTGTTTGGCATCTTTGAATTTGTCTATATATGTGTTTCTGGAACAGACCTCTTCATTCACCTGAGGAAGGAGCAGCGCTCCGAAAGCTAGTGACATCGAAACAAACCTGTTGGACTTTAACCTGGTGTTGTAAGACTTCGTATTGTATAACATGTACTGCTCTGGCCTCAGCACTGTAGGAGAGGGCACTGATGATGCAGGCAAGCTGCTGTTGTTTCACACACTCCAACTAGGCTTGGACATAACAGCTACAGAATGAACAAGTTGATTTTGGTATCAAGTGACAGATTGCTGGTGATTGCGGACATTTTTAGACGGAGCCATAATCTTTACACCGCACATATCCTGGTGTAATGGCCCTCCCCCCAGCAGAGGTGTCTGTGCAGATGCTACAAGACTGCCAGTTTCCCCATCAGATGGCACAGCATCAGCCAAACGAGTCAATAACTTTGTTTCATAGAATTTACAGTGCAGAAGTAGGCCATTCGGCCCATCGAGTCTACACCGGCTCTTGGAAAGAGCACCCTACCCAAGGTCCACACCTCCACCCGATCCCCATAACCCAGTAACCCCACCCAACACTAAGGGCAATTTTGGACACTAAGGGCAATTTATCATGGCCAATCCACCTAACCTGCACATCTTTGGACTGTGGGAGGAAACCGGAGCACCCGGAGGAAACCCACGCACACACGGGGAGGAAGTGCAGACTCCGCACAGACAGTGACCCAAGCCGGAATCGAACCTGGGACCCTGGAGCTGTGAAGCAATTGTGCTGTCCACAATGCTACCGTGCTGCCCTGTTAAGCTCCTCCAAGTGGGATCCATCAGCTCTTCCATGACAGACAGGCTATGATGTTTAGAGCTTCCTCAATGAGTGTTTTCCCTCGTGTATAATTCAAGGCAGTGTATCTCACCAACTGTTTATTGCCATCAGTGATGGCCTCCCCTGCTCATGGCAGGACTCTGCCCGGGCCACTTCCACCACTGGGAAACAGGAGAGCTTGGCCAAAAGCGCAGTGGCCAGTAACTGCTGCATGTTACGCTTTAGGCCGGTTCAGATGCATTGCACCTTCCTCACAAAGCCTGGCTTTAGGCCATGAACGTGACAGTGATGCGATCATGGCTGAATCACAGCCCATTTGAACCAAACCAGCTATTCTGGCTCAGGGGAACAACCTGCAAGTCCAACATCAGGCACCTCAAGACCTCAAACTCCACTTCCATAGTTTCCAGGCCAACATTTCTGAACTGCTGAGCACATAAAATAATATATATTTTTTCCAACAAGGTGCTTTGAAAATAATGTTTTTGTCACGTATTATATGTTGATCTACAAGGCATAAACATTGTCTATTCAGTGTTATTAGGCTGCTGGGTTTGTGCTGGCCCCTGGGGTAGTGTTAATATAACATAATTATATTATTGTTATAATTCCCCAAGTGTTAAAATGGTGAAGGGCCTTTTCCTGTGCTGTATGGTTCTTTGTTCAATGGAACATATAACAGCCGTCACCCCTCCACTGTCCGCTCCCCCCCCCCATTCCCAGGGCATCCCGCCCAAATCCACCCGCATTCCCGGGGCATCCTGCTCTCCCCTCACTCTTCTCCCCCCCCCCATTCTCCCCTCACACTCTTTCCCCCCCCATTCTCCCCTCACACTCTTTCCCCCCCATTCTCCCCTCACACTCTTTCCCCCCCATTCTCCCCTCACACTCTTTCCCCCCATTCTCCCCTCACACTCTTTCCCCCCATTCTCCCCTCACACTCTTTCCCCC
Organism: Scyliorhinus torazame; assembly: GCF_047496885.1. NCBI lineage: Eukaryota > Metazoa > Chordata > Chondrichthyes > Carcharhiniformes > Scyliorhinidae > Scyliorhinus > Scyliorhinus torazame. Next base: position 7,283,081 of record NC_092735.1, read on the forward strand.
CATTCTCCCCTCACACTCTTTCCCCCCATTCTCCCCTCACACTCTTTCCCCCCATTCTCCCCTCACACTCTTTCCCCCCATTCTCCCCTCACACTCTTTCCCCCCATTCTCCCCTCACACTCTTTCCCCCCATTCTCCCCTCACACTCTTTCCCCCCATTCTCCCCTCACACTCTTTCCCCCCATTCTCCCCTCACACTCTTTCCCCCCATTCTCCCCTCACACTCTTTCCCCCCATTCTCCCCTCACACTCTTTCCCCCCATTCTCCCCTCACACTCTTTCCCCCCATTCTCCCCTCACACTCTTTCCCCCCATTCTCCCCTCACACTCTTTCCCCCCATTCTCCCCTCACACTCTTTCCCCCCATTCTCCCCTCACACTCTTTCCCCCCATTCTCCCCTCACACTCTTTCCCCCCATTCTCCCCTCACACTCTTTCCCCCCATTCTCCCCTCACACTCTTTCCCCCCATTCTCCCCTCACACTCTCCCCCCCCCCCCATTCTCCCCTCACACTCCCCCCCCCCCATTCTCCCCTCACACTCTTCCCCCCCCCCATTCTCCCCTCACACTCTTCCCCCCCCATTCTCCCCTCACACTCTTCCCCCCCCATTCTCCCCTCACACTCTTCCCCCCCCATTCTCCCCTCACACTCTTCCCCCCCCCCCATTCTCCCCTCACTCTTCCCCCCCCCAATTCTCCCCTCACCCATTCTCCCCTCACCCCCCCCCCATTCTCCCCTCACCCCCCCCCCATTCTCCCCTCACTCTTCCTTTCCCCCCCCCCCATTCTCCCCTCACTCTTCCTTCCCCCCCCCCCATTCTCCCCTCACTCTTCCTTCCCCCCCCCCATTCTCCCCTCACTCTTCCTTCCCCCCCCCCCAATTCTCCCCTCACTCTTCCTTCCCCCCCCCCCCATTCTCCCCTCACTCTTCCTTCCCCCCCCCCCATTCTCCCCTCACTCTTCCTTCCCCCCCCCCCCATTCTCCCCTCACTCTTCCTTCCCCCCCCCCCCATTCTCCCCTCACTCTTCCTCCCCCCCCCCCCATTCTCCCCTCACTCTTCCTTCCCCCCCCCCCATTCTCCCCTCACACTCCTCCCTGTCAGGGCCCCGAAATCAGGGCGGCCGCATCCCCCTGGTTTGAAATATTTTTCCCTCTCTCCCACCGTCTCCATTTTAACCTCCACCGGATTCTAACACCTGCGAAAGATTAATTCCGCGGGTTCCCCGGGCCGCGGTGTCCGGGCTGAGCCGAGCCGGGGCTGGGCCGCGGTGTCCGGGCTGAGCGGGGCCGGGGCTGGGCCGCGGTGTACGGGCTGAGCGGGGCCGGGGTGTCCGGGCTGAGCCGTGCCGGGGCCGCGGTGTCGGGGCCGGGCGGTACCTTTTTAACCTCGAAGCGCTTCTTGCCGCCGGCGCTGTTGGTGGAACTCGGAGCGTCCACATCCATCGCCGTCGCCATTTTGTCTGCCGGGGCCGGCCAATTAGTGCTCAGCAGCCTGCGCATGCGCGGCAGCGCCAGGTGACGCACGGGGGGAAATGCCCCGCCCCCTGAAACGTCACTGATCCCCGCCCCTCGTCACCCCGCCCCTCGTCACCCAGCCCCGCCCCTCGTCACTTCACCCTTGCCTCCTGAAACGCCCTTCGCGTCACGGATCCCCGCCCTTTGACGTCACTGAGCCCCGCCCCATCACAGTGCCCCCTGCAGGGAGCCGGCTGGAATGCAGGGGACGCCATGACGTCACCTCCCTGCCTGGCTGCCTCTCGGTTTTAGGCTCGTTCAAGGAAATCAAAATCTTGTTTTATTTCACTTTGAATTTGGGGTCAGATGTGATTAGGACACACGTCAGGTGCATAATATAAGGCTCTCCAGAATAACTAGAATGAGGTATAAAAGGAGGGGAGTGGTGCAACACAGTGGTTAGCACTGTGGCCTCACAGCGCCAGGGTCCCGGGTTCGATTCCCGGCTTGGGTCACTGTCTGTGCGGAGTCTGCACCTTCTCCCTGTGCCGCCATGCTGCCCTTAGCTGTTTTATATACATTTTAGTGCACCAAATTCATTTCGTCCAATTAAGGGGCAATTTAGCGTGGACAATACACCTAACCTGCACATTTGTGGGGGCAAAACCCACGTAAGCACGGGGAGAATGTGCAAACTCCACACGGACAGTGACCCGGGGCCGGGATCGAACCTGGGGCCTCGGCGCTGTGAGGCAGCAGTGCTAACCACTGCACCACCGTGCTGCCACTGTTCGCAAAGTGGATAAGGCCAGAGATGCAATGCATGGATCGAAGGGAAGTGAGAGTGGAATCTGGGCATTATTTTCAAATCTTACCGGGCAGCAGGGTGGCGCAGTGGTTAGCACTGCTGCCTCACGGCGCTGAAAACCCGGATTCGATCCCGGCTCTGGGTCACTGTCCGTGTGGAGTTTGCACATTCTCCCCGTGTCTGCGTGGGTTTCACCCCCACATCCCAAAGATGTGCAGGGTAGGTGGATTGGCCACGCTAAATTGTCCCTTAATTGGAAAAAAACAATTGGATACTGTAAATTCTTAAAGGAAAAAAAAAATTCAAATCTTATGACTCAAAGATAGAACTGGAAAAATCATAAATATTACACCCTTATTTAACAAGGGGTACCAGCCTCCCGTACCAGCCTCCCCGAACAGGCGCCGGAATGTGGCGACTAGGGGCTTTTCACAGTAACTTCATTGAAGCCTACTCGGGACAATAAGCGATTTTCATTCATTTCATTTTCTTTTTCATTCAAAAGAGTGTAAAGACTACAGCAACCACAGGCCAGCCAGTTTAACCTAGAGGAACGATAATTTGGGACAAACTTAAAGCCACTTGGACAAATGTGGGATAATTCAGGAAAGTCAGCACAAATTTTTAAAAATTCCATCATGGGATGTGGTCCAGCATTTATTGCCTATCCCAGAGGGCAATTAAGAGCCAGCCACGCTGCTATGGGTCTGGAGTCACATGTAGGCCAGGACGACAGATTTCCTTTCCTAAAGGACAAAAGAACAAAGAACAAAGAAAAGTACAGGCCCTTCGGCCCTCCAAGCCTGCGCCGACCATGCTGCCCGTCTAACCTTTTTCTTTAATATATTTAGATTAGCCAATTATATTTTCCAATTAAGGGGCAATTTAGTGTGGCCAATCCACCTACTCTGCACATCTTTGGGTTGTGGGGGTGAAACCCACGCAGAGACGGGGAGAATGTGCAAACTCCACACGGACAGTGACCCAGAGCCGGGATCGAACCTGGGACCTCGGCGCCGTGAGGCAGCAGTACTAACTACTACGCCATCATGCTGCCCTTTGCCCGTCTAACCTAAAACCTTCTACACTTCCGGGGTCCGTATCCCTCTATTCCCATCCTATTCATGTATTTGTCAGGACGCCCTTTAAACGTCACTATCGTCCCTGCTTCCACCACCTCCTCCGGCAGCGAGTTCCAGGCACCCACTACCCTCTGTGTAAAAATACTTCCCCTCACACATCTCCTCTAAACTTTGCCCCTCGCACCTTAAACCTATGTCCCCTAGTAATTGACTCATCTACCCTGGGAAAAAGCTTCTGACTATCCACTCTGTCCATCCCCCCATCATTTTGTAGACCTCTATCAGGTCGCCCCTCAACCTCTGTCGTTCCAGTGAGAACAATCCGACATTGGCGAATGAGATGGGCTTTTCCGACAATCGATCAATGGTCACCATTCGACTTTCAATTCCAGATTTTCATTAAATTAAAAGTTCTTTTTTTTTTTAGAAAACATTTCATTGAAGCGTTTATAATTTTAACATTTAAACATTCTAAACGACAGAGCGGTCCGACACACGCAACAACATCTGCAATACCATACCTAACTTCCTCCCCATCCTATAACGTTGGGGGGAGCACTCCCAGCTCCTTGGACTCATTAAAAGCCTTTACCAGGAGCGGCCCCAGCAGCCCGGAAAACGTTTTGTAGAACTCCGCTGGGAATTAATCAGGTCCTGGAGCCTTAGCCGATTGCATCGCCCTACATCCATCTATAATCTCCCCAAGCCCGATTGGGCCTCCCAAGCCTTCTACCAACTCCTCATCTATCCTCGGGAACTCCAGCCGCACCCCCCCCCCCCATCCCCAAAGATCGCTTCATACACCCCCTCTCCGGCTGGCGGTTCCGATTTATATAGTCTACTATAAAATTCCCGAAACACATCATTCACCCCCCCCCCCCCCCCGCCGGATCCACAACCACCTTCCCCCTATGTCCTTTACTTCCCAAATTTTTCTCGCCGCCTCTTGTTTCCTCAGCTGATGCGCCAACATCCTGCTGGCTCTTTCCCCCTATTCATACACCGCCCCCTTCACCCTCCTCAGCTGCCCCTGCGCCTGACCTGTGGACAGGATTGAATTAAAATTTCACCACCTGCCGAGCTCAGGTTCCCAGACCATTACCCTTGGTCTCTGGATTACTGGACCGGTGGCAATACCACCATGTCATCAAAGACGAGTTATGTTTTGCTAACTTGCTGAAGTTTTTACTGAGGTAACAGAGAGGGTTGATGAGGGTGATGCTGTAGATGTGGTACACATGGATTTCCGAAAGACATTTGATAAATTGCAGCGCTTGTGAGCAAAGCTACAGCTCGCTCATGAAATAAGAGGGACAGTAGCAACCTCAATAGGAAATTGGCTGAGTAGTTCTTAATGGGTTTCAGGAAAGTATAGACGGGTTGGTCAAATGGGTGGATAAGTGGCAGATGGAATTTAACCCAGAAAAGTGGGGTGATAAACTTTGGAAGGAGTAATGTGACAAAGAAGCATTCAATAAATGATCTGACATTGGGAAGTTCCGAAGAACAAAGGGACCTTGGCATGTTTGTCCAAGCCTCTGAAGGCTTGGCATTAGGTGGGCAGATCAGGGCATTTCATGAATCGGTGCCGACTCAATGGGTCGAAGGGCCTCTTCTGCAGCGATTCTGTGATAATGGTTGTTTTTCAGGCTGGAGGAAGATTTACAGTGAGGTTCCCCAGGGCCTCCTGCTCTTTGGGATATATATATAAAATGACATTGATCTTGATACAGTAAGAGGTCTTACAACACCAGGTTAAAGTCCAACAGGTTTGTTTCGAATCACCAGCTTTCGGAGCACAGCTCCTTCATCAGGTGAATGAAGAGGTAGGTTCCAGAAACACACAAAGTCAATGATGCAAGACGATATTTTGAATGAGAGTCTTTGCAGGTAATTAAGTCTTTACAGGTCCTGACAGAGCGACTGGAGAGAGGGATAATGACAAATTAAAGAGGTGTGAATTATCTCAAGCCAAGGCAGTTGGTAGGATTTTGCCTTGATTCAGGCATTCAGCCTCTGATCTTCGGGTAAGCGTTCTCCAAGGCGGCCTTTAGGACGCGCGACAACACAGAATCGCCAAGCAGGAAATGATAGCCAAGTTCCGCACGCATGAGTACAGCCTCAACCGGGACCTTGGATTCATGTCGCATTACATTCACCCCCCCACCATCTGGCCTGGGCTTGCGAAATCCTACCAACTGTCCTGGCTTGGGACAATTCACATCTCTTTAACCCGTGATTATCCCTCTCTCCAGTCGCTCTGTCTGGACCTGTAAAGTCTGGACCTGTAAAGATTTAATTACCTGCAAAGACTCGCATTCAATGTATTATCTTGCATCATTGGCTTTGTCTAGACATGTGATTGTGGAACCCACCTCTTCATTCACCTGAGGAAGGAGCTGTGCTCCGAAAGCTAGTGATTCCAAACAAACCTGCTGGACTTTAATCCGATGTTGTAAGACTTCTTACTGTGCTCACCCCAGTCCAAGGCTGGCATCTCCCCATCTTGATCTTGATAGACAGGGCACAATTTCAACATTTGCAGCAATATAAAATTTGGAAATATTGTCAACTGTAAGGAGGATAGCTTTGAATTTCAAAAAGACATAGACAGGCTGGCTAGAGAAGTGGAAGGTAAAATTTAAATGTACAGTAAGGATTGCAAAGTACTATGTTTCGTTTGGAAGAATACAGAGCGACAATTACAAATCTAAGTTGGGGGATGGTGTCTGGAACAGAGGATGTCTTAGTAATGCATTTGTAAGTTTGCAGACGACACAAAGGTTGGTGGAATTGCGGATAGCGATGAGGACTGTCAGAGGATACAGCAGGATTTAGATTGTTTGGAGACTTGGGCGGCGAGATGGCAGATGGAGTTTAATCCGGACAAATGTGAGGTAATGCATTTTGGAAGGTCTAATACTGGTAGGCAGCGCCTGCTGGAAAACGGGGAACTGCCGTGCTACTTCTGCAGTCAGGGCCAACACCCCCAGCAGCGTTGCCCAGCCCGCACTGCGATGTGCAGCGACTGTGGCAAAAAGGGACACTTCGCCAGAGTCTGTCTGGGCCGACCTAAAGCCCAGAAGTCAAAAGCTTACCAGGCCCGACCCATGGACTCACAGGCCCACAGACCTCGCAATGTAGCTGCGTGCCTGCTGGGAACGCCCCCTTCGTTCATCAGCCTCGTACGACTCATGGGGGCCTGGCCGCCAGCTTCAACACCGACTGACACGTGCGACTCGTGGGGGGCGCCATTTTGTGACCCCGATACCTCCGACCACGCAGTCACCCTCGACCAGTCGCGGCCAAAGCATCAGAAAAGTTCTATGATGGTCGTCCGGGTCAACGGGCATGAGACACCCTGTCTTTTCGACTCCGGGAGCATGGAGAGCTTCGTTCACCCCGACATGGTAAGGCGCTGCTCCCTTCACATCTACCCCGCATCCCAAACAATCTCCCTTGCCTCCGGATCCCATTTGGTGCAGACCCGGGGGTACTGTATCACGAACCTCGCGATACAGGGCTCTGAGTACGCCCATTTTAAACTGTACCGCCTCCCTCACCTCTGCGCCCCCCTACTGCTTGGACTAAACATCCAACGCAGTCCCCGAAGCCTGACGCTAAAGTTCGGCTGACCTTTACCCCCCCTCACAGTATGGAGCCTCGCGACCCTTAAGGTTGCCAACCCCCCGCTCTTCGCGAACCTCACCCCCGACTGTAAACTCGTCGCCACCAGCAGCAGGCGGTACAGCGCACAAGACATGATTTTTATCAAGTCGGAGGCCCAGCGACTCTTGAGGGAGGGGGTCACAAAGGCCAGAAACAGCCCCTGGAGGACACAAGTGGTAGTTGTCAGGACCGGGGAAAAGAATCGGATGGTTGTGGACTTCAGCCAAACCATAAACTAGTTCACGCCACTGGATGCGTACCCCCTCCCCCGTAACCCCTCCCTGTCCCCCTCCCCCGGACCCCCTCCCTGTCCCCCCTCCCTCGTACCCCCTCCCTGTCCCCCCTCCCTCGTACCCCCTCCCCCGCATTGCGGAGATGGTCAATCAAATCGCACAATACCGGGTTTTCTCCATGGTGAATCTGAAGTCTGCCTACCACCAGCTCCCGATCCGCCCGGAAGATCGCCACTACACGGCTTTTGAAGCAGCCGGCCGACTCTTCCACTTCCTCAGGGTCCCTTTCGGCGTCACTAATGGGGTCTCAGTCTTCCAGAGAGCGATAGACCAAATGGTGGACCAGTACGGGCTGCTGGCTACATACTCGTACTTGGACAATGTTACCACCTGCGGCCATGATCAGCAGGACCACGTCGCCAACCTTCAGAGGTTCCTCCAAACCGCCCGTTCCCTCAACCTCACATATAACAAGGAGAAGTGCGTTTTCCGCACAACCCGGCTGGCCATCCTCGGCTATGTCGTGGAAAACGGAGTCCTAGGGCCCGACCCCGACCCCGACCTTATGCCTCCCCTCATGGAACTTCCCCTTCCCCACAGCTTCAAGGCCCTCAAACGCTGCCTGGGGCTATTCTCCCACTACACCCAGTGGGTCCCCAACTATGCGGACAAAGCCCGCCCACTTATTAAAGCCATGATATTCCCCCTGACGGCTGAGGTCCGCTCGGCCTTCAGCCGCATCAAGGCCGATATCACTGAGGTCGCAATGCACGCGGTGGACGAGTCCGTCCGCTTCCAGGTAGAGAGCGATGCGTCAGACATCGCACTAGCCACCACCTTCTTCTCTAGAACCCTCCACGCTTCCGAAATCCGACACTCTTCGGTCGAGAAGGAAGCACAAGCCTTAGTGGAAGCTGTGCGGCACTGGAGGCACTACCTAGCCAGTAGGAGGTTCACCCTCGTCACCGACCAGCGGTCGGTCGCCTTCATGTTTGACAACGCACAACGGGGCAAAATTAAAAATGACAAAATCTTGAGGTGGAGGATCGAACTCTCCACCTACAATTACGATATCAAGTATCGTCCTGGGAAGCTCAACGAGCCCTCAGATGCCCTGTCACCAGGCGTATCCACTTTATTAAGGCCCGCAATCTGCCTTACTCCACCGAAGAGGTCAGGGCCATGACCAGGGACTGCCAAGTCTGCGCGGAGTGCAAACCACACTTCTATCGGCCAGACAAGGCCCGCCTGGTAAAGGCCTCACTGCCCTTTGAGCGCCTCAGTATTGGCTTCAAAGGGCCCCTCCCTTCCACCAACCGTAATATATACTTCCTGACCGTCACTGACGAGGACTCCGCTTCCCCGTCGCTGTCCCCTGCCCCGACATGACCTCGGCCACGGTTATAAAGGCACTGCACAGCATCTTCACGCTGTTCGGTTTCCCCGCTTACAGCCACAGTGACCGGGGCACATCGTTTCTGAGCGATGAGCTGCGTCAGTACCTGCTCAGTAAGGGCATCGCCTCGAGCAGGACTACAAGCTCCAACCCGCAGGGAAACGAGCAGGTGGAGAGGGAGAACGCGATGGTATGGAAGGCTGTCCTTCTTGCCCTCCGGTCTAGAAGTCTCCCGATCCCCCGCTGGCAGGAGGTCCTCCCCGACGCCCTCCACTCCATTAGATCACTCCTCTGCACAGTCACGAACGAGACCCCTCACGACTGTGCGTTTGTCTTCCCTAGGAAGTCCATCTCCGGGGTCTCGCTTCCATCCTGGCTGACAACTCCGGGATCTGTCCTTCTCCGGAAGCACACGAGGAGCCATAAGACCGACCCCCTGGTCGAGAGGGTCCAGCTGCTGCACGCCAACCCCGATACGCCTACATCGCGCACCAGGATGGACGGCAAGATACGGTCTCCCTACAGGACCTGGCGCCCGCTGGTTCCACTGCCAACGTGCCCCCCCCCCCCGCAGAGCCTACCACCACCCCCTGCGCCCCTTACGCCCCCTGAGTCTCCTGTACTGTCCCACGCCTGCACTGCCGCCACCCACCACCCCCCTGCCTACCCCCACCCCTCAACCGTCTCCGACATGCCAGACTGAAGCTCCAGACAACATGCCCCCGGAGTCACCAACTGCAACAACCGTGCCCGCCGCACCGCCAGAGCTGAGGAGGTCTAAGAGAACGATCCGGCCTCCAGACAGACGGAATATTTGATGACCCCACGTCACCCCCGCCGGACCTAATTTTTTTTAACAGGGGGTGAATGTGGTGAATGTATTCACCTGAATATGAGCTGTCTGTATAGTACTGTGACCTATGGCCAGGAAATGGTAATACGATCTACTTCCAGGTATCGTACTGGAACCCCGGTGGGCTCCGCCTCTGGCTCCATCCCCCCCCTGGGGTGATATATAGACCTGCCACCTGTGGGCGGCACTCTTTTGTACAGCAGACACTGGCAGGCAAGTTCCTGGATAATAAAGCCTTATGTCCACTCGTTCTCATAGTCTCGCCGTGAATTGATGGTTTACATCACTTTGTTCTTTTGTTCTTTGTATTAATCATTGAAACTGGCAAGGACAGGTTCATAAATCATAATGTCTTAAAGCTTTATTAATTGGGGTATAGGGGCTGAATTAGCTCAGTTGACTGATTGGAGAACTGGGGACTGTTTTCTTTAGAGAAATGATTGCAAGGAGATTTGATAGCAGTGTTCAAAATCATGAGGAGTCTGGTAGGAGTAGAGAGGGAAAAACTGTTAATAAGGTTGGAAGGATTGACATTGAGAGGGGCACAGATTTAAGATAATCAAAAGAAACAATGGAGACACGAAGAGGAACTGTTTTACACAGCGAGCGGTTAGGATCTGGAATGTTCTGTCTGAGAGTGAGAGAGACAGATTCACACAGTGAGCGGTTAGGATCCGGAATGTTCTGTCTGAGAGAGAGACAGATTCACACAGCGAGTGGTTAGGATCTGGAATGTTCTGTCTGGGAGTGAGAGAGACAGATTCACTCAGCGAGTGGTTAGGATCCGGAATGTTCTGTCTGAGAGTGAGAGAGACAGATTCACACAGCGAGTGGTTAGGATCCGGAATGTTCTGTCTGGGAGTGAGAGAGACAGATTCACACAGCGAGTGGTTAGGATCCGGAATGTTCTGTCTGAGAGTGAGAGAGACAGATTCACACAGCGAGTGGTTAGGATCCGGAATGTTCTGTCTGAGAGTGAGAGAGATTCACACAGCGAGTGGTTAGGATCCGGAATGTTCTGTCTGAGAGTGAGAGAGACAGATTCACACAGCGAGTGGTTAGGATCCGGAATGTTCTGTCTGAGAGTGAGAGAGACAGATTCACACAGCGAGTGGTTAGGATCCGGAATGTTCTGTCTGGGAGTGAGAGAGACAGATTCACACAGCGAGTGGTTAGGATCCAGGATGTTCTGTCTGAGAGTGAGAGAGACAGATTCACACAGCGAGTGGTTAGGATCCGGAATGTTCTGTCTGAGAGTGAGACAGATTCACACAGCGAGTGGTTAGGATCCGGAATGTTCTGTCTGAGAGTGAGAGAGATTCACACAGCGAGTGCTTAGGATCCGGAATGTTCGGTCTGAGAGTGAGAGAGACAGATTCACACAGCGAGTGGTTAGGATCCAGAATGTTCTGTCTGGGAGTGAGAGAGACAGATTCACACAGCGAGTGGTTAGGATCCAGGATGTTCTGTCTGAGAGTGAGAGAGACAGATTCACACAGCGAGTGGTTAGGATCCGGAATGTTCTGTCTGAGAGTGAGACAGATTCACACAGCGAGTGGTTAGGATCCGGAATGTTCTGTCTGAGAGAGAGAGAGACAGATTCACACAGCGAGTGGTTAGGATCCGGAATGTTGGGTCTGAGAGTGAGACAGATTCACACAGCGAGTGGTTAGGAACCGGAATGTTCTGTCTGAGAGTGAGAGAGGCAGATTCACACAGCGAGTGGTTAGGATCCGGAATGTTCTGACTGAGAGAGAGAGAGACAGATTCACACAGCGAGTGGTTAGGATCCGGAATGTTCTGTCTGGGAGTGAGACAGATTCACACAGCGAGTGGTTAGGATCCAGAATGTTCTGTCTGAGAGTGAGAGACAGATTCACACAGCGAGTGGTTAGGATCCGGAATGTTCTGTGTGAGAGTGAGAGAGATTCACACAGCGAGTGGTTAGGATCCGGAATGTTCTGTCTGAGAGTGAGAGAGATTCACACAGCGAGTGGTTAGGATCCGGAATGTTCTGTCTGAGAGTGAGAGAGACAGATTCACACAGCGAGTGGTTAGGATCCGGAATGTTCGGTCTGAGAGTGAGACAGATTCACACAGCGAGTGGTTAGGATCCGGAATGTTCTGTCTGAGAGTGAGAGAGACAGATTCACACAGCGAGTGGTTAGGATCCGGAATGTTCTGTCTGGGAGTGAGACAGATTCACACAGCGAGTGGTTAGGATCCAGAATGTTCTGTCTGAGAGAGAGAGAGACAGATTCACACAGCGAGTGGTTAGGATCCGGAATGTTCGGTCTGAGAGTGAGACAGATTCACACAGCGAGTGGTTAGGAACCGGAATGTTCTGTCTGAGAGTGAGAGAGACAGATTCACACAGCGAGTGGTTAGGATCCGGAATGTTCTGTCTGGGAGTGAGACAGATTCACACAGCGAGTGGTTAGAATCCGGAATGTTCTGTCTGAGAGTGAGAGAGACAGATTCACACAGCGAGTGGTTAGGATCCGGAATGTTCTGTCTGAGAGTGAGAGAGACAGATTCACACAGCGAGTGGTTAGAATCCGGAATGTTCTGTCTGAGAGTGAGAGAGACAGATTCACACAGCGAGTGGTTAGGATCCGGAATGTTCTGTCTGAGAGTGAGAGAGACAGATTCACACAGCGAGTGGTTAGGATCCAGGATGTTCTGTCTGAGAGTGAGAGAGACAGATTCACACAGCGAGTGGTTAGGATCCGGAATGTTCTGTCTGAGAGTGAGACAGATTCACACAGCGAGTGGTTAGGATCCGGAATGTTCTGTCTGAGAGAGAGAGAGACAGATTCACACAGCGAGTGGTTAGGATCCGGAATGTTCGGTCTGAGAGTGAGACAGATTCACACAGCGAGTGGTTAGGAACCGGAATGTTCTGTCTGAGAGTGAGAGAGGCAGATTCACACAGCGAGTGGTTAGGATCCGGAATGTTCTGACTGAGAGAGAGAGAGACAGATTCACACAGCGAGTGGTTAGGATCCGGAATGTTCTGTCTGGGAGTGAGACAGATTCACACAGCGAGTGGTTAGGATCCAGAATGTTCTGTCTGAGAGTGAGAGACAGATTCACACAGCGAGTGGTTAGGATCCGGAATGTTCTGTGTGAGAGTGAGAGAGATTCACACAGCGAGTGGTTAGGATCCGGAATGTTCGGTCTGAGAGTGAGACAGATTCACACAGCGAGTGGTTAGGAACCGGAATGTTCTGTCTGAGAGTGAGAGAGACAGATTCACACAGCGAGTGGTTAGGATCCGGAATGTTCTGTCTGGGAGAGAGAGAGAGACAGATTCACACAGCGAGTGGTTAGGATCCGGAATGTTCTGTCTGAGAGTGAGAGAGACAGATTCACACAGCGAGTGGTTAGGATCCGGAATGTTCTGTCTGAGAGTGAGAGAGACAGATTCACACAGCGAGTGGTTAGAATCCGGAATGTTCTGTCTGAGAGTGAGAGAGACAGATTCACACAGCGAGTGGTTAGGATCCGGAATGTTCTGTCTGAGAGTGAGAGAGACAGATTCACACAGCGAGTGGTTAGGATCTGGAATGTTCTGTCTGAGAGTGAGAGTGACAGATTCACACAGCGAGTGGTTAGGATCCGGAATGTTCTGTCTGAGAGTGAGACAGATTCACACAGCGAGTGGTTAGGATCCGGAATGTTCTGTCTGAGAGTGAGACAGATTCACACAGCGAGTGGTTAGAACAAAGAAAGGTAGAACGGGAACAGGTCCTTCGGCCCTCCAAACTTGCGCCAACCATGTTGCCCGTTTAACCTAAAAACACTGACACGTCCGGGGTCTGTATCCCTCTAGTCCCACCCTATTCATGTATTTATCAAGATGCCCCTTAAACGTCACTATCGTCCCTGCTGCCACCACCTCCTCCGGCAGCGAGTTCCAGGCACCATCTACCCTCTGTGCAAAAATCTTTCCTCGCACATCTCTAAACCTTGCCCCTCACACCTTAAACCAAAATCCCCTAGTACATAGAAGATAGGAGCGGGAGGAGGCCTTTTGCCCCTCGAGCCTGCTCCACCATTCATCACGATCATGGCTGATCATCCAACTCAATAGCCTAATCATGCTTTCTCCTCATAGCCTTTGATCCCATTCTCCCCAAGTGCTATATCCAGCCGCCTCTTGAATATATTCAATTGACTCCTCCACCCTGGGGAAAAGCTTCTGACTATCCACTCTGTCCATGCCCCTCATACTTTTGTAGACTCTATCAGGTCGCCCCTCAACGTCCGTCGTTCCAGTGAAAACAATCCGAGTTTATCCAACCTTTCCTCATCACTAATGCTCTCCAGATCAGGCAACGTCCTGGTAAACCACTTCTGTACTCTCTCCAAAGCCGCCACATCCTTCTGGTAGTGTGGTGACCAGAATTGAACACTATATTCCAAGTGTGGCCTAACCAAGGTTCAATACAGCTGCAGTATGACTTGCCAATTCTTTTACTCAATGCCCCGGCTGATGAAAGCAAGCATGCCGTATACCTTCTTGACTACCTTCTCCACCAGTGATCTGTGGACCTGTACGCCCAGATTCCTCTGCCTGTCAATAGTCTTTTTTAAAATATAAATTTAAATATAAATATTCCATATTTTAAAAATGGGCAGCACGGTAGCATTGTGGATAGCACAATTGCTTCACAGCTCCAGGGTCCCAGGTTCGATTCCGGCTTGGGTCACTGTCTGTGCGGAGTCTGCACATCCTCCCCGTGTGTGCGTGGGTTTCCTCCGGGTGCTCCGGTTTCCTCCCACAGTCCAAAGATGTGCAGGTTAGGTGGATTGGCTATGCTAAATTGCCCTTAGTGTTGGGTGTGGTTACTGGGTTATGGGGATTGGGTGGAGGTGTTGACCTTGGGTAGGGTGCTCTTTCCAAGAGCCGGTGCAGACTCGATGGGCCGAATGGCCTCCTTCTGCACTGTAAATTCTATGATTAAGGGTTCTGCCGTTTACTGTACATTTCCAACCTGTATTAGACCTTCCAAAATGCATTAGCTCACATTTGTCTGGATTAAGCTCCATCTGACAGACTCACACAGCGAGTGGTTAGGATCTGGAATGTTCTGTCTGAGAGTAGGGTGGAGGCAGATTCAATCGAGGCATCGAAGAGGGAATCGGGTTATTATCAGACAGGAATGTGCAGGGTTCCAGGGAGAAGGCAGGGGAATGACCTCCTTCAGCACTGTCAGTAAGATTTCTGTTAAATAATTTAAATTCTCCTGTATGTTTGGGGAACCACAGACTTTGTCCCCTGTGATCTTGATCCAGTAAATATTCGTTATATTTCACAATGATTATATGAATTTGGAGAAGATTGGTGTGGAAAATAAATAGCTATTTACCTCAGATGGCAGATGTTGAATATCATTCACTTAATCAACAACAAACCGGGAGGAAAACTTTCACTCTGTCATTATGATATCCAACCCCACCCAACTCTGAAATTTCATCGGGCACTCTATCTCAACTGCCGATTGCTTGATCATCCTGATTTTGTATAACTTGAATTTAATTTTCACCAGTTAAAATCGGTGCCCCTTGCTTACTTCACGGCAGCACAGTGGTTAGCACTGTCGCTTCACAGCTCCAGGGTCCCAGGTTTGATTCCCAGCTTGGGTCACTGTCTGTGTGGAGTCTGCACGTTCTCCCCGTGTCTGCGTGGGTTTCCTCCGGGTGCTCCGGTTTCCTCCCACAAGTCCCGAAAGACGTGCAGTTAGGTGAATTGGACATTCTGAATTCTCCCTCTGTGTACCCGAACAGGCGCCGGAATGTGGCTACTAGGGGATTTTCATCGTAACATCATTGCAGGGTTAATGTAAACCTAATTGTGACAATAAAGATTCTTATTTTTCTTGAAATGTAGAGTACCCAATTAATTTTTTTCCAATTAAGGGGCAATTTAGCGTGTTCAATCCACCTACCCTGCACATCATTGGGTTGTGGGGGTGAAACCCACACAAACACGGGGAGAATGTGCAAACTCCACACAGCCAGTGACCCAGGGCCGGGATCGAACCCGGGTCCTCGGAGCCGTGAGGCAGAGTGCTAACCACTGTGCCGCCCCCACAATAAAGACTATTCTTATTAAGTTACTCAGGATGCTGTGTTATATCTGTAAGCGCAAGTGATCATGGAGGTGGCACATTGGATAGCACTGCTGCGTCACAGCTCCAGGGTCCCAGGTTCGATTCCCGGCTTGGGTCACTGTCTGTGCGGAGTCTGCACGTTCTCCCGGTGTCTGCGTGGGTTTCCTCCGGGGGCTCCGGTTTCCTCCCACAGACCAAAGATGTGCAGGTTAGGTGGATTGGCCATGATCAATATCCCCTTAGTGTCCAGGGATGTACACGTTAGGTTCCAGGGTTAGGATTAGGGTGTGGGAGTGGGCCGAGGTAGGATGCTCTTTCAGAGGGACGGTGCAGATACGGAGGGCAGAATTTTCTACGCTGTAGGGATTTGAAGGAAACTGTCCATTTCTAATAGGTAAAAGGGTAATTGATTTAGCCATTTAAATGTAAAAACTAAAGCCCAGTTTAAAATCCATTTAAAAATGGATTTCATCATACAACGTCAAGCATAATTTAGATTATGAATACACAGCTGGCAGAATTTGCAGTGGCAAAACACAGGATCTGAAACATTCAAAGAAACTAGCTGGAGCTTATGCACCATTTATACTGATATCATAAACTGACCAGTGTTTTAAATAGCAAAAGCGATGCCGCATACCCAAGGTCGCCATGACTACATGAACACACCATTGTTCAGAATATGGATAAAATGAAAGTCAGCAGAAAACCAGTAAGATCCAGACTCGATTACAGCACAAAATCACATTCCATAGCACACCCAAATATTCAAACACGAAACATTTGAAACTTGTGTTGCACATTGAGGATTGACAGTTAACCATCCAATCAAATGTATTTGAAACTCACCCAAACCAATTAGGACGACATAGAGGTATGGACAGATGGCCTCAGACTGATAACATTTTCCTTAAACATGAGGGTCTGGACAGCCATTTTCTATCCAGGATCACTCTATACTTTGATCTAACTACTTGCTATCCATTTTTTCGTATTTTCACTTTTCCACTCTAACTCTTGAAGTTCGCGCAAGCTGTTTTGCTTTAAGCAAGAAAATATTTCTGTCTTATTTTTGAAAGTTAAAATT